>NW_027468663.1:34879067-35039067 GCF_046254945.1 Alosa pseudoharengus
GTTTTCTTGCTGCTGCAGCCCTTAAAAAAGAAGTTGCTCATCTGCAGAGTTTGATTTGAGCCAGTAAACAAAGGACTTGAAAGTCCGACTCTGTCCTTGAGAAGAGTTGCTACCTGCACGCTGTTACCTGTGTGCTGTTTAAAGACATTCTGAGACTGTGTGTTGGTTTGGCATCCATCTTTTTTTTTTTTTAATTGATGGAAAGTCACTTCTAAATCACATGATCCCGATCTTATCCACCATGATGTTTTTGTCTCTGAGAGTCCTGACTGTACAGGGTCATTGGAGTGAACTTGACACCATACAATGCGAAACAGAATCTTTTTACTGAGGAGAAAACACTCACCTTTGAGGAACACAAGGCGTGTCGACCGTACGACTTATGGTGTCACATCAATATCCTAACATCCTCTGAGGCATGCATTAGAAATCCTAGATGACAGTGGCCATCTTATATCCAACTCCCTTCCGTCTGTGTCCCCAGTGAGAGGGTAGAAGGAACCTCTTAGCAGGTTGGTGCACAGCGCATTGACTTGGACATTAATAGACAAAATCTATAGCAAAGGGACGGGCTTCCATCTTCCTCTCCCTCACCGAAATTGACTTTATTTATACTTGCGAGTATTGTATGGCTCTAACCAAATGATCCTAGTATCAGACGGTAAATACCAGTCCTCCTCTATATCAAGGCCAGTCCTTGCGATTCCCTCCCCCACTTTTAATGGAAGAAACATCTCTTTTATTTAATGGAAATTATAGAAATTGTTTTCCTTTTTTTTTGTTGTGGTTTTGAGGTTGTGTTGCCAGGTTCCCAGTTGGGCTGTGGAAAAACAGGTTGATGAGGCAAGCCACTGTAATTCGCCCGAGGATTCCCTGCCGCTGCGGCGTATGGAGTTGGGGAGCGGATGGGAGGGGAACTAGGTGTGTGTTTCAGGTGCTGCGAGTCTCACTGGGGCCTACCCTGATCCTCCGCCGGCTTCTTTGGGCTCCTAATAATAACTTGAAAGTGCGGTCTTGAGCATGGCTTCTCTTCCTCTTAATTAGCCTTTAGCATGAATACAGCTAATTGCACAGAGCTAATTGGGCTTAGTTTCAGTCCTTGTCTGTAAGGATCCCACCCCACCCCACCCCCCCACCTTCCTTTGTACCCCACCTTCTCTCCCGACGAAGACAACTCCGCTCACCTACCTTGGGTTGTATTTTGCTTGTCACTTAGCGCTTTGATTTCTAGGTGAATGATGAGCTATTTAATTAGTGAGAGTCTTTTTATACCTCCATCTCAGTGGGGGAGAGATTGGGCGGATGTCAAAGTTAAGGTAGGCCTCCAACATGAGATGACTGAGGGAGCATCGGGAGGGGCCCCGAGGCTTAACATGCTATCAGTGTGTTCTCTGGGAGGAATTACCCTGATTGTGTGGGATAATGTGATGTAGGCCAGGAAGGCTTACTTTAGCTCAGAGCAGCCTGGTTATATGAGGCAAGAGTTGCCAAGGGCATGATAAGGTTTTTTTTTTTTTTTCATTTTTCCTATGTTATGGATGTTCAAACTTGTCACCAGATATCAGGAATCTACTTCAGAAAGAAAACTGAAACCAATGGAGCCATAGAACACTCTGTAGTGCTTGTCTGTGATGGCGCTTTACTCCTAACAGAGCCAACCTGGAGGAGGAACTGGATGTGCTGCGGGTGCAGGCTGCCATGGATCGCACCACCACGCACGAGCTGCGTCTGTGCCTGGAGCAGGAGTACCAAGGTAACACACACACACACACACACACACAGACACTCTCAGCCTACAGCTTACACCTGGCTTGGTGAAACACTTTTTAATGGAATGCCTTAGACCTGGTGCCTTACTGCAGGTAGCGTTGTTTCACGTGTGCCTACAAGGTGCTTTCACAGAGTGAGTGAGCACAGCAGCACTTTTGAAACTTGACACACTCTGCTTTTTGATAGTGAGATCAAACCCGTGGGAATGCAAGTGGAGCTCACCCTCAGGGGAGAGACTTGATGTCATTTCATTCTCATCACCTTGTGTTTGTCAAACACTGCGTAGCACACAATGTCTTTAATTAACAGGCTCAATAATGAAGATGTCCACTCTGTCTTTGATTACTCGGTACCTAATGAAGGGACCAGTGCTGGATGTGAAGCACAGCTAAAAAGGCGCGGTTAATTATAGAGCCCGCTTCTACCCTTCCCACAGTCAATGCTTTCTCACATCAGAGTGGCTTCAAATTAACGATTTTCAAACATTTAACACAGACGTGTCTGAAATGGGCTACAATCAGCTCCATTTTCTGCCACAACTTGGTAATAACACCTAACGATCACTATGAGTGGAACGCCACATTCATCCGGCACGGGTAGCCTCTTGTTAAGTGAGCCGTTCCGTGGAGGCTTGTTAGTGGTGTTTGATGGCGGATGGAGGCATGGCACTGGCACTGCTGCCATGGCGTTGATTGTCCAGGCCGTGAGTCTGTGGGTTTGTGCGTGGAGTGAGGCGGACCACTTGGCCCTGAAACGGAGGCAGAGTGAGGTGAGTGTCCTAACCCGCCACGTCCAGCCTCTCAACCACCCAATCCATAAAACATGCGTCAGCATTGACTCCTACAGGAGCCTCTGCGACCCCATCAAAGGCCGCCTGCTCCTGAGGTCCCGTCTGTTCGGAATCACAACCAGAGCGGCCAGATGAAAGGCCTCAGCATTGCATGGCGTGTCCGGACAAACTACTTCTTTTTTTTTTTGCGTATCTCTCTTTTCTTTCTTCTTGAAAGTAGGCATTATGCAAGCAACAACTATGAGGCTGATCCCCCCCCCCCCTTCCTCTCTCCCCGCTCCTCTCCATGGCTGATGGAGAGACCAGAGCTCCACTGAGCAGAGGAGCATGTTTGTGCCGCGCCTGTACACACTGGTAAACAGCGGCCGCGTCTCGGTCTGTGTAGGTGTGTGTGTGTGTGTATGTGTGTATGTGTGTGTGTGTGTGTGTGTGTGTGTGTGTGTGTGTGTGTGTGTGTGTGTGTGTGTGTGTGTGTGTGTGTGTGTGTGTGTGTGTGTGTGTGTGTGTGTGTGTGTGTGTGTGTGTATGTGCGGTGCTGCCCTGGCAGCCAAGGGCAGGCTGGCCACACAGCTCCTGATCAGACCTGACATGCTCAGGAGACAAAAGAGACGGCTAATTTAAAGTAACAAACTTCTTAAGGGGCCGTCTCAGACAGGAGAGGGGGAAGAGAGAGAGAGGGAGGGAGAGAGAGAGAGAGAGAGAGGGAGAGAGGGAGAGAGGGAGAGAGAGGGAGAGGGAGAGAGAGAGAGAGAGAGAGAGAGAGAGAGAGGCACCGGGGTAGGAGAGGCCGAGAGGAGCAGGAGTCCAGTGTGTCGAGCCCTTCTCTCCGCCTGCCCAGAGGTCAGCTGACCCAAAAAGTCTGGTGTCTAAATATTTCAGGAAATTTCCATCCAACAAATGAGCATCCGTGTCAGCCATGAAAGTTTTATAAATGGGAAGCAGGTGAAAAAAAGTCTCCTGCATTCCAATTTAGTCTTTTCCTCTTGCCTAAGCGTGTGCGGAAAGGGCACCGGATACAAATGCAATCCTCATTTTATTAATTCGCAGCAGGTCGAAAATTACCCCACACTCTTGACATACAAAGAAAACAGAGCTTTGAAGACGACATGGACTTCCTGAGAGTTCATGCACAGCCCTTTAAAATGTACTGGCTGAGAGTTCACACACATCCCTTTAAAATGTACTGGTACCTGGCACAACTGCTTTGGATATGATTGATTGAAGGATTTGACCCCTTGTTAAAGTTTCCAAGTTATTATAGAACCATTAAGAAGTCATCAGAAAAGATGAAAACACAGCAGCGAGATCTTACCCGCCACGCTCCACTCAACTCTTCACAGTTCTCTCTGTGCGCCAAATTTGCTGCGGCCGAAGAATAGACGAGTGGGCAGAGAATAGGGACAAGAAATTGCTTGTAATTAGTGATAATTGACATCATTTAGTAGCCTATTTCTCATTTCTGACTTTATTTTGCTGTCTGGCCGTGTGCTTTGTTCCCTTTGTCAGAGCTGCTGCGGAGAGTGGCCACGCAGGAGACTGAGGTCAGCAGCAGTACACCCAGCAAGCCCAGCACCCGCCGGCTCCAAGAGTCCATCCTCAGGGTAGGCCAGCGCTACACTCACACCCACAGCAGGGGACAGTACTTAGATAGATAGATAGATAGATACTTTATTGATCCCCTACTTAAAGACTGGACCAGAACAGCAGTCCATGTGCGCCTTTACTTTACACTGCTGTGCATGTGACACCAGTACTGTATGTGTCAGCGTGGTTTTGTGGTCTGTGCAAACCTAGGTTACTTATTGCAGCTACACTGTACACCGGCAAGACAAGCATTGTCATCTACTTTGAGCCCTAAGAGCTGTGGAAAAATGTTAACCTGTGGGCAAAATGCTCTTAACATGTTCCCAGGTCGGGGGCATGTGGTTGAACAGGGTCTGAAGGTGAGGGAGCGCAGTGCCGTGCCACGCCGCGGCGCCCGAGCGAAATAGTGTGAGAATAATTCAGAGCAGATGATGCCATTGCGAGGCGCGCCAGCAGCTGCCATATGGCCAAGTAATGGGGCCTGTCATCGCCTTTATTACTGAGTGACAAGCACCATGTTAAATATAAAAACCTACAGGGGCAGGCCCCTGCTAATGCATTCACACAAACGCACAGTAATTGATTTTTTTTCTTTTTGAGTGGGGTTGGGCTCTCTGTGTGTGTGTGTGTGTGTGTGTGTGTGTGTGTGTGTGTGTGTGTGTGTGTGTGTGTGTGTGTGTGTGTGTGTGTGTGTGTGTGTGTGTGTGTGTGTCTGTGTGTGTCTGTGTGTGTGTGTGTCTGTGTGTCACCAGCTTTTTTTTTATATATATCTTTCTTTCTTTTTTGCACTCTGTTGTCAGCCAGCAAAGAAGGGGGCTAATTTAGTTTGAAAGGTAACGTGCAAAAGCAGAGGGCAGTGAGAGCACTAAATAGAAGGCTGTGATTAGCCTGGGGGTATAGACCCAGCAGGCATCCCCCCCCCCCCCCCCCTCTTTAACGCTCGTGCGCTGCTAAGATCTGACAAAGAGACCAAATCGGCCTCTTTTGTGTTTAGCCACGGGTAGCGAGGAGGAGACCCGCGCCAGAGCAGAGCTGCCCCAGGACCACGACCCCGCAGCACCAGGGCTCGTCTCAGTGAGGCCTGACAGCCACAGCTTTATCTGGCCTTTTGCACACACACTGTAGAGCGCTTCACGCCTGCTGCCTGCCACCTTTTATCTACTAAAATCAGGACATCTTAACTTTTCCTGGACTGCATTTTTGTGTGAGAGGGGATTCTTTTTTTTTTTTTGGGGGGGTGGGGTGGGGTATGGGCATTTTTCTCAAATTCTAGAAATGTCAGATATAATTGGCGTGTGGGTGGGTGAGCTGGTGAGGTGTGAGTGTGCCAGTGTGTGATTACCGTCTCTGCTGGTCTCCCTGCAGATTGAGCAGCTGGAGAGGAAGATGGAGTCCCTGGAGGAGGAGACGCAGCGGTTGCACCAGGACAACCAGGAGCTGCAGGAGGCCAACGCCGCGCTGGCCAGAGCCCGGGACGACCTCCAGGCTGCCCTCCATCGCCTCCGTGCCCAGAGGGCCGTACAGGAGGAGTCCTCCCATGCCAGAGCTGCTGCCGAGCGGGAGAGGCTGCTAGGCGAGGTCCAGGCTCTGCAGGCGGAGGTGGAGGCCTTCAGGCGAGAGGCTGAGGGGGCCGACCGAGAGGCGTCTCGGGCCAGGCAGCGGGCACTGCGGCTCAGGCAGGAGCTGGGCGTGGTGAGGGCCGAGCGGGACTTCCTGCGCACGACCGTCACCCGGCGCCGAGCCAAGGGCCCAGTGGCCCCCGTCAGCAGGATCAAAGTCAGGAGCGCGTGGAGCCGAGCTCCCCCGGGCCAGCACAGAGCCAGGAGGAGAGCCAGCCCAGCCAGAGACGGGTGGGAAGACCTGAGCGCCGACAGGTAAACACACACACACACACACACACACACACACACACACACACGACTGCACACCCTTGGACTCTTTCATTATCTCTCTGTCTATCCCTCTCTTCATGTCTCTGTCTCTCACATTCGCCCTCATTATTTTTCCTGGTGAGGGGGACAGTGTGCATATGCAAAGTGTAAGCAAAAGGCTGATTGAATTTCAGCCTCCTGTCTAGTTGGTATTCAGGAGCGCAAATAATATATATATATATAAAAACGGAGGCAAGACGAAGACGGAGGGGGAAAAAAACTGTCAGATCCTTTGAAATATCCTGGGACGCCTTGCTCGCAGCTTATTGACTGAAATTTGCATGCAGAATTAGCCACCTCTCCGTGGCGGAGTTGAACCGGTGCCAGGGAGGCTGGCGGGAGTGAGCCGGCGCTCCGAGATATTCCGGCGGAGCCATTTTCAGCCAGTCATGTGCGCTGGAATTGACAGTTTGGCAGGTTGATTTAATTTAGTGCTCCTCTGCATATTCACCTCCTGACAGAAAAGGATTCCCAGGCAAGCCTCACCAGTCAGTTCAGTTATCTTGTGACACGTCGATCCTGAGATGAGCCGCCATATCTCTCTCTCTCTCTCTCTCCCTCTCTCTCTCTCTCTTTCCCTTCCTTTCGTCTCTCGCTCTTCCCACCCCCCACCCCTCCCCTTCAAACACACATACCCACTCCCCTTTAATTCAGTTAGATCAATTTTGAATGACCCTCCTCGGCTCACTACCAGATGTCTACAAGCTGTTTAACATCCTCTGAATTAACAACCATCCACAGTAATTATTTCATGTATGTTTTATAGTGAGGCAGGGTGGCAGGGCTTTGCCGACTGATGGTTGGCCTGATTTGATTACTGACGCTTAGCTGTGCTGATATTTACTCTCCCCCTCTACTGTGCTATTATACCCCCCACCGCCCCGCCACGCTGCAACCCGCCCCGCCCCGCCCTGCTCTCCCCATCACGCCCCCGTCTCCCCAGACCGTTCCCCCGCCGGCGCCTTAATGGGACCACTGTACCAGGCTCACTGTACCGCTGCCGCTACAAATCAATGATGCGCGCCTAAATGGGCTTCTCAATATGTTCGCTCGGCACAAAGTGCGATCCGAGGTGGAGCAGAGGGGACACGGGTGCACACACTTGTACACACACATGCGTAAACAACACACACACACACACACACACACACACATAAACAGCCAGTGCCGATATTGGACCATGTTTTTGTCTTGTGCTTTGCAGTAGCAGTCAGTAAGATCTGAGCCTATGGTGGACAGGAGCAAATGCATCTTTTCTGCTGGTTTATTCTACTGAACTCTAACCACTGATCAGTAGTGTATCTACATCTACTGTCTCTTATTGAACGCACGCCAGATTCAGGGAGCACTGTGATGCGTCACACCCCTTGCCCTAACAGCTCGAGTGCTTAGAGACAAACATACAAAATCAACAACAACAGAATCCGTTGCCGACGCGGACCAGGCCAGCAACAAAAGCATTTTTAGCAGACGTTTGTCACTAGGAATTGAATTGGTTTAAAATTTGAACTCAATTCATTTTCTAATTATTCACATCCACATTTATTTCAAAAGCTAATTTCTACCCAGTTGTCTGCAGATGTGAATGTGTAGCACTGTGCCTGAATTCAGGCTTGGGCAAGGTTGTTTAAGATTTGACAATAGATAATTATATACAGTGGTTTACAATGTTTTCTGATAACAATGTAAACCACTGTATAAAGAAATCTGCCTTGCTTTAAAAGGCCTTAACTTGTCTTTGCTTTAAACCTGTGCTCAGAGTGAGTGGCTCCCATCTGAACACAGAGCAAGTCTTCATATGCTCCTCTGTGTGGAGGTGAAGCCCTCCACCCCAGTGTCCTGCTCTTCAAAACTCACTGTGTAAATGTCAGCATCTCCTCAAAGAGCCTTCCTGTTCAACTGATGACTGGACCTGGACCTGTGCCTGTGTGCGGGGGCTTGAGCTAACTGACCGGCTCATCTCCCTCTGTTCCTCAGTGCTAGTGAAGAGGAGTACTCCGACAGCCTGGACAACGCGCCGCCCATCACAACCCTCCGTAAGAAGACCATTCACAGGGTTGGTTGGCTTTTTCCAGCATTCTATTTTTTCTCTGCAGACCTCACACCTTGGCAAATATTTGAACATCCCAATGAAAATCAGACACACAGTCCCTTTTGCATGTTATGTGGAGTATGTCTTCATTTTAAAAGCCTTAGCATTGGTATGATATAGCCACTAGGGATGTCATGAGAACCAATACTTTGGTACAAGGTCGAAACTAACATTCTTAAAACATGACGGTGGCTGTTTTTTCGAAGGTAACGAAGTACCATAGGTACCAGGAATGCCATTATTTATTTGCCAGCCAAGACAAGCAAGTTACTGAGAAATAAGACATTGTATAACCTTACCTGATAATCCCACTATTGAAATAAGAAATTGTATAACCTTACCTGATAATCCCACTATTGAAATAAGACATTGTATAACCTTACCTGATAACCCCACTATTGAAATAAGACATTGTATAACTTTACCTGATACTATAACCCCACTATTTTGTTTTTATGTCCCATCCAGTCAACTAGTTTCAGATAGCATATCAGCTTCTGCCTGCTTGATTCATAAATAGCTTGATTTTCCAGCAAGCCTGAGATTTTTTTTTTAAATTGTTAGTTAGTTGGCTACACTGTTATGTCATCAATCTGATCAATTTCCTTGTCTACTGACCCAATATTTTAGGCTAACTAAGAGATCAGCCTTGATGGGATACCAGCACCCTTTGCATAGATTTCATCATGTGTATTTCCTGTGACTTGTACCATCATGTTGACTTTTAGTTTTGCTGTTGCTATAGCCAAGAAGACAGTGGGCTGCTAACAGTTCTGCCAATCATTATAGGCTGAAATGATAGAAATGATAGAAATTAAAATGGAGGAAACTTGACAAATGTTCATACTAAAATCACATTTATTCAGAAACTATGCATAACATTTTTTATTAAAATAAACATAAAAAAATATTTTTGATATTTGGGGATTACGAATCATGTCATTGCACTTGTATTGGTATAGACTACTTATTTTCTGGTATGGTGACATCCCTAGTAGCCACTGTCTCCTTCAAATGAATGACAGGTAGAAAAAAAAATAGTGTTACAATATCTGCCAACTGCAAAGCTCAATGGATTTGTGTTTTGGAGACTGTTAGACAGGTCCTAGATGCTGGAATCCTTATTTCCAGAATAACTCTGTTTTTGGGTTGTGGAAGGAAGCAGATGTGGTTGCAGTTTAGCATGTAGCTCAGCCCGAGTGCGAGAGATCAGCGTAGCATTCGCTCCCGGGGTCCCGCGGTCCCAGCGCTCCTGCTCAAACCCACCCCTGGCGGGGAGCGGATCCAGAGACGGGGAGAGGGGTGGGGAGACGGACGAGCCTCTCGCTCGGAGGAGAGGAAAGGAGAGGCGAGGCGAGGCTAGGCGTCAGGAAGGGGGATAGGGGGAGCTGTCAGCGGCCCCTCAGATCCTCGCAGCTCTGCCCCCAGCGAGCTCATCATCCCCGCCACCTCTCATCACCATGACAGCGGAGCGCCACGCCGCTCGTGTCACACTAAAGAGCTTCCGGATGAATCCGTGATCAAACCCGAAGAGCGTGCGCAGGATAGAGAGAGAGTGAGCGAGTGATCAAAACCTTTTAACGGGTGCTCAATACAAAAGGGAACGAGGGGAGGGAGGGGGGGGGGGGTCCAGGGACCTCTTTGATGTGACTACAAACGCTTTTGCCTGGGTGTCGCCCTGTCAGGAGGCATCACTTTGTGTTACGTTAAACTTTTTCCCCTCCTTCTCCCCTGATCCGTCTTGAGCGTGTCATGTAGTTTCCGTTCCCGCCCCTCCCAGGTGTACAGGTGCGCCGGCGTTGGCGGCGTCGGCAGCCGGGCGTCCCTGGCAGAGCTGCCTGCAGAGGAGCAGAGCGTGGCGGAGCCCCCGTCTCCACGCTGCTGTGGTAAATCCCCCCCGCGCCTCTCATGCTCACTCAGCCCTCACACACCTCTCCTGCCGCACTGATTAGTAATGCCACCCACCGACACACACCTCACCTGGGAAGCCAGCACCTCCTCCTCCCCCTCTACTCCATGCACTGTCCTGCCAGCACCTCCTCCTCCCCCTCTACTCCATGCACTGTCCTGCACATCACCTCCTCCTCCCCCTCTACTCCATGCACTGTCCTGCACATCGCCTCCTCCCCCTCTACTCCATGCACTGTCCTGCACATCACCTCCTCCTCCCCCTCTACTCCATGCACTGTCCTGCACATCGCCTCCTCCCCCTCTACTCCATGCACTGTCCTGCCAGCACCTCCTCCTCCCCCTCTACTCCATGCACTGTCCTGCACATCGCCTCCTCCCCCTCTACTCCATGCACTGTCCTGCCAGCACCTCCTCCCCCTTCTACTCCATGCACTGTCCTGCCAATTGGGGACCTTTATTAAAGAACTCTGTGTGCATTACTATGTTATTATAGAAAAGTACAGTTGTAGCCACATTGTGTGATTGGTTTAAAGGGGTCATCATGTGTGATACTGTAACATTTTCAATTGGCTTTGATATTTTGTCACTATGGCTACCTGTGGAAATGAAAGTAGTTGTCATTGTATTCTTACATGGTTAATGGTACATTGTGCAAATTTCTGCTGCATGATAGTTTCCACTTATTCCGCTGAAATAGCAAAACTAGCCTATAAGAAAAGGCATGGGCATTTTTTGGACATTTATTCAGTAAAGAAGTCCAACTTGTAGAGTAAACTGCACTTTTGAGGAAAGTTTTGTGAAAGGTCATGGACTTTTCATGAAGAAAATGGGTGGGGAAGCCTGTATTATATATACTTTGCAAAGCCCTGTTTTTTTTTTTGCAATAGCACATAATCTTGAGTTTTACGACTACTCAACTAAAATACAAAGGGAATTAATTTGTGCTGTCTCTTCCTTCAGCAGGGCACGAGGGGCGTGCGAGAAAGAGGAGGCTGCGACCGAAGGCCGCCTGCGCAGAGACGCGTCCGCGGGTGCTGGCGCTCCGGCAGCAGATCCGCACGCTGCAGCAGGACCGGCGAGAGGCCGAGCAGCAGGCCCGCCAGCGCAGCCACGCCTGCCAGCAGCTCCGCAGCCAGCTGCAGACCACCGCTCAGAAACTGGCCAGCAGCAAGCAGCTTGCACAGGTCCTCCATCTCATCTCATCTCACCGCACCGCACCGCTCCACACTACAGCCCAGTGCACTGCCCCCTCACAGACGCGTGGAGGTGGAGGAGAGGGGGAGTGAGCTCTTCTCCTCTTTTCCCTTTTTCCCTCTTTTCTTTTCCTGGGGTCTTTGCAGAGCAACCGATCCTTGGCCCTTCTCATGCTTAATAAGTGTGCGGATGACAGGCCCAGCCCTCGTGAGCAGAGGGGTCATCGTCACAGGGCACGACGGCCCACTCGCTTCCCCTTTCCCTTTCTCCTTCAGTCTGTCTCTCTCTATCTCTCTTGTCACACACACACACACACTCACACACACACACACACACACACACACACACACACACACGCACCTCTGATTTTTTCCTCATACAGTACATTGTCTCTCTGACTGGTTGCGGGGAGCTCCAATTACGGGCCATCCGCTCACACATGCGGGCGTGTGGAGACGCAGTGGCCACACTGTTCCTGGCGCTGCGCTGCTGCTGAGCTGCTCATCTGTGTGGGCACCAGCGCTCCCACCCGCACACACACTCATTCATGTTTTACAGTGTGTACTCATGCAGTCCCCAGCCATCCATCAGCAGGACTGCTCATAAACACACACACACACACACACACACACACGTGCAATACACACACACACACACACACACACACACACACACATACAAATACAGTGCACACATTTATAGAAATATTTTATAAGTCGCATACAAACACATTGTGTGGACAAAACCATTAAAAAAATCTAGTCGCAGCATTGACATTAACACAGATTCACAATCAGGAAGCACACACACACAGACATGGACTCTGGTCTGGGTCCTCTGCTCCCTGCTGAGCTGGCTGCGTAGTTAGTTGGACAGGCAGCAGACAGCGCTGGACAGAGCGGGCAGGGCCTGAAATGCCGAGGCCACCGGAGGCCTGATTAGGAGGCTGCCGCGTGCAAGAGGTCAGAATGGCCGCTCCTCCAGAGGCCTGCACCGGACCCCAGCTCACTCATACACACTCCCTCTCTGCTTCCCTCTCAGCGGCTCTCACTCCAACTCACACAGTACACACACACACACATTTACATACATGCACACATACAGCACATACATACATGTACTGCAGAATTATTCACATTATACAAACACTAACAGTTGTAACTGACAGAACGACAATTATGCTTACTGGCATAGACCCAATCATTTCTGGATGTATTCTCATTCAGGCACACAATCATCACACATGCACACACACACACACACGCATGCACACACACACACACACACACACACACACACACACACACACACACATACACACACATCCCTCCTATAGTCTATTTTTTTGTTTCCACCTATATATCTAGCTCTTTCATTCTACCCATCTATATACAAACAGTCCTGCTGCATTAATGACGTGTGTGTGTGTGTGTGTGGATGGGAAGCTCTCAGTGAGTTTGTTTGCTGGCCTCGGCCTGCTGCAGTATTAATGGCGCGCGCCGCAGGTCTGCCAGAGCAGGAGGCTTGATTTCCAGGAGGCCAGGAGGTCCTGTGCCCTCACACTGCCCCCTCCAGCCCTCCACGCTGCATCAGCCTGCCTGCCTGCCTCCCTAATTGGCCCTAAGGTGGCACCTCCGTCGAGGCTGTCGTCAGTGGAGGAATGACAGCGGTGGCAAGACGGGGCATCGTATGACGCGAGTCCGTCGGGCGAGTAGGCAGGCAAGCGGGCGGGCCAGCCAAGGAGGTGTTCTGCCCCACGCAGGCCCCCACGAGGGGAAAAGACCCTCCCCCCCCCCACCCCCCCCCCGCGAGAGCGTGTATCTGCGCGAGGTTACAGCATGTCCTTAAAAAGTGCCGGGTTGAACATGCCCAAGTTATGTTTGCCAAGTGCTCTGCGGCGAGGCACGGGAGAGCATTTAGATTGCAAACCGCCTCAACTTTTTTTTCTCCCTGACCCTGCAAACACGTTCGCCAACTTCATCGTGCCCTCAAGCAAGGAGAGCAGTAACATGGAGCGGGGCTCCTGCTGTAAGCCCGTCGAGGTTCCAAGCACAGAGCGGGGTAAAGCTTGACTTTGGGATACACTGATAGGCTGCATCCTCTCAGCACGGGGCCCCAAGGCATCACAGAGCGACACAGTACTGGGCTGTTTTTACTCAACCAGAGGGCCCTGTGTCCTTGGCTCTCTCTGCTGCATGTCATTTGGCTACACAGGTGGGATGTTTTTGGCAAAAGTTAACTTGAATATCCACAGAAAATCACTGGATCCCTTGGTGTGTGCGTTGGTCCTCTTGTCCTTCAGTTTCTGGGCTAGTGTCCCCAGTGCAGGTGCTGTTAGTGTGTCCCTGTTACGGGGCGGTGAAGCCCAAGCTCTTGAGGTCTAGGGGGTTGCATATTAACTAAAAGCCTTCCGCATTCGCAACGCAAAAACAAAACACAAGCTGCTTTCAGACATGTCCTCCGCAGTATATGCGGGTCTTTGTCAAACAGAGGTCAGACCCTTCAGGTGATTCAGATATGATGCTAACATGCGGACAATATGTGTGAACGACACCGACGCACATGAACAGAATCTCCACGTGTTTGAACAGGTTGAACGTGGTTGAACACACACATGAACAGAATTTCCGCATGTTCCAAATGCCCGGTTATGTTGTTCAGATACTGTATATGGCCCAACCGCTTGACATCCGCAGAACGTGGGGACTTATAACTATGTCTGAAAGCAGCTACAGAAAGAACCGAACAGCTACCCTACACGCTAGCGCTACGTGTGGTGCACAGACTTGTAAGTAGGTCCTAACCGTGTGTGAATGCATGTGTGTGTGTCAGCTTGGCAGGAGCCAGGAGGAGAGCGGTCAACATACCGGTAGCGTGCTGGCACTCCCTGCCCTGGTGCTCCTCGGTGCTGGTCCAGCACAAGCGTCTTTTTTTGTATTACGTTCAAGTTTTTATTCTGGTGTTCCCAAATGGTGGTGTAAAATCCAAAAACAGAAGTCCACAATGTCCTAATGCCACGGGGTATGCAAATGTGGCCATACAACAGAGGGAGAAACTAGGCCCTGCTCCTCCATCCGGCCTCATACCAATTGGGCTCTGTCTGTTCATTGTCTCTGATTGCAAGGACAGGTGTCTTTTGCCCAATTAGCCACAGATAGTGACATCACTGAAGCCCCGCCTGTAAATCAGTGCTTGCCCTACCATGTGACCCTAACCTATCCTAACCTCTCCCTATCCACCCCCAGCGCTGCACCATAGCCACCCCTTTGCCTCACCCTCACCCTCCTCTTGTGCTTAGCGTCCACGGGGCGTGTTTGTCTAAGCCCAGCGTCTTCCTAAAAGCATTCTGCCAGCAAGCCTTAAGCGTCATTAGGGGGTATTAGCAGTGCAAAATGCGACGTGTTCGCTGGGGCTCCATTGTGACAGTAGCGTGAGCTGAGGCTGTGATGTTTTTTAGATGAGGCGGATTCCACCGCCGTCGCTGCCTGTCTCAGAGGCTGGGGGAGAGGTGAGCTGCTGCCACTGATCACGCCTGCCGACGCTGCCACTGCTGACAACCTGCAGCTGGTGGCTGCCTCCGTGTGTGTGTGTGTGTGTGTGTGTGTGTGTGTGTGTGTGTGTGTAGGCTTTTCTGCCGTGTTTGCCTAAGTGGAACATGTGCACTACAGAAGTACGACACTTTCATCAGTCAATCATGCTCTCCTTCCCAGTGGATGTAGCTGACACACACGCACACACATTGTCACACACTCATAGGCCCTCCCATGACATGCACATTGATTTCAACAAATTGTGTGTGCATTCGCTTTCTCTCCCACACACATACTCATGTAGATATACACTCACTGCTCTGTGTGTGTGTGTGTGTGTGTGTGTGTGTGTGTGTGTGTGTCTGTGTGGGGGGGACAGCTTTATTAAAATGTCCGTTTGCTTCAGGGCTGTAATTGCAGGTAGTCTTTCACACTGACCCTCAAATGGTCGCCTGCCTCTTGTTCTCCGGCCGCCTATTTAAACCCACCAAGACAGGCCCCTTTTGTACACCTTTAATTTAACTAGGGCCATAATTGGAGAGTGGAGGAAATTAGCCATAATTGGAGGACTTTGTGCCACTCACACTTGTGTACTTTTTTTCCTCTTTCTTCTGGTTAACATTTCTATGCAGGGATCAGGGGGGACAAAGGAGGCTTAGGCAGGAAACTCAGTTGACGTTGCCCTGGTGACAAGTGAAACGTGCATCAAGGTAGTTCCTCCGCCCCAGAGAGACGGTGGACTGTGCATATTAATGGATGAGGGGAAGGTGTCGGCAGAGGAAAGGCTTGATTTGAGCGGGATTACCAGGGTGCTACCCCCTCTTTGGGCACCTGAGGGGGCTTAGCAGCAGCTCTCCCGACAGGCAGCCCTGTAATCTGCAGGTGTGAATCTGCCGCGCCTCCGTGTTCCCCTTTTAGGAGGGCTCGGGATTACCACCGGATTAGAGGGGTCGGAACACGGCTGGCTGACAGGAGAGAGTGGCTGGATCAAACGCCTGGCAGCACACATCCACCCCCGCCACTCCCCAACACTGGTAATCCCAGTGGCAGAGCGCTCCCCCACCTATGAGGCAGCCGTGTGGCAGGCATCAGGCTCTCCTGACAGGCCACGGCCGGAACGCTGAGTCGAGCAGACATAAGCCAGGGGTGAGGCGGATGCTACTAACGTAAACGGTGCCGGTGTGGATAACATTGAAGTGAACGTTGCCGGCGTGGACATTATTGAAGGGAACATTGCTGGTGGGAATGTTATTAAAGTAAACGTTACTGGAGTGTAACTGACCTGTCGGGTGTGTAGTAAAGGTTAATAAAGGAGGCACAGCTGAGGTGAGCGACTGTGTTAATGGAGTTGAGCATTCCTGGGATGAACTGTGTGTATGTGTGTGTGGGGTATGAGTTCTGCTCTCTTGCTCGTTCTTCAGGCTGTGGGTTTTTGTTTATAATTACCGTGCCGTATTTGTGCTGGCTGCTATTTCCAGCAGCTCCTCAGTGGCACTGGAAGAGCTCCTATCTTTAGAGGGGCCGGGGCTGTCGAGCCCCTAATGGCGCGTGCAGCCGTGTCGTCTATCAGCGCAGCGCCAAATGGCCCCCTGAAATCAAACCCGGAGTTTACTGGAACCGCCATCAATGCCACTCTTAATATCGCCCCGCCGTCCCGGAGCAGAAGAAACCTAAAACAAAAAGGATTCTATTCAAAGGTGTCAGCAGCAGGCCAGCCATCAATAACTCCTGTGTGAGGGTGGCGCATCCAAGGGCCTCGGAGACCTTGTGGTTTTCCCTAACAAACCCTGTGTGGATGTGTGGATGTGTGTGTGTGTGTGTGTGTGTGTGTGTGTTCACAGGCACGCGGTGTCACATTCCCCCCTCGTTTGTCCTCCAGAATAAGCATGATGTTTGATATGTTATGAGATCAGTGTTGTGGCGACGACGCGGGCAGAAGTACTGTATTGAGTTTATGAGGCTCGGCTGCAGCAGGGAGGGAGGACGCAGGAATGAGAGGTTTATTGTGCACACAGTGCTCCGTGCGGTTGGAAAGCCTTTTATCCAAATCGGATCAAAGCCCATTGTGTCATTCAGTGGAGCCATCGCTCCGTAATTAACTGATTACCTCCGCTTACGGCTCCTCGCCTGCTCGACACTGATAAACTCCCGGAGTGCACTGGGACGGGCTGGAGATGGCTCTATTACAGCTGCCAATCACAGTGCTGGCAGGAGAGGAGAGGAGTGAGCGGCGAGGAATGGTCCTGATGTGGCTGCCTATTAGTGTGAGTGGGGAGGATGCTCCTGTTAAACTCTCCCAATGAAGAGCCCCTGGCGCCATCTTACTCTGATTCAGGGGATGAAGGGACGAACCGCTAGTCTTTTTCCCTCTTTCTGTACCTGTCATACTGCAGTCCGTTTTATTTTTTCAGTCCTTACTTACGGTATCACCATGTGCAAAGAGGTGTACATGAGATTTAGGAAATGCCAGATGTGGCTGCCTGCAAAAAATAGTTGAATATGGTATAAATGGAATACAATTTACACTAAACAAAATGTATATACAGGTACAGAATATTTACCGTTTGTGTGTGCGTTTGTTTGTGTGTGTGTGTGTGTGTGTGTGTGTGTGAGCAGAAGCTAAGCACTGAACTAACTGGCGTGGAGCAGCAAAAGAAGGTTCTGGAGATGGAGCTGGAGCAGTGGAGGCGTGTGCAGGTCCAGCTCCCACCACCACCACCGGCCCCTCCAGTCCAGCCGGCTCCGGCCCCCGACCCCAGTGGCCCTGCCCTCAAGCAGCTGGAGGCGGAGGTCAGACAGCTCCAGACCAAACTCAAGGTGAGAACAGGCCTCCCTAGCCCCTGTTATCTGCAGAGCGTTCAACAACATGTACCCCTGCTTAAGTCAGAAATGTTGTTTTTAAATATTTGCATTGATTATTACCAGTTCTTCACTACAGAAATTAATATTTAGAGCTTTAGAGCTATCTTGTAGGGCAAATATATATTTTGATATAAAAGCTGTCAAACTTTGAATTCATTTTTCATTTCATTCAATTCATATCATTGAAGATTTCATTTTATCCTATTTTATTATTTATTTATATTTTTACTAGTACATTTTCGACAGAATTTAGTTCTGTATCTGACAGTGACATCTAAGCATGACTGGCGTCAAGGATTAAAAGAGCAGCTTGTAGCAGGGAGCGTCACCAGTTTACTCTAAATCAGAGGCATATGGTGATGAGGCTTTGTTCACAGCCCTAGTGCCTTATTGCATGTGTCGTTTAGGAAGGAGAGAGTCACCTCCGCAGCTGTGTGTGTGTGTGTGTGTGTGTGTGTGTGTGTGTGTGTGTGTGTGTGATGGGCTGTCAGAAGCCCTCTAGCTTACTCAGGAGAGAAGAGCTCCTTTCAACCAAAGGCAAGGTGCACACACAAATTTCCATCATCGGGATGATCACAAGCACCCTGCCACCCCCCCGCCTGTCATTTACAGCCATCAGGGGATGCTACTCGCACATCAGTGTGTGTCTGTCTGTGTGTGTCAGCGAATCTCCGTGTATGCCAGCGTGTGTTTATGTGTGCGTGTCAGTGTGTAGGGAGAGAGAGAATTCCAGAGACTGTGAAGTCGCTTGAGAGACGCTTTTACTTTTTGTAGCTCATGCAAAGTCCTTCCTTGTTGTACTGCACTAAGTAGGCTAACCAGTTTGAGTGCATGAGTCAGATGTACTTATGTAGCCTTGTGGAGCTGCGCTGCTGTGAAGTCATTAATGCGCTTGAACTCTCAGGCCTGCGTGGAGACCCTTTGTGCTGGACATTAGAGCGTGTGCTTTGTCTTTATTGTGTGAATGGGCTTTAATCAGCATATTCCCCTCTGTCCTTAAGAACGCCAGTAACGAGGTCACCAAACACACGGCCGCCAGCAAGAGCTTGAAAGCCGAGCTCGGCGAGAAGGACCAACGCCTCCGAGAGCTGCAGGAGAAGTGAGGGCCCACTCCTTTTTTATTCTACCTCTTTCATTCTCACTCCTTTACCCATCTGCTTTTCTGTTGTCTTTCATATGTTCTCTATGGCTTCCCTCCATCTTTATCCATCTCATCTGGCTTCTGTGTTCTTGTATTGCACTCGTTTGTTCTTTTCTTCATTTGCCCGCACCCGCACCCCCCACCCCATCCCACCCCTCACCCCATCCCCCTCCATTACACACACACACACACACACACACACACAGAGAGAGAAAGTGAGACACTTTCTCCTTCTGGGACTTCCTTAGCATCATCTGCAATGTCTGATTCCACCATGTGGTAGTTCTTTGCTGGTTGCAATCATTCTGCTCCATGCTCTCTCTCACACACACACACACACACACACACGCACACTTCTATAAACCTTTATACAGTGTGCCTCTAATGGTGTCATCATTGCCCGAGGGGGCTTTGTGTGATGATACCCTTATACAGGTGCCTGAGCTGTGTGTGTGTGTGCGTGTGTGTGTGTGCGCGCACTTGTGTGTGCACAAGCTGAGATTAGAGTGATGAGGTATAGGTCTTAGAGGAAGTTATTGATTGGATCTTTGCTGCAAAGAGGAGAGAGATCAACACACACACACACACACACACACACACACACACACACACACACACACACACACACACACAAACTCACTCATCTAATGGCTCTGCACTGCCAGTCACGTACTACAGTATGTGATGCCACCATGTTCTCGGTTTCTTCTTTTCTTTTGAAAGAAGTGGCCTTGAGCGCATTGCTTCTCCTGTCTTGTTTTCTTGTCAGCTTGTTATACACCCCCTCTCCCTCTCTCTGTCCCTCCTCCTCTCCTCTCCCTCTCTCTCTCCCTCTCTCTCCCCCTCTCCCTCCCCCTCTCCCTCTCTCTCTCCCTCCTCCTCTCCTCTCCTGCCCTCCTTCCCAATCACTTCTTTTTCTTTCTCTTCCTCTCTGACTTCCTCTCACCCTCAGCAGCATGCAGTTCACTCTCTGCAGCGGCGGATGTGTGAGTGCGTGTGTGTGTGTGTGTGTGTGTGTGTGTGTGTGTGTGTGTGTGTGTGTGTGTGTGCGTGTGTGTCTTTGCTCTCTGACTAAAGCAGCGGTGCAGATCACAGAGGGGCAGATGGCTCCGCTCCGCCGCCCCATGTCCCCCTTCAAGTGGCCCAAACGGCCGTGTGAATCTGCGGCTGCCACCCGAGCCCGTGCCACGAACCCGCCACGGCTGCCAACAGTGGCTGCCACTCGTTCGAATGAAAGGCATGTCTAGACTGCTGTAAAAAATGCATTGGCGTGCGCTGAGGGGGCCATGCCCCGCTCTGCCTTCAGATACAAAAAAAGAGGGAGAGAAGGGAGAGGGGGAAGGAAAAAAAAAAACCTGAATTTCAAAGAACACTACCGTGTCCTCAGTCAATATCCGGCTCCCAGAGCCCTGCCTTATTCATGACGCCCAGGCTTTCATCTGCAGCCTGTTGCCTATCAGGTCCATACATGTTTAAATCTCTTTTGTTTTTGTGTTTTCCCTCTCTCTCTCTCTCTCTCTCTCTCTCTTTTTGTATCTCACCCCTCGTCCTCCACTGCGCAGGCACTTACAACAGTATTATGCTCCACACATGCTGCTCGTGCCTAATCCAGCCCCTGCACTCAGACAAAAGGCTGCGACTAGCACGCTCTTTCAAAACACAATTGTTTGAGCAATTTGAATGCTCGGGTCGAGATCTCCACCCCCCCCCTACCCCACCCCACCCCTAGCCCTCATAAATACAGATGACGCTCTTCCTCTCTCTCTTTTTCTCTCGCTCCCTTTCTCCCTTTCTCCCTCTCTCCCTCCTTCCCTTGGTTTCTCTCTCCCTCTCTTTCTCGCGCCCTCCCTGTCTCAGCACTGCAGCACTGCATCCTGTATTCGTCTTCATCCATTCTTTTTTATTTATTTGTTTGTTTGTGTGTTTGTGTGTGTTTGTGTGTGTTTGTGTTTGTGTTTGTGTGTGTTTGTGTATGAGACGGTGTGCACGTTTCTGAGCACCGGCAGTGTTCAGGACAAAAATCCCAAATTTGACGTTAGCAAGTTAATTGCCATTAGTATGTTGGAGGCTTATCAGGTGGCGGTGGGAGGAAAGGGGGAGGCCAAGCGGAGTGAGATTGAGAGGAGAGTATTGCTCTAGCGATGTGTCAATAGTGCAGGCAGACGGACAGGCCCTGCCTCCCTGGGAAGGGTCAATATGGGCTGTCTCTCATTAATGGTCCAGTCCTCTGGGTAACAGCGGCCTCCGTCCCCAGGCTGGACTCACTCATTTCATTTAATGTCACTCCAATAAGAAGTGCTTGCTCCCGTTTCCATGGCCGACTCCAGTGTGTTAAGGCTGGGGCTGCGCCGCACTGCCAGGGGACACCAGGACATTTACTTAGAGAGAGCACTCAGTCCAGGAGCCACTCACCGCCAGTGGACAGCACTGCAGCAGCACACGCACATCAACACACTTCAGCAGGAACTCATATAGACTAACTACGTACTGTATGACGTAGATTGTATTGTATTTGTTATGTATGACTATATATTTATTATATTGTCTAGTTGTGTATTAGTTAGGGCTGCAAATAATGATTATTTGTGTAGTCAGTTAATCTGACGGTTATTTTTTCAATAAGTTGTTTGATCGATAAAATGTCAGAAAATAGTGAAAGGAATTACAGGAACCGTTTGACGGATGAATTCATTTTATAGTGGATACTTAATTGATTCATGGATTAATTGCAGGCCAAGTATTAGTGCATCCACGTGTTTACTAGCCAAGCTGGCAGTCCTAGATTGGTGCTAAGAATGCTATACTTGATCATTCATGCCACAGTGTTGCGAGGTTATAAACATGGGCCCCTTATTGAACAGGCCAGCTTGTGCTGGAGGTTTCTCCTTGTCCTGGGTGATGAGCTTGTTACATGGTAATAAATCAGTAATAATGGGGACTGATGTTACACATTGCATCAGTGAGTGTGCTGTTGCGCACTTCTCCTGGTGTTCTGGGTGCAAGTTGTTCATTGGAATTCCACCTGCCTGTAGCCTTGAAACCTTGCAGAGGAGTTGTAGTTTGGAGAACTAGTTGGCTTTGTTATAGCCCTCATCCACTAACTGATCTGGAGTCTGCTGTCTTTACTCTAATGTCATTCTTATTAACACTCGCATCAGGTAGCCAAGGAGCAAGTCATAAAAACAGCATTCAAGAGTACACGGTGGGGTATCAATATGATCATCATTTAATCATCACTTCACTTATTTATGTTGCACCTTTCATGAATAAAACGCAGCTGAAGAGTACATTATGGAAAAAAAGAATCAGAAAGCGCTGCAGGTGTAAAGGTGTGCGTTGTTCTGTGTGCACGTGATGTCCAGGCTGGGTCACTCCGAGAGGGCTGTGGGCATGAAGAAGCAGCTGGTGGAGGACCTGAAGACCCGCCTGAAGTTCTTCCAGGAGACCGAGAGGAGCCTCAAGGGCCAGCTGGAGGAGCTGGAAAGAAAGGTCTGTCACACACACACACACACACACACACACACACACACACAGGTCTGTCACACACACACACACACACACACACACACACACAATATTGGACCTAAAATTGGCTGAAAGAAATCTGTAGGCATGAAGAGATTTGTTTTTGTTGTTCTATCATCTGATTGATATGTACCTTACTACTTACAATCACTACTCTGTACTATACATTCCTGCACAGGACCTACAGTGATTTTCTCCATCTCATTATTCCTGCTCTTTGTGAAAAAAATACTCTGTGGTCATACAGTGCATTTGTGCTCTCTCTGGCCAGGTGAAGACGTTATCAGAGGAGGCGTCCAACAGGAAGGCCTTTGTGGACTCCCTGAAGCGCAGGCTGAGTGTGGCCACTACAGAGAAGGGCCAGCATGAGGCGTCCAGCCTCAAGCTCCAGGAGGACCTGCAGAAGAAGGTCAGAGGACCCACAGACAACTAATATTCCGCACAGCACACCAATCACTTATTACACTAGGCTGTGTGTGCAGTCCATGAAGTCTACTGGTCTACTGAGATCAAGTATCCTCTTGATTTATGCTGTTACCATTCTTTTGTTGTGTGTGTTTTTATGCTGTTACCATTCTTTTGTTGTGTGTGTCCATGCCCGTGTGTGCGTGCCTGTGTGTTTGTTTGTGTGTGTGTGTGTGTGTGCGTGCGTGCGCGCGTGAGTGTGTGTATGTGTGTGTATATGCGTGTGTGTATGTGCGTGTGCGTGTGCGTGTGTGTGTATGTGTATGTGTATGTGTGTGTGTGCGTGTGTGTATGTGTGTGTGCGTGTGTGTGTATGTGTGTGTGTATGTGTGTGTATGTGCGTGTGCGTGTATGTGTGTGTATGTGTGTGTGTGCGTGTGTGTGTATGTGTGTGTGTATGTGTGTGTGTGCGTGTGTGTATGTGTGTGTGCGTGTATGTGTGTGTGTATGTGTGTGTGTGCGTGTGTGTATGTGTGTGTGCGTGTGTGTGTATGTGCGTGTATGTGCGTGTGTGTGTATGTGTGTGTATGTGTGTGTGTGCGTGTGTGTGTATGTGCGTGTGTGTGTATGTGTGTGTATGTGCGTGTGTGTGTATGTGTGTGTATGTGCGTGTGTGTTTATGTGTGTGTATGTGCGTGTGTGTGGTTTTGCGTGTGCAGGATCAGAAGCTGCAGTCTCTGCTGGCGCGTGTTGCGGAGAGTGAGAAGGCCATGGCGGAGCTGCAGGACGCGGCGTCCCGGCAGATGCACGGTCTGACCCAGCAGAGCACGCAGGCCCTGGAGGGCGCCAACAGGAAGCTCAGTCTGGCCAGCGCCCAGCTGCAACAGCTGCACACCTTCATCCAGGTAGCAGCACAGAGCGGGCACAGTCCGCCTGGCTAATGGTCACCTGGTCACTGTGCAAGGATTAAAGTTCTCCCTCATAGGACGGATTTCCGTCAATTTGATTTTAGAAATGTCATATTTGAGATCGATGCAGATCCGATGAGAAAAAAAATAGGAGGGGGGGGGGACTGTCACCTTTGCTTTTCCTTTTTTAAGGCAACTACAAATATTAGGTAAATGTTTAAAGACCTAATAGTGTTCTTGAGAACTTTCTGTGTCTCAATCGGTGACCGCTCAAGAAGATACGTCCTATACGGCCTACGTCAGCCATGAGTTTCGCTTTGTATGTTGTAGCTACACACTTGTCTCGGGCGTTTGCTTAAAAAAAAGAACACGTATGGAGGACTATAACGGTCTAATAGTTGGATTATAGTGACACAATCGAGACCGCTGATGAGGTTGGCCAATCCGTTTAACTTTTTTGGATATGATATTGTGAGCTCTATGTGCGAATTCGGAGGCTGTGTTCTTTCCGTGCATCAATGTAGACACTTACTATCGCGAACTCTTGTCAGGGGAGGTCATTTATTTTGGGTGTCACCTATGACTTGAACAGATAGCCTGCTATGCCACCCGATGTAGGCTACTATTATTGTTACAGTTTTTAATCAATGCAACTAACATTATGTGTAAAGCGACGCAATATAAACCGTAGCCTATGCAATTTATTATCCCGTCTGTTATGACATACAACAATGTTTTTCACAATTTGCGACGGAAGGTTTTGACTGAGCGTGTCGAGTAAGGGGGTCAGTCGTGTTTGTGACGCACAGACAGCCTTGTAGGCTATTTTGCTTAGGCCTCACTTTTAACGACAATAGGTTGTGAGTGTATGTTGACAAAAAATAACCATACAATTAAAATAGTCAAATTAAAACTTTGCTATAAAATATTAATTTATAGCACAAAACCATAACCAGTGGGCCTACCAGAACCTCGCATATTAGCGTCATGATTTGTGTGCGTCTATTTGGCAAGGCCACTAGCTGTCATGGATGCATTGTTGCTAAAGGAAGGCAGGTGTCAAAAGTTAAAAAATAAATGCAGATGGGCAGCTGTTGGAAACGGGGGAGAACTAACAAGCCATGGTGTAAAGAAATTAAAGTGCCAGGAGTTTGCTTTTGCGCGGTTCGCTGCAAGAAAATTGTTTATGGATGCAATAGGAAAACGTTTTAGCACGCCACCAATCAGAAGACCGCCATAAGGTTAACGTTCGTGCACTTCAGGACATCTTCCCTACCTGGTGCAACTAGCCACCACGACAGAGGTAGGCTACGTTTATCTATGGCTGACCGTTTTTACGTTTACAAAGTAGGCTACGCATGTTCTTTCATAGCGCAACACGACCTGTCCTTAACCATATCGCAACCTCTTGTCAACCTTATACAATCTGTTGCTGAAGACAAAAGCGCCGTCTCCAGATTGTCGTTACAAATGCGCAGACCTCCTGCATGAGCACACACAGTATTGCTGCTCATTGGAAAACTGAGTTGTCTGTAAAACTCAAAATTACCATGTTATCATTAAATGCGGATGAGGCAACAAATGGAAATATGAACAATATCTAGAATGTTCTGATTTGTTACTTTGATGAGGAAATGGGAAGTCTTGCAAACTTGATTTTATAGATTTTACTTGGTGTTGAATTGCATATTAACAAGAAAAAAATCTCCCCTTTAAACACTTTTGGCCTGAAATAATTAAATAAGAGTGTGTTAAAGCCTTTCTACAATATTGCTGCAGTAGAAAAGAACAGCAATGGCTAATCAGCAATGGTCAGGGATGGTACTAAAATATATTTTTGTTCATCAGGAAAACTCAATCTCAATCAAGAACACTCTCAATTCGCCTTATTCACATGGCGGCCATTGGCGGCTAAAACGAGGCTACAGGGTACACAAACCATAGGATTGTTATGTTCTATGCATTCACCTGTAGGTGGCATTAATTATATAGTAAGTGTACCCTGTAGCCTCGTTTTGGTTTAAACAATGGCCGCTGTTTGAATAAGCGAATACTCCCTTTACTTTGCTGTTTGCATCTTTTTGTACAATAAAAACCAATAGGTCGCGACCGCAAAAGGGGTGCTATCTCTATAGGTAGATATGAACAACGTATGACTTATGGCCTGAAAAAAGTTCAGTCAAACGATTTTTTTTCACTTTAATCCCTGTGTCACTGTGAGAGACAGTGTTTTGTAATTAAATTGACGCTTGGTTTTGCATCCATTTATGATTTTATAAAATTCACTGATTATTAGTAGTATTAGTATTTTTCCTACATTTATTTTTGCACCCACTCTGTTGAAACCCTTACAGTTAATACTGCTAACGTTAAATTGGAGCATGTTGTGTGTAATGTCATATGTGTGAGGGGGGGAGGGGGGGGGCTCATCTGCTGAGGGCTCTGCTCCGTTTCGCTGCGTCTCCCAGAACTGAGGCTATAGCTGCATTCCCATAACCCCGCATGTTGGGCCGGATCTGAGCGCGCGTTCTCCCCCAACGCCTGTGATCCCTGCGAGGCGCTCCGGGCTACCTGATTGGTGGCCTGCTGGTCCCGGGAAGCTCTGCTTTTGTCATGTATTGATTAGTGCTGGTGATGAGACTGGCTGTGCCCTCAACCCCCACCACCCCAACACATGCAAATGCAAACACACACACAAACTCACACTTACTCTAACACATACACATCCAGCCATTCCAGCACTGGGCAACTACCTACAATACACAACCAATTCGCTATTCACAAGATATTGCATTTCATTTCATTCATTGTTGTTATAGTTTTTTAGCTGTTAAATTTATTCCAAGGGTCTTGGTGGATTATTTTCTCTTCTCACTTTGAAAGAAAATGAGCTTGTGTCTGCAGGTTCTTTTGGCTCCTTAAGCATAGTTTTATAGCTGTGTATAGTTGCAAATGGCTTACCCCCTAAACTCCATTCGGGTACGGTACTCTTGTCAGTTCAGTGCCACGCAGACAGGCAGGCAGGCAGGTAGGCGGGCAGTGTTGGTTTAAAAGGCCGTGGCCGCGTGTCTCTGGCTCTCCTGATCTCCATCTCCTCTCCATCTCCTCTCCGCTCTAATCCCCCTGCTGTCGGAGGCCCTGGCTAAATTGGCCCTCTGGCTCGGGTGATTGCAGGTAAGAGCTCTTCTCTGGAGTGGCGCGGCGTTCCCTCTTCCTGGCCGCCAGCCGCTAACTGGCTCTCTCAGCAGTCTGATGGGGAGAAGGGGGAATGAGTAATAAATTCACTTCATCTCTTTCCGGATTACGCTGCGCTGTGGGTTTACGTCTATTGAATCTAACCCTTGACTAGTGACAGGGAATATCTATCAGGTTGTAAATAAAGTAATAGGATCCCTGGAAGGTGCTTGATGAATGCTGCCTGCCCCTTTGGTCAGGCTTTGACTATGTAGAATCTAGTTTGGATTTGTTTCATCTTCAGAAAGAAAAAGAGGGAGATATTGTAGCAATCTGCTTTGGATTTTTGCCTTTCATAATTCTTGTTTGTAAAGCATGTGATGCATTCAACAATGTTAGCAGATGTATTTAATGAATACCCTTCATGAACTGAATCAGGTGCCCATGAAGCATTGTGATCAGAGCACTTCCTGGTCTATGTGGTATCCTGTCTGGTCCTGGGTAATGGGTATGGATCATACTGTAGACATTTCTAATGGTATGGATGTTTCACATCACATTTATCTGCTAAGCTGTTGGTGTTGCTGTCATGTGAGAGAGAGGCAGGTGTATCGCTGACTTCCTCTGTACTCTGCTCCCTAAATCTCTCCATCAGAAGCACTGTTGTGTCGCTGGCCGAGGTTCATTAGTGTTTTATACCCACTCACGCTGTTAGCCGAGGCCGCGGTGCGTTCCATGTGCTGCAGGCCCTGTTTTAATATCTCAGTCCCCTCTGAGCAGGGATATTGCTGCTAAATGTGTGTGATGGGCCTGCATGCAGCCACTAAATAACATCAATGGAGATGTCTGGGCAGGCGGCGTGGGCCACGCAGCAATGCACCATGGGCAGCCGCTCGTGATTAGCCCCGCTTTATCTTCGCCAAAGCATAAGCGGTGCGAGCGCGTGTTTTGTGTGTGTGATTTCTCCACTGACTTGTCCATTCCAAGGTCAGATTTTCACTGGGCTTAGGGGGAATGATGCAGAAGATTATTGCCTCGATCAATAAGCTCAAAATGAAGCAAAGGGGAGTTTGCTTTATTGACTTTCTCATGTACAGTGGCAGCTTTAACATTTAATTGTCTCTCTGTATTTAGCCGCGGCTCCCGCCCCACCAGCTCGAGACTGGAACCCCCCCACCGCCCGCACGGCAGCCATTTTGAACGCTCCTCGTGGCTCAATTATTTAGTGCCCGCGTTGCGCTGCGCTGTTGTGATGGGTGTGCACCGTACAAAGACCAA
The DNA here is from genome assembly GCF_046254945.1 of Alosa pseudoharengus. Classification (NCBI taxonomy): domain Eukaryota; kingdom Metazoa; phylum Chordata; class Actinopteri; order Clupeiformes; family Clupeidae; genus Alosa; species Alosa pseudoharengus. The sequence goes on from NW_027468663.1 coordinate 34,907,163, forward strand.
AATAAATAAATGAAAGTGCTTTTGCAACTCTCCCTCCACTCACCTGTTCAGTTTATCCTTCTCTCTTGTCTCCTCCCCTCATCTTTTCTGTGCTATGCATAATTTTTTCATCAAATCAGCAGAGAGCCTTCAAACTTTTAGCACATAGCTTGACTGTTTAGTGTCAAGCACCATGGCGGAGGTAAGGTGGAACTGCGTACAAGGGAGGTCTACATCCAGAAAACATGCGGGAGTTCGGAGCGCGCTCAATAATTTACGTGCTGCCTGTGCATGCACGCTGATTTGTCTCAGGGTAGTTCTTCTTATTTCAATCTTTCATCTTCCATTTCTCTCTCTCTCTCTCTTCTTTCTCTCTCTCTGTGTCTCCCAGGCGCTGGCCCGTGAGGTGGAGCGCGAGGCCCAGGCGGTGAAGGGGGAGGTGAGGAAGAGGAAGAGGCAGAGGAAGGCCTCCATCCAGGGAGACGGCCGGCTGTCCAAAAGCTCCATGGTGCGGGCGCAGTCCATCGCAGCCTCCATCCTCAACATGAGCGAGAGGGACCTGGTGGACATGCAGGACACAGATGAGGTGATGCAACACCTTCACACATGCCTGTGTGAGTCTGGAGTATGGGAATACACTGTACCATGGTGCCATCAATAGCATGTTCCAGCACTTGTGTTGTCAAGACTTGTGTTCGGAATATGGGGTCTGAACTTTGAATTGAACAAATTATATAAAACGCCTCAGTAGATCGCAAGTCCCTCGTGCTCACACCCACACACACACACACACACTCACTCACTCTCACACACACACACACACTCACTCACTATCACACACACACACACACTCACTCACTCTCTCACACACACACACACTCACTCACTCTCACACACACACATGCTGTTTTTCCTCTGCCTGCCACATTCATCCTCTGTCGTACATCACTGGCCTTCAGCGCGTGTCAATTAGGCCCTGGACGTGAGGAAACAATCAGCCCGCCTCCCCGGGGACTTCCTCTCATCCGTCCGGGGAGGAAATGCTGTGTGCCGCACTCACTCACTCACACTCGCTTGACACCAATTTCATGTCGTTGATTTCTCCACTACAGCGTTCCCACTCTCCTTCTCTGTGTCTCCTTCTCCTCTCTCTCTCTCTCTCTCTCTCTCTCTCTCTCTCTCTCTCAGCTCAGAGTTGAATTCTCTGCCCACTGTCCGTCAGGCTGGAGGCTTAATTGTTCAGCTGAAAGATAAAGCATTTTTTATTGTGGCTCGCCACAAAATCTGCCTAGTGCTGTCATGATTTGAAATATTATGAAGTGTAATTTGGAGACACAGACTGTGTTTAGTGTAGAAAGAGATGTGTGTGTGTGTGTGTGTGTGTGTGTGTGTGTGACAAAGCAGAGAGGTTATATTTCATCCTTGTGTTTGTCTCTTCTGTTTGTGTATCACAGGAGGCGGAGGATGGCAGTGGGGAGCAGGACTGGCTGCAGTGCATGCATAAACTCCTCCAGCACCAGGTGTGTGTGTGTGTGTGTGTGTGTGTGTGTGCATGCGTGTGTGTGCCACAAGCATATGTGCACACATTCACACTGGTAATAGTAACTACTCTGTTGTGCTATCTATTTAAGGCATTGCCATGTTTTCACTGCAGTTTTTGATCTCTCTCTATGCTATTGTCATACATGGTGTGTGTGTGTGTGTGTGTGTGTGTGTGTGTGTGTGTGTGTGTGTGTGTGTGTGTGTGTGTGTGTGTGTGTGTGTGTTTGTCACTAGTAGTCTTCTCATTGCGACCTCTGACCCCTAGCCCCCCGCTGTGTTCACGCTCCTTCCTCCCTCTTCCTCTTCATCGTCTTTTTTTTTCCCTAGCAGCAGCTCGGGAGTCACTGGGCTGCCATCAGGCATTCTGCCCTCTCTCTCTCTCTCTCTCTCTCTCTCTCTCTCTCTCTCTCTCTCTTTCTCCCTCCTTCCCTTCCTCCCGTCATCTTCACTCTCTCCTTCTCTCACTCCTCTCTCTCTTCCTGTCTCGCTCTCTCTCACTCCTCTTCCCTCTCTCTCACTCCTCTTCCCTCCCTCTCTCTCTCTCTCTCTTCCTCGCTCCTCTTCCCTCTCTCCCTGGCCAACACCCCGAGGCAGCTTGTTAGTGGGGAGCTGAGTATTGATCTGGCGCTCCTGTCGATGCCGGGAGAATGAGTGAGGGTCCACCAGAGAGCCTCGGCCGCCTGGCTGCTATCGACGTTTCCTGGGCCCCCGCGCCCACACTGCTCTCTGGATGACAAGGCTGAGACCCACTCCGCTCCTCTCCCCCCCCCCCCCCCCCCGCTCCCTGTCCCCAGGGCCCCCCCCCCGCCAGTCCACTGTGGTGACCCAGGAACTACTTTTTCTTCCCTTTCATGTCCCCCGGCAGAGACCCCCCACCAGCCCCCCACCCCCATCTTGGTGTTAATAAACACTCGCTCCCCTGGGACGTGTGCTCTTGTCCCTTTGCGTGTGATCAAGGGGAGTTTGTTGGCAGGTGTGACTTTTGAGGGAAGGAGTGATGGAGAAAGGGTTACTGCAGTATGCAGTGTTTCCCAAAGAATTGGATTAAATTTGTGGCGGTAGCTGACTTGGACAATGGGGGTGGGGGTGGGGGGGTATTAAGATCGTATTGGTAGTGTATAGGTCTAATTGAGTGCCTGTCACATAAGACGTTCGTGAGTAACACAGTTAAAAGGCTGCTGATGTGTGGATGCAATTCATAACGTTTTCTACATAGGTAAAATAAAGGTTGTACTTCTCCTTGGGACAAGCACTTTTGAATTTTGGTAAACACTTTTCCATTTACATCGGGATTTTGTAAACATTCAGTGTCAATCAATAAAATGAGCCCTTCAACGAAATTGACAAGCAGCTGTAAGTAGGCTACGCATGCTAAATTCGACATCCAAACAGTATTCTAACGTTAGCTTTGAGATACTGCTTGATTGCATAACTTAACTTAGTTTAGTCTCTTCAATGTAGCCTACTATGTTGTGATAAGACCTTAGCAGAGTTAACTTCAATGCAGCAGTTTTGAACAAATTTGCGCAGCATGGTCACGATGCTAAGCGGATTTAATAGCAATTAGAGCGGGGCGGGGCAAGGAAAGGCTGCATGCGTAAAAAGCACAGCTCAATGGCAATGCAAGGATTTCATCTTATATTTAATTTAATTTAAATTAAATTAAATTAAACATAGAATATTAATCTGTGGCGGCCGATTTTGATTTCATGGCGCACCGCCACAGATTAGTCAATGTATGGGAAACACTGGTATGTGTGTGTGTTTGTGTGTGTGTGTGTGTGTGATTCGGTATTATTTTGATCTTTCCCTGGTAATAAACAGAATCAAGTGTAATGGCTTTGATTTTGTGTTGTGTCACTGATGCAAGCGTGTGTAATGAGTGCAGTGTGGGTGCGCTGGCACAGGCTGGGGCGCTCAGGATCAGGGCGCCACTTAGAGCTGTCACTGCAGCCTGCACCTCCTGCCGCCGTCTGGCTCCTCAGGACAAACTGGCTATTAATAGGGCTGCCACACTACCTGGACATGCAACAACTGAGCGTCATTCACTATTAAAAACAGAGTGAATGATGGAGAGAAAGTGTGTGTGTGGAGAGAAGAGAAATATAAGCTGCTTTCAGACATAGGTGTAAAGGCCTATTCACACCAAGAACGATAACTATAAATAGATATCGTTCTCGTTAATATGAATGACGACGTTCACACATAAACTATAACGATAACGACATGAAGAACGATATCGTTGGGGATCACTTTCAGAGCGATTTTCAGAACGATAAAAAGCTAATAGCCAATCAGAACCCATAGTATTTTAATGTCACATTCATTAACACAAGGAGAGACTTTGTTTATCGTTGTTCAGTGTGAACGCTTTTATCGTTATGGTTATCGTTATCGTTATCGTTCTTGGTGTGAATAGGCCTTTAGTCCACATGTTCTGCAGATGTCAAGCGGATAAGCCATATATCTGAACAACATAACCAGACATTTGGAACTCCGAACTTAGCCGGCTCTTACACTACTCCCCTCCTAGTATTTCCGACGGACATTATGTAAATAAGCTCATGTCTGAACGAAGCGAAGAAGATGCGGAGATTCTGTTCATGTGCGTGTTCAACCTCGTTCAACCTGTTCAACCACGCGGAGATTCTGTTCATGTGCGGCCGTGTCGTTCACACATACTGTATTGTCCGCATGTTAGCATCATATCTGAATCACCTGAAGGGTCAGACATCCATTTGACAAAGATCCGCATTATATAGTGCGGAGGACATGTCTGAAAACAGTTATAGACATACATGGCTTGGACTGTTGCATGGGTGTCTGGCTTGGATTCTGTGTATCTGTTTGTAAGAGAAGAGAGATACAGAACTTCTTTTGAGCTGTCTCGTGTGTGTGTGTGTGTGATGGCCTCCTTGGGTCTGTCACTGCTCTGGCTGGCTCCTGTCCCTGTCAGCCCCTAATGGAGCTGCCTGTGGGACTTCACTTTATTACTGCAGTGGCGCTGCTGTCAATAGCCCAGCCATCACTCACTGCCCCGGCGCAGCCCAGCGCTCACCGCCTGTCACACATCTCCACACGTCAACATAACAAGCCCACGCGTGTCAGGACACGACAGCGCCACTCCAGCGGCCGGCGTCCGTCTGTCTGTGTGTGTGTGTGTGTCTGTGTGTGTGTGTGTGGGCATTAGAGTGTGTCTCTTTCTCTCTGTGATGGATGGCATTTGTGTCATATCCTATGAGAACAGAGCCTGTGTGTCTGTGTGTGTGTGTGTGTGTGTGTGTGTGTGTGTGTGTGTGTGTGTGTGTGTGTGTGCGCGTGTGTGTGTGTGCGTGCGTGCACATTGGCTGGCTGGTGTTTTATGTAGTTGCAGGGAGTTGAAGTGGTGTCTGTGTGTGTGTGTGTAACAGTGTCAGGTGAAGTCCACTCAGGAGAGAGTGGAGGGGGGTGGGCTGGCTTGGCTTGTGGCTGGACTGCTGTCTGTCTGCTCCTCAACTCCTCCACAGTTCCCTCGGCTGCAGCTGCAGGGTCTCTGCCACTGTACCTGTTCCAGCGCAGAGAGCTCTCGGGAGGTTTGCCTTATTCTGTAGTGTGGCCTGCCGTTTGTAGCTTACATTACTCTGGATAGATTTTGTATTGAACTCCAATTGACCACAGAGTCCCTTGGACAGCTTTGTTCTGTGGTTATGTGGTCGCTTATTTGCATTTTGATCCTGATGGACTTTTATTCATTTGCCACTTGTGCCACTTGCCACTTGCCACTGTGGAGTCTTATGATATTTGGAAACATTCTGCATTTATTGAACTTTTAAAAAGAAAAGAAAGTGGATCCTCCAAAACATTGTAAAACAGAATGTTGCAAAATATATTTTTTTTTTCTCAATTAAATAGTTTTTGTTATCATTGAAAGCTGAAATGGTAATCAAAATCAAAATGGCAATCAATGATTGATGAATTGTAAAGCCCTAGTGTTGAATGGTTTACATTTAGCTCAGTTGATTTAGTAAGATGTTTATTTTGTGGCTGGCATTGACTGGTCTCCAACAGTTCAGTCCATCAGCATCACACTGTTTTACGCTCTCATCCACTGAAGTGGGTTTTTCAGAACCCTTAGATAACTAATAACTTTTGTCCAATTGTACGAACAGAATTGCTTTGGAAGGAATACTGTGACTCTTTGTCACTGTCAATTTTTCTAAGTCGTTCAGTACACCTCCGATTTCACGGCGAAATTGTTTCATTGCAAAACGTTATGTCTTCGCCGTATGTCTTAACTTTGAAAGACCTAGTGATGAATCAAAGGCCTTTAATTATAATAGAAAAGCCCACAGGTCCGTTCCAGACACAGTCGATTGAGCCGGGATTCTGCTGTCATTGCTTTACAAAGAGCCGATGATGAAAGAGATAGAGCCTTTCACTCTGTCCCCTTTTTGGTGAAGAATGTCAGCAGATTTTTCAACTTCATTAATGAATTGATTTAACATCGGCACATTTGTAGGCCTACGGAAAGAGCTTAGACTGGTGGCACAGTGAAGTGAACAGGGACAAGAGTGGCAGTGTATCAGAGAAATGGCGGATCTTTGTGAGCAGTTGTGTTTTAGGTGAAGTCAAGACATTACTGTCACTGTGGGGCTTTGCCCTGTTCCTCAGCAATTCATGATATTGCCACCTAGTGGACATTGCTGGTACAAACACATGCAACAAAAAGCCAAGAATAAGACGTGTTCAAAATGTGTCATCTAGTGACTGAGCAACATACTGTAGACCTTCGATTAGAATGGTATCATTAGGGGCCTACAATGACAACATTAGTATTACCAGTAATAACTATTTTATGTTTTGTGTGTCTATGTCTGTTTCTTTGTTGTTCCATATTTTTTTTCCCCTTTCTATCCTTCTTTCTTTCTTTCTGTCTATCTATCTGTCTTTCTCTCTTTCTCTCCTCCCTTGCCCTTTTGTCTGTACAGTGTTGCCTTTTAATGAAGCAAACACAAGGGCTCCCGCTGGAGGGTCACTGTCTGGGACAGTGCTAGCAGCAGCGGCCGCCTGGCCGTCCAATAATGGTGTTGTGCTGCGCCATCCCCCCCGGTCCCCCATCAGGCGCTGAACGAGCCCCAGCGCTGCTCTAGTGCCTGCCTGGGCCACGCGCTCTGACTCGGGGAGGCCGCACGCCCGCACGCCCGCCCGCACACCCCTGGCTCCATTGATTTAATTGCCAGGGTTTATTTGTGGACTGCTAATTATTGATGGGAGGTAAATTGTAATGGAGAGGTCTTTATGAACACTGGGAGATGGTCGGCCTGCTGCCGCCTGGCTTTAATGAACCGCGCCGACGCCGATGCCGCCGCTGCCTCCCTCCGGATCATTTCTCACACACCCATTTTATACCTCAACAACTAAGGCACTTCTCGTGTGTGTGTGTGTGTGTGTGTGTGTGTGTGTGTGTGTGTGTGTGTGTGTGTGTGTGTTTACAACTACCTATTCCCTCAATTTACTGAGAGGAGTGTATTGCTTTGCAATATATCTGTGCTACTGGGCTCAAGGGGGAGAACGGTTTTGCTATTGAAGACTGAATGGCTCCATTCTGGGTCTTAATCCAAAGGAGATGATTTTTTGCAAAAGTTTTCCATCGTTTTGGTTTCCGCTCCTCCTCTCCCTCTGAATAGAGTGCGTGCGTGTGTGTGTGTGTGTGTGTGTGTGCTATTTGAGAGAACTTCAGTAAGTGATACGCTTCATAACCATACCCTCTCAGAGAGCTTGAGAACACAGAGAATAAAAGCTGAGCTCGTGTGCCTGTAATTAAAGTTCATTTAATGACTGTGTTAATTAAATCAGCCATGCCAGCTCTTTCTCTCTGTGACTCAAGCTGAGCCTTTGTACTGGAACTGTGTCACTGGGACACTGGTGCTGCTGATCGAGACTGTTCCTGCTTTCCCAGTGGGTGTGTGTGAGTGTGTCTGTGTGTGTGTGGTGCATGCGTCCTAACTTCCTTTTGTCTTTTTTGCTCATGTTTGTGTGTTCCTTTGTAAAAGAGAGTGAGTGAGATACAAGTGCCTTTTGTGCTTCAAGGCCACCCCAGTAATGCATTACACGCCACTTTCCCCGTGTACTTGGCAGACAGAGGTGTAGTGTGAATTCAGCAGAGCAGGTGTGTGACGTGTGAATGGACTGGAGGCCATTTGGCAGAGGCCCACTGCTGTACAGAGCAGCCTTTCTCTGCTGCAGAATATCTGCGCTGCAGAAACAAATACGCACAGCTTCCACTGACCTCAGATCAGCATCTTAAATGTGTTTCTGTCGTGGGTACCTCACACTGTCCCATGAAAACTTGAATTCCTCCAGAACACTAAAGACACTAGAACACTGAAGGCCTAAAGGTACGCTGGCCTGCTGTCTTCACTGTCCACTTACCTTGTGTCTCAGACCAGCTTTAAGGGACGGCGGGCTCCCTTGAGCGAGTAGCGGCCGCACAGTGACCACGTGTGTGGAGTGCATCAGTCAAATGCGCCCAACTCTAACCGTGGATGAGGAGACCTGTGCACGGAGTGGACCGAGGTGGGCTGAATTTGGGTCTATTGTTCTCCCAACCCTCCCTCAGTCTCCCCCCATTGACTCCTAATGAGTAAGGGAAGAAAAGCGGAAGGAACAAAGACCTGTGCGTATGCTGCCTTTAATCTGGGGTGTATTTAGGTCAGGACGCACAGCTCAGGTTGCACAGACCTGATAGCAGCAACAACTTATAAAAAACCAGAGAGAGATTTTTAATTACACTATCTGTGGCCCCAAGTGTCCAATTCCCTTTCATATGGGCCCCTGGGGGCCCCAAGCAGAGAATGGAGAGAGGATGCTGGGCTCAGGGCGAGTAATTACACGCTGGAAGAATAGATTGGTGTGTCTGCTTGATGCTCTTACCTGAGTGCTGTTTCTTTTTGTTATTATTATTTATTATTAATATTATTATTTATTTTCCCGCATGTGACACGTTCATTATCTCCTAATCAAATGCAGACTTTAGTAGGTCTTGGGTGCTTTTGTGTTTTTTTTTGTTTTTTTTTGTTGTTGTTCTCGTTTGATAACTTTGATTTCAAAACAAAAGTGTGAAGATCAAAGATCATAAAAGTGTTTTTTTTACTCTCTTTCTCTCTTTCTCTCTTTCCCTCTCCTGTGATCAGGGAAAGTAGCGTCTGTGTTTTTCCCAAAGTGGCCTAGATTGGAGTTGGGTTTTTGTCAGCACACGGGGATAGGGCGCCAAACAAAATCGCACAAAGAGAGCAGTGACGCCAGGGGGGGAAAACGCACCGTGTGTAACCGGAGTTTAAGTGTTCATCAGAAGAACAGCGCCAGGCACTGGAGAATACTCTCACTTGCAACGAATGGAGAGGAAGCGTCGGAGATGTGGTGGGGAACGCGCTGCCGACGGCCACAGTTGTCCACCAACATCTTGAGGTGCTTAAAGTGTAATGAAGAGTGTGGTAAGGTGTGTGGCTGGCGGAGTTAGCGCCGAAAAAGGGCTGGCGTGCGCACGCGGTGATAATGGATACATGATGTTTCCCTCGCTGCACCAGCCGTGACCTTTCCCGCTAAATGCGAAGGGGGGGGATCGGCGGAGTCTCCTGCCTCCCATTTGCATTCAGTCCCCTCTTACCCGCCGCACAAATTGGGCCCTTTAAAAAAACTCCTCGTACCTCTTTTGGGGGAGAGCAAAAGGAGCTCGATCGATCTGTGGAAAAGGAAAAAGTGAGCTAGGTGTGTGTGTGTGTGTGCGTGCGTGCGTCCGTGTGTGTGTGTGTGTGTGTATAAAGTCACTAACTCACAGTGGGGCTACAGGCTTTGAGTGCAGAAAGCCACTGCCTGCAGGTTGGCCCCAGGCTCTGTAATACCAGTGTCACTTAATTGGTCTATAAAACACCTTTACATTGTCCACGGCCCCTGTACATCACGCCTCCAGCCCCCACCGCTCCCCACTCCTCTCCTCCCAGGCTGAAGCAGCCGCTCACGGAGCGTGGAGTGAGGGATTGGTGCGTGGGCAAGCTCCTGCATAGGGGCTGGGGGAGGAACACCATGGATGGACAGGTCTGGCCTGCCCGGAGGTGGAGGGGAGTAGAGGGGGGGTGGGGGTGGAGGGGAGTAGAGGAGGGCGGGGGTGGGGGTGGAGGTGGGCTCTGGCTCGGGCTGCCATCAGATGGCGCGGAGGCTGCATCGCTGCTCGGCTCTGCGCTCCCACTGGCCCCATTAGTGCGGAGAGCGCCGAGCCAGCAGCACTCACCACACCGCAGGCCGCACTGAACCGCACTCACCTCTGTGTCATCACCTGGAGTCACTCTCAGCACACACTCACACACACATACACACACACACACACACACATACACATACACACACACACACACATACACACACTCATACACACACTCACACACACATACACACACACACACACACACACACACACACACACACACATACACACATACACACACTCTCTCTTTCTCTCTCTGTCTCACTGACACACACACACACTAACATATACACAGTCACACACCCACCCACACACACATATATAAACTGTTCATTTGCTCTTCACTATTACTTTGCTCTTTATATAAATAAATACGGTGGCAAAAAATGGTGTCTCATTGATAGGCTGACTGTGCCACATGTACTGTACATGCACACAGACATAAGTGGAGTATTGGCCCAAATGCTGTGTGTGCAGTGATCCTCCTGAGGCTGAGCAGGAGCCTGTGTGCACCTGTCCGTCTGACTCTGCAGTGCCGTGTGCAGACCAGTCAGAACGCTCTCGCCGTCCACCGCGCTCTCGTTCTCTCTGGACCGCACGGCCGCCGTGTGCTGTCGGTCACCTCAGCCCATTTCCCACTGACAGATTGGGGTGGCTAATTGCTGGGCTTGTGTTTTCAGTGGCCGGTGGCCTGCTTGCGCTGGTGTGTTGGACACCTGTTAAAGGACATAATTAAGTCTCAAGCCATCGCTAATTAGGCTTTGCACTCCCAGCCATCAGCAGTATCTAGTGCGCTTTGAGTGGCGAGGCTCATGTATTTGTGTATGGATTAGCCTGAGGTTGTTGTACTGGGGCTGTGTGTGTGTGCACACTCCTGTTTTCCCTGGTGTGTTGGGTAGGTAAGTGTGGCAGCGTTGACTGTGTGTGTGTGTGTGTGTGTGTGTGTGTGTGTGTGTGTGTGTAATCTGCAGTGAAGCACTCGGCACGGAGAAGCGTTTGATGCAGTCAGCAAAGGGACTGTGTTATACCCCAGCCGGTCGGCCTTAGGGGAGCCCATGTTCCCCCACTCCCCCTAATGAAGGTGGGACGCTGGGTAGCAGTCTGCCAGGCTGGCGCTCGCTCTCTCTCTCTTTAGAGCTGTCTGCTGTCTCGCTCTCCTCCACCCTTTTCTCTTGTTCTCTCATTCTCTTTCTCTTCCATCTGTATCCATCTTTCATCCTTTTTTTCCTCTCCTTCTATTTCTCCCTCTCAAAGCTTCTGTCTGTTTTGTTCCTGTGCCTCTTAAAGCACTAAGCCAAGACACTTTGATATAAATGACAACACTGCTGAAGACACTTACAAACAAGCGAAGCTGCAAAGTTAGTATGAATATTTATAGCAGATTATTTGCCTTTGATCGCTAGCAATGTCCTTCTGTTGATGTAACATGTAAGGAGTGTCTCTCTCTCTCTCTCTCTCTTTCTCTCTCTTTCTCTTTCTTTCTCTTTCTCTCTCTCTCTCTGTCTGTCTCTGTCTGTCTGTCTCTCCTCATGTGGTACTCCTCCATATCCATCTTACAGCTACATTTCACGCACACATCCCTCTCTGCGGCTCCCGCCATCGTATTCTCTGGTGGCTGACGCCTGGCGTCTTCGTTGCTGCTAGAGATGTTGACACGGCCGACTCACAGCCAGGCCCAGTGCTCTCCGACCTGATCAGTGTGCTCCGACCTGATCAGTGTTCATGAAGCGCAGTGCTGCAGGAAGTGCCTGTGTCTGATCCCTCTCCCAACCCTCAGCCTCAGCTCAAGCTACAGTCACTTAGTACTGTTCCTAGATCAGTGCTGTTTCTACCCAAGAGAATGCACTGTGGGCGTATAGCGGGTTCCTGATCCGCCCCTAAGAACTGATGTGGGGAAGATGTTCCAGCCTGTAGTGCAGAGCTTAAGAGCAGGGAAGCCTCCCTCACTGCCTGTTGAGTGGGTGGCCTGAGCTTGCCTTAGATCCTAACTGCTGTTAAATAACCTTACACAAGCATCAGCAGGAGACGCATAACATATTCCTTCAAGAAGATGATGAAATTCCCACAATGCATATTTTATCGTTTTGATCTTCGCAAAAAGATGGTTGTACCAAAAAAAAAATGTGAGTAAAGATCAGCAAAGTTTCCCACCCCTACCACCTACACACACACACACACACACCCCACACCCCCTCGCCTGTCTTAACTCCCGCCTGTCATCACAAACACCAACATGACCAGGACCTCTGAAAGACTGCCAGGTGGAAAAAAAACAACAAGCCTTTTCCCTTATCTTGACATCCATGTCTGACTCTCTCCCTCTCTCTCTCTTGTTCTCTCTCCCCCCACCATCCCTCTTTCTCTCTCTCTCTCTCTCTCTCTCTCTCTCTCTCTCTGCCCCACCTCCACCCCCCAAAGATCCCCTCTGCAGAGCTGCTGATGGACGCCATGCTGGCCAAGATGAAGGAGAGGAAAGTGCTGACGGAGGAACTGGCCACGCTTGAAGCAGCAGTCAGCGAAAAAGCCTGACCGCAGGAGAGAGAGAGAGAGAGAGGAAGCGCGGGAGAGAGCGAGAGGGTCTGTCATCATCCTCCTCAAACGTTGGGAGTGCCCAGCCTCGCAGTGGGAGCCCCATTTGGCTGCCACGGCCAGGGCTGAAGGAGTGTTTTGAAGAACCCTTCAACCTCTCCATCTCTCCCTTCCTCTCTCTTCTCTTTTTTCCTTCTTTTTGATTTTACCCGGGAGCGGGCCACTGCTAGCCTGATGTTAACCGCCCTCTGTCCACTCCGTGTCCGTGCACACTGTGTGTGTGTGTGTGTGTGTGTGTGTGTGTGTGTGTGTGTGTGCGCGTGTGTGTGTGCGTGTGTGTGTGTGTAGCTGTTGGGGTGGCCTCTCTGAGCTCAGGACTCGCACTCAACACACTACAGGAGAAACACTGGCCACTGTATTACTGTATTAGGTTACTGGCCAGTCGGGGCAGGATGTTTTGACATTCAGAAAGGCCTCTTCAAACGCCGACTGTGACCAAATCATGCCCCATATATGGTAGCAGCAGCTTATCAGTAGAGATATTATTTCTCTGTAATGTTTAACTTATTTCTTGTTGATCTAGATGTTTTAATTAAAAATGTTTTTGTTAATCATCGGTTGTCGCGTCTTTAGTGTATTCCTGGACTCCAGGATCTGTGTGTGTTCTCCTGATGGCGCCGTGGAGCGCTCCTCTCTGGTCCAGACTCGCCTCCCTCTGGCTCTGGCCCACTGATCTGGGATCAGCTGCCACAGGCTAATTAGTTGGGACATCAAGTCTGGCCGCCAGCGCTGAGCATGAGGTGAAATTTGGTTGGATATTTTGTCACAATTACGATTCAAAACAGAGCGTAGCGAAAGCATCAATGTGTTGCAGTATGCATCGTTACGATTTTTTGTTTGTTTACTTTTTCCAAAATTGTTTAAATAGTTGATTCACTTTATTATTTGGCTTTTCATTGATTATTTTTTTTTTTTTTTATCTCAGAGGTTAAATATTTTAGACATTCTAACGCGCCATCTGGAACACCGAGTAGATCCACACACTTGTTCGGTTTCTGGTGCTGATATTCATCATTTCATATATTTGTGAGCAGTTGTGTGAGTGTGTGTGAGTTTTTTTGAGTGTCCTTGAGTCTGTGGATCTGCTGCTGGCTCCCTCTCTCTAATCAGATATTATTTTATCCATCTCTTTGTTTTCCTTCTTTCTCTTGTCTTTCCTGCCTGCTTTTTTCATGTACAATTAACAACCTTATGTAAAACCACCCGTTCAGGAATTAGCAAGAATAATTCAACTTTTTATCTCATCAAATTTATGCTAATGATGTCGTTTTCCTTTATCTTTTTATAATAAAGGATTAGCCCAGGACTGTGTCTCAAGCAACTCGGGGACCAATTTAGCTGTGATCCAGGAGAGGCAAGCCCTGGTGGTTAATTACCATTAATTAACATAGTTTGCATCTTTTCTTCTGTGAATACCCAAGAGGAAGCTATTGTCAATATTTGTCCCATATAAATGTGCTGGTTTCTAGTCACTGTCCTCAAGCATAATGCTGCTAATGACAAACATTAATAACTAGGAGGAACCTCCGCCGCGCTGTGGGGATAGAGAGTGGGGGGGGGAATAGCACTGCCGAGCAAATTAGCATGGAGGCCCCTCTCTCCCCGTGCCCCCCCATCTCTCCCAGCCTAATGCGGAAAGCCTAGTCAACATGTTTGCCGAGGCGCGCCATCAGAATGATGTGGCCGCCGTCTCTGTGACATATTCAAATGCGCCGGCGCTCCCCACGGTTTAATTAACCTGGCCTTGTGCTGCTTCCCCCTGTACATGCTAGACACGCACACACACACACACACACACACACACACACACACGGCCCGTGCACTGAGTCATTCCAAATGCTCTATAGGAATGGAGAATGAGACCCGTCCTTCCTGTGTGTTTCCCTCTCTTTTACTCTATCACTCTCTCTCTCTCTCTCTCTCTCTCTCTCTCTCTCTCTCTCTCTCCATCCCTCTTGTAGAACTCTCTCATTAAGCAGGTCTCCTAGGGGACTGACTTTGATCAGAAGTTCCAAATGCAAAGTTTTCCCTCCCCTCTCTTTATTCCTCGAGCTGCTTGGCGCCTGTGTCATTTTTTTTTTTCCCCTCTCTCACTTTTTTTTTTTCTGCCCCCTCTCTTCCTGCCTTCTCCTCATCTGTCTTTAATCCACCTGTCCCACTTTCGGCGGGGTCTGGGCCGGGCTGCTGCGGTCGGGTACCGGGGGGGGGGGGTGAGCGGTCGGGAGTTGACTGGGAGGACGATCGATAAGGAGGTGGCTTTGGGGCGCCCCTGCCCCCACCCCCTGCGCCCGCTGCCCTGCGTCAGGGGGGAAGAGAGGGGGAGGGCTGGGGGCCGAGTACAAAGGGATGCAGCGGAGGGGATCACAGCTGCCAATCGCCGCTCCCCGCTGCCCATGCACAATTAGGAGCAGAGACACGAGAGCCGGGAGAGGAGCGGAGAGGCAGAGATGGACACCTCCAGTGAGTGCGTCCCTCAGCCCTGGCCTCAGGCCGTCTCCCTGCTCTCAGTACACGAGCCACTAGCTACAGTAGATGTCAGCATGAGATGGTGTTCAGTTTTATAGTGTATATTTATTTATCATCAAATTATCAAATTGTTAAAGATGAAATTAGGGGGAGAGACTGTACACACTGAGCTTGCCATCCTTATGTGTGTTAAGAGTACAGTCGTGTGCACTCCTGGTGTACTTCTCTGACTGGGTATGGAGTGCGGTATAGAGTGTAGCCACCAGAGGGCTCAAATATTTTATTGAATAGTATTGTGTTAGTGGGATAGAGGTTGTGCATCCTCAAAATGCTATAACACCGGCTTGTCATTCTCCACCGGTAAGCAGATCTTTTTGATTAATTATACATCAATCAATAAGATCAATACTAGTCATATTATGACACACCCTTGCTTTCACTTGGAACACCTACACAGATAAAAATGCTGGACTGTCCATCCCAGAAGCAGGGAGACAGACGTGCGTGCCATGCGGGCTGGTGAGCCGCTGGTGATGAGAAGGGGGCAGTGATGAGAGGGGTCTGATAGACTGCGCCCAATGGCTGAGACAGAGCGAGCAGTGCTCTCCTCTAAAGCCTGTGAGCCTTTGTAGCCAGAGCTCCTGGTGTGCAGGGGAAGAGGCCTGAGCAGGGACTAATCCACAGCCATGACAGCTGGGGGAGAAGCAGCCACAGCAGCACTCTCTCTCTCTCTCCTTCTCTCTGTTTCTCCTTTTCTCTCATCCCTTTCTTCTTCTCTTTCATCCCTTACTCCATCACTCTCGTGTCTGTTCATGACATTTTGACCTGCTCTTGTGAAGTCTGTGATTAACACAAGGTCTTCCAATATTCATGATGGACAGTATTCCTGCAACTGTGTTGACAGCTGAATGAGTGGGTATCCATGTTAATTCTCCCCTAAAGTCCTATTTTTTTAGTTTATTTTTTATCATGATTGGAATCTGAGGAAGACCGCAAGGTCGAAACATTATCTGCCAAATCATGAGAAAATAAACTCAAAAAAGAGTACCAAGGAGTGTGCAAACTTTTTTCATAAAAAAACTTGACTTTTTTGTTCAGCACCTGGGATGTGCACAAAGTCTCCTTGTAAGTGTTAGTCCGGTTGAAACCAGGCTATGTAAGTGTGCCAGAAAAGATCCCATACCTGTAGATTCTCATGGTGGCTCAAAGCTTTATTTAGGGAGATTACAGGTTTGAGTCGTGCCTCATTTAGCTGATTGGGACAGAAGCAGGAAGGGACCTAAGGGTGGGAGATGAGAGTTAGACTGGGATGAGAAAATTATGTAAAATTGTTCAGAACATAAATCCAAATGGTTTAGTTAAGTCTTCATGTTGTGAAGCCTCTAATAATGGATCTTTTATTCTACTGAATTAGGCATTGGGCAGCCGTAGCCTACTGGTTAGCACTTCGGACCTGTAACCGGAGGGTTGCCGGTTCGAACCCCGACCAGTAGGCACGGCTGAAGTGCCCTTGAGCAAGGCACCTAACCCCTCACTGCTCCCCGAGCGCCGCTGTTGATGCAGGCAGCTCACTGCGCCGGGATTAGTGTGTGCTTCACCTCACTGTGTGTTCACTGTGTGCTGTGTGTGTTTCACTAATTCACGGATTGGGATAAATGCAGATACCAAATTTCCCTCACGGGATCAAAAGAGTATATATACTTACTTATACTTATTAATTATTCCTAGACACACACTTGTCTGTCATACATGTGCTAGTTTTCTGTAAATACACTGCTCAAAAAAATTAAGGGAACACTTACAGTTTTCCACAATTGTTAAAACACATATTTTGAAACCTTCCACCCTTTTCTCCATTCTCAAACTACATACACGTTATTTCCAAAGCCAGTGCTGGATAAACAAATAGCGTGCGTGCGACAGGAAAAGTGCTTTGGTGTTGCTTTAATTTTTTTGAGCAGTGTATTTCTGTATGGACATTTTTCTAATACTTGACTTAGCTGAAGCACAACTTTCTGAAGTTCACCAGAGAGAGAGGGTGAGAGAGGTGAAGAAAGCCCTGAAACAGAAGAGCACATCATGGGTATAACAGCCTTGTTAATGACTGTGTCTGTGCACACACACACACACACACATACACACACACACACACACACTCCCCTACTGTGTGGTGATGTTAGGAAGCAAACAACGCCTGTGTGTTTTATTTGCATAACATTAGTGCGGTAGAGCTCCGTCCACATCGGCTCTCGGCAGGCCACAGGACTGACTGCAGCTCCCCCTGCCAGCGCAGGTGAGCCGGCCCACATCGCTGGGACCAATTACAGCGCCGGCTCATTAGCATGGGTGAGTGGGGGGGGGGCAGTGCAGCGGAGGCCGGCCAACACCAGCACCAGCGGAGGGAGAGGCTCAGAGCGTCGGGCATCCAACCCACTGCTCAGGCCACTAGTGCCCGGGCTGCCGCGAAACCCTGTTTCTTTCATTTCTCTCTCTCTCTTTCTCTCTCTTTCATTTGCAGGAGGTGGTAGAACTGACCACCTTTTATCTGTGCAGGAGATGTGAGTATTATTGTACATGCCATTTATTTGTTTTGTCAGATAATAAACACAAATGACCAAAACAAATGTCTTGTTCACTCTCTTGTGATTTGATGACACTCAAACTTAGACATACAGTACTGTGCAATAGTTTTAGGCCACCTCACATGTTTTGCTTGTTATAAGGTCCACATATATTTATTTATTTATTTATTTATCTCTCTCTCTCTCTTTATTAGAATAGGATCACCTCAGAAAATGCAGGAAACATTAACATATCACCTTACACACATCTCTCTCTCTCTTTGAGAGCAAAGGGAAGACCTACCTCTTTCACGTTTCTCCCTCTCTCTCCTTACAGAAGACCTAGAGCCTCTCTCTCTCCCCCTCTTTTCATCCTATTTACAGACAACCTACAGCTTCTCTCTCTCCAGAACTCTCCCTCTCTCCTCTTTAAAGATGACCTACAGCCTCACTATCTTTCTCCTTTGTCTATCATGCCCTACAGAGCAATATTTTAAAAAAATCATTTCTATTTAGTTTCTTAGGCCCTCATTGAATTTGGTGTTTTAGCAGTGTTCTAATGACCAATCTTGCCAGGCTGCCCACTGATGGGCATGACCAGCCCCCCAGAAGCTGCTGGCAGATCCACCAGAATATCAGAACCAGCCAGAGCAACAGCTTCTGCCCTGTGAGATTGGTCATTATAACACTGCTAGAAATAACAGATCTAATGGTCATTTAAGACTGGAAACAGAACCAGCAGTACTGTGTGTTCTTTTTTTTATTGTTGACATTTTTTTTCTGTATGTCATTGTAACATTGCTAAAACAACACATCAAATGGTGTCTTAACACTTTGTCACATCTCTGTATTGCATCCCATCAGCTGTTAAATAATAGTTTGAACGAATAATTAGACCTCTTTGTCGTGATCACAGTCATGATTTTATTTCTCTAGCAGCACACAGAATGTCTGTCTGTGAATCGGGGTCATCACTCAAACTGCCCTGTTGAAATAAACTACCCCTGTGCCACTATCTACTCTCTCCGGTAGGGCAGAAATATATGGTGTGACGGAGCACAGAGAGAAACGACTGCCAGAGAGCCCAGCGGGCCGTGGGCCCAAGTACTCCATCACTGCTGACCACTCACGCCAGAGCACCACATCCGGCTCCTGCTGCTGGGACTCCGCCCATAGATCTGAGGGGCCCCAGCAGTGGTGTGGTAAGTGTGAACCGGGAGCTTCTGAAAGGGTGAGTTCAAGACGGACAAAACGTTGCAAACACTCTGATTCAATGCAAATGGTGGTGCATTTAACACTATCTGCTCAAGCAGTCTGTGAAGGCCATTGTTTGCTTTCTCTTCTGAATTTCTTTCGAGCTTGATAAAATCTATATAAACAAAGATTTAATTTTTGTTTTCAACTTTTGATTATGTTTCATCTATAAATGGCTTTAGATGGATATACTTTTTAAAATGGCAGGTTTTGTATACAACTTTATGTCTATAGGATAACACCTCTGATACCCCCCCCCCCCCCCCCCCCAATAGAGAAAACTACCTTAAATGTCTGCTGCACATCGTTGCGACCACACGTCAGTAAAACCGTGGTGTTTTTTAACTTGCCCCACATGAGCTCATAAGCTGTGACAGTAGTGGGCACAAAGGAGTGTTGTGTATCTGTTATAATGTACAGTACATGATCACTATGGACTTGTGATATATGACCAGTTCATTTATACATTTTCATAAATTTCATTCCTGTCTGCTGTTTATTTTAGGTGTTTGCACAGGCCTAGTTATTTATATAAAACAAGACTTTGTTTGGGTTTAGGTTTTTCAACAGTTCTTTCACTGTCATAGATTAGGTATTCAGTTCCCCATAGCCATTCCTGCATAGTGCAGTTTTTACCCATGTTTTAGGCTAGTATTTATTTTTTGATAAAAATTATTCATACGTGTGATGGAACAGAGCCGATGATTAGCGCCTGTAGTTGGGTGTGGCCAAAAAGCCCTGTCAGAGTGTGGAGTATAAAGATAAAGATCTGAAAAAGGCCTGAAAAAGGTCAAGCAAAGCATAAGACCAGCACATGAGGCAAATGACAAAAAGGAAAAAATACCAATACCTAGCCATCTCAAGGTCATTTACCTGACTAAGACTACTACGTAAGACAATACAGGTGAACACATAAGAAGGTAGCCAGCACCATTCCCATCAAGAGGGGTACACACACAATGACCAATTAAATAACATCAAAATGTTTACATCAAATGATTACATCATTTAAAACGGTAAAAGTGGAAATATCCAAGGGGGGTGAATACTTTTTATGGGCACTGTATTATGACCATGCATGCAGAATCACTACAGATGGATATTCTGCCATAGAAACCCATCCATGTTGGAAATGAAAGTGAAAAAAGACATGATTGACATAAATTATGGCTATATTCAGTATAAACATTGGTTCTGATTAATACAAGTACTATATGTCCCTTCAGAAAGGCTATGTAGGGAAGGCCTTAACAGGTGGATTACACTGTAAATATTACCATGGATTTACATCACATTTGGATTGATATTATTTTAACTCTGTCAGTAAGTATTGCTAACAATAATGCGTTTATTTTTAAACCGCTTTTCTAGACACTCAAAGACGCTTTACAGTTTTATACATAGGTATAAACAAACAGACAAGGTTACATAAACAGAGAAAAGTACTTTAAAATCCTTCAAAGTGGTGTAGGGGGCAAAATGTATAACGTCATTGTAGATCAATATATACAGGCAACAAATTCGGAGTAAAAATTGGCAACAAAAGAACTGAATACTTCACTCAAGGGTGTGGGGTGAGGCAGGGTTGCATTTTGAGCCCAACTTTGTTCAACATTTATATTAATGAATTACCGATGTTACTGGAACAATCTGCAATACCTGGGCTCACCCTGTTGGACACTGAAGTTCAGGGGCGGAGTGGGGCACTAAAATCCACTGGGAAAATTCTGACCCCCCCCCCAAACATGCACACCAGAGGCGATTGCTCTAAGACTACAGGGGAAGCTCAGCCTCCTCTAAAATATCACCAAAAATCGCATCAAATAACACTATTACATTAGCTTCTAGCCTACTATTCCAACTACAACATGCTGCAAACATGTTCATCTTCATGGCTAGTTTGTTCAGCAATAAGGTTTTGCCGGTCTTTTATCGTGATTTCGCACCCGTAATACATTGCTGTGACGACACGATCCATCAAAAAAACATGCAAAAAACCCATAGACGCTCGGCTTCACTGGACTTTCAATGGCACTACAGAGTGGGCTGATCTCAGTGCAGAAAAGCTAGCTCTTTATTGGACAAGCGCCACAAAATCGTCATTTCCAGGGAAGCCCGGCGTCTCTGGGAGTGAATGGGACAGTGGGATGGCCTGGACGCCGAGCTTCTGTATGATGATTGGAGGAACCGTCATAGAGGCCGGACTCTTTTTGATTGACAGCATATGTCGCGATCTGACAGGAAGTGGTTCAAGTTCAAGGCAGGGATGCGTTAACGTTAGTGTTGGCAGGTGAAGTCGAGAGATAAGGCAAGTTGCAGCTCAAATTCTCATAATTTGGGAGCAATACAGTTTCTATTTGTCTTTGTAAATAGCATACTGTAAATAAAACCGTAATGTGGAGTTACAGAGTTTGTGACTTGCTTTTGTTGCAGTTGTGTATTTAGGCTAAGTTAGGTAGCGCGCTATATAACGGTGTAGGCTACATTATGCCATGTCTGCCATGCCTACTGTTTGGGATAATTTTTGCCTTCAAAGAACAATATAGCACCTTAATAATATTAATTTAATAATTTACAATTTTTATCAGAGCTTCCCCTGTCCCAAAGAGCAGCAATCGCCACTGATGCACACACATCAATAGCACAAACAAAATATATAGTGCTAATGCAATACAACAAGCCAATCAACCACAAACCAGGCACTTTCAATAAATATGTAAGGAACTAGATATGCAACCGTGCAGTATAAAAACAGCTTTGTGGGTGGATGGAAATTTCAAGCATCATGCAAGGACATATCTGGGTATCATAGCACTCCAATAGTTGCCTGTATAACATAGGTGCCAACTCTCACGCATTGGCCGTGAGACACACGCATTTGATTAGTTTCACACGCTCACACGCCACACCCCCGATTTCTCACGCTGAAGTGTCAACCCGGTCGGTCAGATGCCTGAAAAATGAGTTTAGCCTATCTATAGATCTACCTGTTGAGCCACGGTTATGCTTTCAGAGACGGTGAGAGGGTTCAAGAGCACCCCCTGTCTGTGGAATTTTCAAAATGTTCTCTCATTTGCGATGCTACTTCAGAAGCCATCCCAGGCGCATCCCCCCCGCATTTCCCCGGCTTCAGGTATGCTTTGAGTATTATTGAGTATTTTTCACGCTGTGTCAACCTGGTAGGTCAAATACCTGGCAGATGAGGTTCAACTAAACTAAACCTATACATATGATATCACACATCATGTGAACGTGCGGAATCTAAGCTTTCCAATGATATTAGCGCCAAGTTGCTGTGATAAATGGTTCGCGAGAGAATTAACATTGAACCGACGTGCAATTTAGGCTAATCATATTTGCATTTACCCATTACTCTCGGTTTAATATTTCACTAACCCTTCACACAACACGTGGAAACCCCTATTTCACAATAAACAGCAAACCTACCGAATACGAGGATATAAAGCATGCCTCTGTGCAATAAGTGGTTCCTGAGTAATCCGGTTTTGAAATTGCAACACATTTCTACATAGCCTCATTGGGGCGAAATTATAATGTATTCTAATGTAAACTATTTGTAGGCCTACATACATTTTTGTAAATTGCTCAGCCATAGATTATCCCACTATCATGGTTCTTATATTGTCAGGTTCCAGCCAATCCCATTACAGATACATTTATATATTTATATTGGCATGCTTCCTAGTGACATTAATACAAAAATATGAAGAAAATCAAATAACGAGACACAAATATTGATATAAAGCCTGACATAAGCCATATGCAAACATTCACATCATGCAGATATGGGTACATCCTGAAAAAGGAATAGCATGTAGGCTATAGGCTATGGCCATTACAATGACCAATATATTATCTTAAATAAACTAGCTGAATAACACAGGTGACCACTTCTGCATAATTTCATGGAGTGCTGAAATGTACACACATTTTTAAACATTTCTGAACTGTGAAATGTAGCATATGTTTTTGTGGTTGTGAACTTATTACAATATCACTATAACTATTCCACCTGTGTGTGCATGGTTATAATTCTGAAATGCAAAAAAGCTTAGGCTACAGCACAAATATTTCCATAAAAATAAGCAAGTCTGACCTCTGAATTTATTTTGAAAGTGCACCTGATTGATGCATTTAAAAGTTAAAATATACAAACATTTCTTAAATTCTTACAAAACACCCACCCACTTTTTAAAATTGTTAGTTTTTAGGACAAATCCCCCGCAGTGTTGAAGAGATCAGTCGTCCCCCTCACTTTTGATAAGGTAAAAAGCCTTATAGGTACTCCCCATTAACAGCATCACGTCACTAACCACAGCTAAGACTGCACAATCTCTATTCACTCTGTTGGATATCTGAAGCCAGTTTGTCTACTTAGATACAGTAAATCCTCAAATTATGGCCGGGGTCTTAAGACAGTACAGGCCTTTAGGGGCAGGATTGTATTCGAGACAGCCCTTTATTTCTTATGCGAGTTTTATTTTGAGACATGCGTTTCTTGGAGCGGCATACTGGTAGGCCTTCAAAAGCATGACATTTTCGGTTTAGTTTGATATTTAATTTACTTTTGGACTGTTTGATTATATTGTTAAATGTTGGGACTGATGGGCACTGAAATCTGGGGAGGTATTTGATGATCACTATTACGTTCCATGTAGTTGAAAGAGTGTCGGGATTTCAAACAAACCATCCGCTTTCATGCGTTCATTGAACGTCCGCGGTGCTGTAATGGAAACCTTATTGCGTAGCCAAGTAGCCTATTGAGTTATTTTTAAATTATGCATGATTTACTTTTTATTAATTTCGTAGGCTGGCTTTATTTTGTTATATAGAAGTATCTAAATAACCTGTTAAAATGTACCAGAATTCAGGAAATTGCATCTAGTCCAAAAAAAAATTTCTGGGGGAGGACCCCCATACCCCCCGCTGAAATATCCAACCCACTTTCACAATGCCTCCGACGCCCATGGTCCTAGTAGTAGGCTAGATCGATCCCTTTGATACCAATGTTCATATAACTCTGGGACCCTGGTCCCAGAGATGGATTACTGCACGGGCCTTCCGGGCCCAGACCCAGGGGCCCAAGGTGTCAGGGGGGCCTGAAGCCCAAGCCTTTGCATGGAATCAGGATGTAGGCTATGAATCTGATTGAATTTAGTATTGCCCATCCCCAAAATGCACCAGAATACAGGAAATCACATTAAACAAATTAAAAAAAATCTGGGGGAGTACCCCCAAACCCCCCTTCCACATATGCAACAGTTAGTGGGGAGCCCTTAATACATCTGGGCCCAGGGGCCCGAAAGCTCATAATCCGTCCATGCCTGGTCCCTACACCTGAGAACCACTGATGTACGTTTTTTTTACTGTACGGTATAATGCTGAATGAGCCAAACAAAAATTTACGCAGCAACATTTTGGTTGGCCCCACCAAATCTCACTCCAAGGTTTTTTGAAAAGTTGGCAGCCCTGGTATAAATTTAAAAAAGGCCTAGCCTACAGACAATGTCAACCTAATAACACAGGTAATTAAATAATTGAAAAAACCAGGCACTTTGAATAGGTTTGTACGAGAACGATTAAAGTAGGCCTATATAGGCTTACATATAGACAGTTCCAACGAGTTCCACAAACCATTTATCAGCCTGAGTGGCCCACTAATTAGTCATTAGGCTAGGCCTAGGCTACATATCAACATAAGACTAGCTTGTACTAGTTTCAATAACGTCAATGCTTTAGCTCCGCTAACCTTGCTCTCTGCCTTCCATCCATATGTAAAACAGCAAGCAACCACGCAAATCTGTCGACTGTCAAAACTCCTGTAGTTTTCCTCGAACTTGATTGTTTGTAGGGTCATGCCATTAGACGAGGGGCCGCTCATTTATCCCCCTACATTTCTGTAAATAGACTTGACCTGCAATTGGTTCATTGGATAAACCAGAAACACATTCCCCATTCCCAGAAGGCTTTGTTCCATTCTAGCCTAGGCTTACGTTAATTTAAGTACAAACAAACAAATTAAATTGTCATTTTTTTATTTGTGATGAAACGCCTGAATAAGACAAAAATGAATTAAGATTAGGGCTGTCAATCGATTAAAATGTTTAATCGAATTAATTACATACTCTGTGATTAATTAATCTAAATTAATCACATATATAATTTTTGCTGTGAAAGCATTTTAAATATTTAAATTCAAATACATCATTGAATAATCAGTATTTGTGACATTAAAGTTCAAAAACTCTTTTATTATTATTTTCACTGTTCAAATAATGGCCATAATAATCTATGATATGACCTAATATGCTGAGGAAATAAATTCAAAAGTACATCGGGAAGAAGTTGTTTTTCACATACAAGGCATTTCAGGCCACAGATATAACCTAGGGGACACAATGAAAATAAATTGAAAAACACTTCCCTCAATGTCAACACTATTTCTTTGCATTGATGTGCGACTTTAGAGTTGCCGAACTCCGGTGATATGCAAATTCCTTGCTGCAGACATTGCAGAGGACTTTATTTTAATCAATACTTTATTTTTATCAACACAATCAGGCCATTGTTCCAATCAATGATCTACTGTAGGCAGCACATTTTCTTCTCTCCTTCATTTTACAGTCTAACGGTTACTGACTAGAACGGCTCGGGGTCAAAGGTCATACGGAATCGATTAATCTGCACTATTTTCTTTAATCAGTTATTTTTTCTCAAATTAATTAATTTAAATTAATCAGTTATTTTGACAGCCCTAATTAAGATAAAAAATTAAGGCTAGCCTCAGGGGCGTCACTAGACTTTATTCACTGGGGCACGTGCCTTAGTAAAAGTCTCCAGTGCCCCAGTACAATTCTAGCGCTGCTCTCGCTGGAAATGACATTCATGAGTGCATCTCCGTGCCTGCTTTAATCATGACTCGAGCCTGTCACTTACCAGCCAATAAAAAAACAAGGGGAAAAAAGGGGCCATAATAGCCAATCAGGAAATAGCACCTCTGTAGCTGGGTAAGATTAAACGCAACAACCTATAAAAATCGTTCACATGATTCTTCCGAGTATTTCGTCCGCTGGAGCTCGTCATATCACTTTGAGCACAGAGTAAGTCGTCCCCTGTTTTAATGTTACAACAAATTCACAACTTGTTTGACAGAAAAAATGACAAGTTGATCGCTGTTAGAGAATGTTGCCCACATAATTAGCATCTGTTTTTCAATGCTTAGCATCGTAGCCTAAATTTAGCAACAGTTTACCAGCTTGTGCTCTCTCCCTCACACACTCACACCATGTGTAGGCTGCATGCACACATGCGGACAATTAATAATGATTTATACGTATACTGGAGAGAGAGTTCTGTAAAAGTAGCCTATACTGTTTGTGAAGCTGTCCTACTGTAAAACTAAACATAGCCTTCTGATAAACTATTCAGAGATGGACATCAGACAATTCTTCCTGAACAGGCAGAGGGAAAGGAAAAGTGAGGAGAGATGAGGAGGACGAGGGAGGTATGATAATTGCCCACATTAAAGGTAACATTTATGCTGGTAATAGCCAGTGCTGTGATTTGATCAATGGTTTAATGGCAAACTTAAATAAGTTTGCTGCATTTGTAAATATAGCCTATAATAATCTACACAGAATCAGACTTCTGTGTAGATTATTAGGCTATATTTGCAAATTATCACCAAAAGTCAGTATGAAGGCTTTAGTAGGCTATTTAAGCTACAAAGAACTGCAGTATTGCCAGGATGACTACAGGACCCTTGCCTGGGAGGGAAGTATATCTCAATTTTGACTAAAAATAAGCTTCCCTTGTGTAGGAAAGCCTATTAAATTCATACAGTGAGTATACAGTAGGCCAACTTATGCCTATGTGTTTGGATGTTGCTGCAGTGGCTGCTACAACAATTGAGGGAGAGAGTGCTGGAGGAGGAGAAGGAGGAGGAGAAGAAGGTCGAAAAGAAGAAGAGAGGGGAGAAAGAGCACAGGCTGGGCAGTCCAGTACCGGGCAGGAGGAGGAGGAGGAGAAGGAGGAGAGAGACAGGCAAGAAATGGATGAGGACATGATGGGGGCTAGACGTAAAAGCCATTTATTTCATATTGCGCGCACATTTAAATGTTTTTTTTTTATGTATTGAGTGTTGGGGGCCTGTGCCCCAGCAAAGCTCTAGGTCTAGAATCGCCCCTGCTGATGTCGCCCACTGAACACGGTCTACAGCAGCACCTGGACCTGCTAGAGCAGTAGGGGAGACCGGGGCTGGTTGTCTTACAGGTTGGTTGTCACATTGCTTATTCCAGGCACACTAGGTGATGCTGTGGTAAAATTTTGATATCAAACTGTTACCCGTTGATAGCTTACTCATTTGCACTAGAAATTTTGCTGAGCAGACACACAGCATTGAGGTGAGGAGACAATTTTTAAATATCATGGGTCAGAGTAAATTTTCATGTTGGTGTTGTTTTTGTATTGAGAGCTTGTAGGAGTAGTTAGTAGTTCAAAAACAAAACACTCATTAAAAAGCCAAAGGTAGTAGCTTTATTTTGAGTCATATTTTAGCTATCAAGTTAAAGCCATGTGGCAGCTAGGTTAACATCTTTGTCAAGAGGTCAGTTGGGGATGGTTGTCACATAGCTCGTGGGGTTGGTTGTCACATGTGTTTGTTGTCACTGTGACACAGTTGTCACTGTGTTTGCAACTTTGTTTGCAACTTACATGATAATAAAGAGGTTTTAGCACTGAACATGATTTCATTTTATTTTTCAACACAGTAGACAATTCAAGTAACTGATCACCTCCTTTAATCCCATTGTTTAAACATAAGGGGCATTGATGACAACTATCATAGGGGTGGTATTCATATTAAAACTTATTTGCAGTTTCTAGCTTAAAAAACTAAAAAGTTACACATCATTTTTTAAGATCCCATTTTATCACTGAAATCCCATTGAAACTCTATAGGGACAACCAACCCCATACCCTGTGACAACCAACCCCGTGATGGGGTTGATTGTCACATTGTGTCAGAGTGTCTTTGATGGTTAATTGCTCCCTGTTACAATACATTCTAAAAGTAAAAATTATACACATTTAAAGCCAAGACCCCAAGCTTTCATTTCATCATTCTCAAAGAGTTTTTGAAGATGAGCAATTCATGCATGAGTAAAAATTGTGACAACCAACCCCGGTCTCCCCTACTGTCAGAACTGGGCTCTCACAGTCAATTTGGACAAATCAAAAGTTATGATCTTCCAAAAACAAACCAGACTTCAAGGAACCAGGCACTTGTTCACTCTAGGTAACACCACCCTAGAGAATGTTACAAACTATAATTATCTTGGTTTAAAAATGAACACCTCAAGCAACTTTGATCTTGCAGTGAATGCACTAAAAGAAAACATCACAAAGAGCATTTTATGCTATAAAAAAACATTTTCAGCAAATAGATTCCCATTCAAATCTGGCCCAAAATATTCAACATCACCATTCTGCCTATTGCACTTTATGGATGTGAAATATGGGGTCCACTCAGTAAGCAAGACTACACTAGATGGGATAAACACCCTACAGAAGCCCTGCATGCTGAATTCTGTACAAATGTGAAACGTCCAAAGAAAAGTCCTTCTTTACGCTTCTCTCATCCTCTCAAAGGAACTCTGGATCTCATTCATAGTGACCATTGGATCCTTGGTTACGTCTAACCAAGGCCCTTTGTCCTGGATTACTCAGTTTGGCTGAGCGGCCAGATCTAGGAAAACTGTTGGTTGTTCCAGCGTTTTACATTTGAAAATGATGGAGGCTACTGTGCTCTTGGGCACTTTCAATGCTGCAGAAATGTGCTTGTATCCTTCCCCAGATCTGTGTCTTCACACAACCCTGTCTCGCAGGTCTACAGACAATTCTCTCAACCTTGTGGCTTGGTTCTCACATCAGCTGGTGAGACCTTATATAAAGAGATGTGTGCCTTTCCTAATAATGTCCAGTGAATTAATTTAGGCACAGGTGGACTCCAATCAAGTTGTAGAAGCATCTCAAGGACCATTGATAGAAGTAATATGCACTAGAGCTCAATTACAAGCGTCATAACAAAGGGTCTGAATACTTAATAAATGGAATATTTCAGTCTTTTATTTTTTTATAAATTTACAAAACGCTCCAAACAGTTTTTTTGTGTGTGTAGTGTTGGAGTATTGAGTGTAGATTGATGAGAAAAAATTAATCCATTTTAAGAGGAGTCTGAAAGATAACAAAATGTGGAAAAAGTGAAGCGCTGTGAATACTTTTTGTATGCACTGTAAGCATGTTAGCTCATGTTATTACATGCTCACACTACTTTTCAGTAATTCATTCTCACATTTGTGTTCTTGGTTATCAGCAACCACCAGTTTCATTTCCCAGGGTTTTCGAGGTGAGAAGGCCAGTCTGTAGTTAAAGTGCCTCCACCATATATTTATAGAGGTATGAAGAGAAGATGAAATGGCTGTGTACCTATTTCACCACTAGATGGTGACAATAAATAAGCAGTAAGGTTCATGTTTTTCATGGAGGGGAGCCAGTGAATGTATACAAATTTACTTATCAAGGTGATATAAGCAATTCATTTATCAACAACAAATGCATCAAATCAATACACAAGGAAAGAGTGTATCAAAAATATATTACATTTAACATGTTACATTTAATCAAATTCATCAATTGTTTATTGTTGGCTAAACATTCTTTAGTTTAACAAGTCAAAGCCCAGACCTCAATCCAATAGAAAATCTGTGGCTGGACTTGAAAAGGGCTGTTCACACCCAATCCCCTTCCAACCTGACAGAGCTTGAGCAGTGGGCAACCGTGGCCTACTGGTTAGGGCTTCAGGATTGTAACCGGAGGGTTGCTGGTTCGATCCCCGACCAGTAGGAATGGCTGAAGTGCCCTTGAACAAGGCACCTAACCCCTCACTGCTCCCCGAGCGCCGCTGTAGCAAGGCAGCTCACTGCTCCGGGTTAGTGTGTGCTTCACCTCACTGTGTGTTCACTGTGTGCTCTGTGTGTTCACTAATTCACGGATGGGATAAATACAGAGACCAAATTCCTTGTATACACAAGTATTCTTGGTCAAGAAACCTGATTTATATTTAAATTTACATTTTGCAAAGAAAAATAGAGTAAAATTACAGTATCAAGACGTGTTAGCCTAACTGAGACCAATCCACGCAGGCTCCATGCTTTAATTGCAGCCAAAGGTATATCTACTAAATTGTGACTTGAAGGGGGTGAATATTTATGCAATCGCTTATTTTGCAGTATATATTATTATATTATTAACATTACTTTGTAGAAATCCTCTCTCACGTTGACATAGGTGTACTGTGATCTATAAGACATTCTATAAATATCCGGTACCATTGATAGAGCTACTACTAATTAAGCTGAAACACATTCGCATGCCAAATGTATACTCCGGAAAACACATGAGACTGTTTTAAGTCTATACAAGAATAGAAATTCTATTTTATAAAGATGTTGTCTAAATATTCTGAAACATAGTTTTTAATGTGTTGATTTTTTTTCCATATCCACCATAGATCTTGAATTCTGTCATGCATTTCAGAAAGAGAAATAGGAATCACACTATGATATTTGTACCTACACAGTATTCTGTTTTTTTTTTCTATTTGTACTTTTAGAAAACGATTTGGCTTTTAGTCTGTCGATATATGGAACATTGTGCAGACGTTTATACTCAAATAGGTTTATTCTCTCATATGCACTTTACAATATAGTCACTTGAGGGCAGCATCAGCTCAGATCCGACATCCTGAATCCAACATCCAACTACTAACTCGCACAAACAGCTCGTGTCATTGTGCCCATATATTTACTACTGACTGCGCTTCCTGCAGCTTCACGTTTGTCTAATTTTTCAGTAAAACATTGTCCAACGTAAAAGTCGAGTTCCTCAGACTAATAGAATTCCGTTTGGAGATAGAAGCGTGTGGATGGTGGGTGGGTGTTCCCAGCGGGAGCAGCAGACTCCCACGCACCATCTGACGCATGTTGATGCCCTTGGCTCGGAGATCTCCTGGAGCGCAATCAGACAGATAGAGGCAGCATTTTAATAGGAGGGGGCCCAGCGCCCACTTCAGCCTGCATCTACTCTTGTAATTGTTAAGAGGCAGATGGCGAGTCAACAGCAGATATTTGGCAACGATTTTAAGGGCGAGACCATATGGTTGTGATTATAATATCTACCTATATGCGTTCTCCATAAATGCCAAAACAGTCCTGTCCTTGATGTTGCTCATAAGCGCCAGGATATTACAAAAAAACAGTAGGCTATGTGACTAGGCACTAGCAAGCCTATGAGTAAAACATGGATGGGTAATCTTCATGTAGCACTTCCTGCCCACAGTTTACCAAAGCAGTTTACCCCTGAACAGATTTGTTGTGGGAGAGATATTGAATATTTCGGTGGTTTGTAGGCCTATCATTCCCTGTTCCTGACTTTCTTGAGGAAACCCGTTTAGGCAACCGTTCAAGCGCATACAGCGCAGCCTACTAAGAAGGCATTTGAGTCCCTGTCTTCTAAGTTCGTGCTGGACAGTGCTTTAGTTTTTTTTTTTTTTACCCATTGCTGACGTCGCTTGCTATGAGTGGATAACTGCGGCTCACGTGTTTTCTGCAGAACTGCGCGTCAGTCCGCTGTCCAAGGTGCTGACGACAACGAGCCCATGTGGGGTGCTGAAGGCCCAATAGCCTTTCCTTTGTAGGCTAGTGTCTGTTTGCATAAGGCAGTAGTAGTACTGAGGTATAATGTCCCTTCCTCCCTTTAAGGGACAGTTGCTTTAGTTTTATAGACTACCCTACAGTATATGGCTACTACAGTAAACACTATGTTAAAGTAGTGGGCAGTTTCCTCCGTGATCTCGATTGTTTTGTGAAATGAAATAAATGTTGATTTGTTTTCCCCACAAAGGAGCACATCACAGGTTATAGTAATCCAGCCATTTAGGTGATCAGTCCTCTCTAAATTCTAAGTGAGAATAACTAACAAAATGTCTTGTTTTTCGTGACGTAATTTCCGTTCGTAACAGAGATTCCACCGTTGCATGCTCTGTTTCCCAATTTTAGCACCTTCCTTTTAAACGTCACACTGCTATAAGTTAAAATAGGATGATGGGACCTTGGCACGGCTGGCAGTTGTAATAAAAAAGCAACACTATTTCGACTGCACCTTTAAGAGGGCTGGCTAGCGACTGAATCGACGTCACTAGCGTGTCTGCATACGAGTTGACATTCCATAGCCTTAACATAGCTTGAGCCAGCCCCTGCGCCTGGAATCCCCAGTAGTTAAGACGCACGAGTAGGGTTTGCCTCGACAGATACTAGAACCACGCATTAGGACAGCGGCCCCCACTGTGGTCCACATACAGATCCATTCTCAGAGTAGAGTAACACAGCAGCCGGAGCCATGTCAGTAGCAGGACTGAAGAAGCAATTCCACAAAGCCACTCAGGTAAGCACAAGTGCAAGATGCACAGTGAAGATGGAGATGTATGCTGTGTTGCAGTCGTCACCTCGTACAGCAGTGAATTCGCCGGTCTCTATGCAGCCCATACGGAATAACGTAAACCGCAGCCTATGCGCAAATATTGCTCGAAATGCGCATGTATACGGGCAAATACATTTTGTTGTGTATATCGATGGACATTTTTCATCTACACGTTATGTGGAGACAACTATTTAAAACCATTTCATAACATAGCATTTGATAATATAGGCCTATAGTTCTGCAGTCAATACGAATTGTACTAACTAGTGAATATAATTGAATGTAGATTAAAAAAGGCATAAAAAAAAAACGTAAACTGTCCTGCGCGTAAGCTTAATGGACAACGTCACGGTTCGTTGGACAGACGGTATGAAAATGTGACAGTGGACAGACTCCCCTTCAGATGACATTCCCGGGTGGTATGTGATAGTATCGGTATAAAATACGGGGCTGCCTGCCATATAAAAGTATAGGTCCACTACACAGGGTGTCCCAGTGATTCATCTCTAATTAGGGATTCTGCGTGAGTTGCATATTATAGGGATGTTAGGTAATTGTGCTGAGCGCCCTAGTTGATGGTTGTTAACGGTTGCTTACCCTGACCTTGGTGCCCTTTAAATCACAAAAATCCATGTACAGTACATTGTACAAGTATAATTCATGACTAGTATCCTGTCTTCAGCCATGACTGTCTTGTGGGATTTTTGTAACGGTTTTTGTGTGAGGCGTTTATGGTTTCCAACATCTCCCCGCTCTTTGCGTATCTGATTATTAAATAATGCGTTAGTCATAAGTGCACATCTTTGTTCTGTAGTGTTTCTTGCTTCACGTGGACAGGCCACAATATCGCGGATCTGCAACCAAATGGTTTCAGTCACCGGTTCACTAGGCAGACTGCAAATAAGCACGAGCTGTACACTCCCCTAGAGAGAGAGTAGGAGAGGACACACGAGCTCCGGGTGGAACAGCAGGACGGAGGCTGAGTCACTGGTCCCCTGCCTGCCTCCTGCCGCCCACCCCAGCTAGACCCTCTGGAGAGATGTCCCTTCAAAGGCCAGGTTCAGATCTTGAGGTCATGCAGTATGGCATAGAGACTTCCATAAATACACAAAGCAGTGCAGTTTAAAAATGTGGGAATTACATTGTATTTAAATGATCATTGCCCTTCATTTTCTCCAATTGCTCATCCTGTGCTTTTATGTGTTTTTTTGTATTGGTGACTATGGCAGCTCACTTGTAGTGTTTGTAGTCAATTCAAGATCTGTAGGCTATATATATTTAATGGACAGCTCCAGAGCTACAGTCACCAATGGAGCTGTCCTCCCCTGAAAGCTGTGTGTGTGTGTGTGTGTGTGTGTGTTTTCATGCACACATACTTTGAGCAAACAGAAGGGTCCCCCATCTCAGGAGCTCTAATCTAGCCCAGCTCAGACCTCCAGCTCTAAAGTCTGCTCCATTAATCTGCAGGCAACTGTTCTGCACACCCCCCAACTGCCACATCCCACTCCCCCAAACCCCCACCCTACAGCATAAGGCGAAGGGGGATGGGCAATAAAACCACATTATGGAGCGGCAGTAGCACCTAAGTCTCACATGCACACAGGCATGGCCATTGGCCCGTCCTGTGCAGCTTCCAGCCACAGAGTGCCCTGAGCTCAGTGGCTTATGTGCTTGTGATGTGATGTGATTGCTTAGACTGGCCTCCGAATCTCTGCATGTCCAGTGTGCTGCGTGGGGGGAATAAAAGCTTGTGATTATGTGCTTTACGGAGCAGGACTCCGCCAGGGGAACACTGCCATAAGTCCAACCTTTGCGTGACAATGCACAAGTATCTCCATCTCTCTGTGTGCCTCATTTCCCCTTTCTCTCTCTGTCTCTCTAGTTCTCTCTTTTTCTCTTTGTCTCTTTTTCTCTTTGTCTTTCTCTCCCTCTTTGTCACTCTCCCCTACACACACACACACACACACACTCACTCTGTCCCTCACACATGCACTCCCCAGCAAGGGCAATGGGGTCTCTTCTGTGAATCACTGTTCTTTATTAGAAGGCGGCCATGCTAACTGAGAAGGCAGAGGCCATGAAGGTCAGTACATTGCTCCGGCTCAGAGTGCCTTCGATTACAGCCCATTCCTCAGGCAGCATGGCCGTTCTGCGTCCTGCACCATACTGGAACTTGCCGAGCACACGGGAGGGCCGCAGTGATGCATTCGGAAACCGCAAACATTCCTCACCTCCTTCCCACAACACAGACTTTGGCACATAGACAGGCTGGTTTTATGTGTCGGCTGTCAATGATTAATTGTAGATTTATTGCAGTGCATTGTTGCTGTGTGTTAATAGTGCTGGGCTCCTTCCATGAAGCGTGGGGGCCCTTGCATCACCAGAGCACTTTGCCCTCCGAGCTCCGGGCTGACTCAGAGGTGCTGTAGCAAACAGATGGCTTTGCAAACGGCAGGCAGGCGCCTGTCTCCCACAACATGCAGCACACACACATGAGGAGGCCATTTTGACGGGCTCTGCGCTGCAGTCCTTCGCCAGTGCTTTGCCTTGCATGTGGATTTGGTTACGTGAGAGCGCATGTCATGCAAAGCCTACCTCCCACTGTACTAGGATAGAATTACTGGTTCACATGAAATATAGCATGCATCTATGCAGTGGCCCTTACACCGAATTAAGACCGGACGCACAGGGGACATAGCAAAGGCAATTTAGCTGACACTTCAGTTGATTCTGTATTGCACATGTTGAGGATCTGGAGGCTCCCATTGAAGAGATAGTATTCGACTTCTGGTATGGTGTGTTTTCACAGTGCCACAGGGGTCCTTCAGTTCAGTCTGTTTACATTGTTAAGGAGCCATAGCCAACAGCACTGAAGCAAAGAAACAAACTGGCATTGAAAAAGTGAGGAGCAGAGAGAGAGATTACGTCCTTGGGCTATGTAAGATTCGCTTCAGTGAAAGTTTCGATATAAATGTCATATTAGTAAAGCCACACAGGATTGTTTTGCTAGCACAATGTCATTTTCCTCGAATGTCTGGAATTGACAACAAATTCATCCTGCAGGTCGTAATCAGATTAATCTGACTGGAGAAATGTCCCCACTGACTTCATAATACATTATGTAGTGGGAGTTAATAGCTTGACTTCTAACAACAGCTCTGATGGAACGAGATAAGAAAGGGCATTTTCTCCATATTTTATCAGTGGAGTCTGGCTTGTCACATATTTACAAAGGCTTTCAGCAGTAGGCGCCTGCCCCTTGTCAGGCAGCTGTAGATGCCATACAGAACAAAGTACAGAACTTGTTTAGCATTGTGATATAAAACACTACCCTGCTTGAGTGGTGCAGTGTCTTTCTGTGGCATGAGGTCCCCTCTCGTAAATCTAATACTGCGATAAAAAAGTGAACATGGACTTTAATCTCTCTCTGTTATCTTTTCCATCTTTAACCCTGTCCCTCTGGTGCGTTCTGTCTGCAGAGGAATCAAATGGTCTCCTTTACCTCACAGTTCACTGCTCTTCCTGTCTACCGCTTTTCTCCTCTCCTGTCCTCTGTTTCACTCTTCTGTTATCTTCCTCTTTTTGTCACTTGCTCAGCAGTTTATTTCGCTGGTCAGTGACCTCATATCTACAAAGTTTCTGTAGGACATATCAATCATAGTGGAGATAACAGTGTGTTTACTGTCCACATATTGGCCATTTTATTTTGTCATGGCATGGTGTGGTGTGAAGTATTCTTGCAATTGCTGTATTGTCTGCAATATGTCATTGTCTCATGTCTCTGACATGGCACATATGCTTTTTTTACTTGTCATTTCTCAGAACGTTTTCATTAAAACTGAGTTATTGTACTTTTCCAGAGGAAAGGATAATCATTTATCTAACATTTAGTGCTGTGAGATCACAGACATTTTACTTTTTGTCAAATTTGCATGTTTGATACAGACTTGTGTCTGTAGCCCTGAGTGGAGCTGGGTGTCTGTGTCTGTAGCCCTGAGTGGAGCTGGCTGTCTGTGTCTGTAGCCCTGTGTGGAGCTGGGTGTCTGTGTCTGTAGCCCTGAGTGGAGCTGGCTGTCTGTGTCTGTAGCCCTGTGTGGAGCTGGGTGTCTGTGTCTGTAGCCCTGTGTGGAGCTGGCTGTCTGTGTCTGTAGCCCTGTGTGGAGCTGGCTGTCTGTGTCTGTAGCCCTGAGTGGAGCTGGCTGTCTGTGTCTGTAGCCCTGTGTTGAGCTGGGTGTCTGTGTCTGTAGCTGCTGTAAATTCCTCCTCCTCTGTGGTGCTGAAACCCTCCCAGCCCTGATCAGCTCATCTCTGAGTTCTGGACCTGCTAAAGTGAACTCGGCAGCTATTCTTCTGTTGCTGTTGATGATGACTTCATGGCAACGTGATAGCTGGCGTTTTCAGGTGACCTCATTGGCTTGTGTAGCTGTCCATCAAAAAGCCCCAGGACAATCAGAGGTAGAGACATTTTATTGGTCACTTTCTTATTGCAGTATGAATACTTACTTTCTCTTTCCAAGTAAAAGACATCATTTGCCTGATAAGAGAAGTCCAATGGTGACTAAATCAATCCGGGTTCATGCGGCGTCACTCTGTCAGCACGTTTGGTGGACTGACTGCTGGGAAACAAGGACAAGCAAACAGAAAGCCTGTCACATACAGCCTAATGGTTGTTACCTTTGTGGAAACAAGAAAAATCAGGAAAGAGATGTTGGTCAATAGCTGTCCATTGTTGTACATATTGATTAACACTGACTCTCAGTGAACAGCACTCACACATACACACACACACACACACACACACACATTCAACACACATGCTGTGTCATCAAGACCTTAAGCAGACTTGCTTGTGTTGCGTGTGAAGTGGTGTGTCAGGACTCAGTGTAGGTGTGCGTCACAGATGTGTGTGCAAGCCTATTACGTCACTGTTGCACCACTACCCAGGTCAGCTGGTGCACTGGGAGGGACGGGAAGTGGACGTGCAGGACAGAAAGGTTTCCTAGATGCTAGCTGGGTTATATGCTAGCTGGGTTAGATGCTAGCTGGGTTGGGGCTCTTTGTCTGTGTGGCCACGCATATCATGGTGCATATTCAGGGCCGGGTGTTCATGGGGGCTTCAGAGTGATTCTGAGGGTTCCCTTGAGAGATGCAGTGTTGAGGCACAGTCCATCAGGGAGGGTTATTTTTGCGTGAGTGTTGCAGTGTGGAGAGAGAGTGTATGTGTGCGCAAACGTGTGTGTGTGTGTGCGTGCTTGCGCATGCTTGTTGTTTGTGTCTGTGCTGCTGGCAGGAGGTAGCTTCACAGATCCGGCTGATGCCTATAAGGCCCCAGGGCAAAGAGTGTGTGTGTGTGTGTGTGTTAGAGAGAGAAAGAGAGAGACAGAGTGTTTATGAGTCATGCTGGAAGCTGGGAAGACTGCATTGCAGCTCCTTGCTTTGATCAGATGGGGGAGAAATAAAATGCAGGAATCAGGACCATATATACAAACACTCACTAACACAGTCTGCACACTACAGGCCACTGCAAACAGTCTTTAGACACCACTATTGGCTACTGAAAAATAACTCACACTCAAACCTGCATTAGTGCTGTAAAAATATTCTCTGTGCAGCAAACTACACTACATTAACTGTGCTATTTTGAGCTGTAGTCACACAGTTTGTGTGTGTGTGTGTGTGTGTGTGTGTGTGTGTGTGTAGGCATTTGAGGTAGGGAAAGAGTGTGTGCATGACAGAGAGGCAGACAGACAGATCAGTTGAGAATCGGAGAAGTGGGGAGATTGACAGAAACTCTAACGACTGTATCCTGCTGCAGTAATGAAACTTGTCTTTTCATTTGTTATTGCTTGCTACTAATATGCCTTGGCATGCTGTAATACATTTTTTGCAGTCTACCTGAAGTAATACATATATTGTAGTCTACCTGAACCTGAAGTGTCTCTCGGGTAATGATGACTTTTCCATCGCCTCAAGCTCTTCGCTGCTCCAACATGAAATGAAGAGTTGTGGCTTCTGCTTGTGCAGCCTTACTAGTCGGGGGATTTGGAGCACCTAGAGCCTGTGTCATTAAGTAAGATGGGGCTCTCTGTGTTCGCGGTGTCTGTCCGTCAGATGGGTCCATCGGAGCACATTGAGCTGATTGGTGCAAGCCATTAAACCCACCAGTAGATTTCTCACTGATGGCACCGCTGGACCAGACTCTCTGGTGTGTGTGCTTTGTGTGCTCAGAGGAGTTTAGTGTTCAACACTCTTTCAGTTTACATTTACAATGAGTGTCTGGGGACCAACACAAGCTCTGCTCTCTTCTGTGAGACTACATTTTACAGACAGGGAGGGAGAGAGCGTCCACATCTCCACAGTCATAGCAGCCCCACATTTCCAGACTCTAAGGTCTATTTCTATGCCAGTGAAGTCTTGTACACCTAGTGCATTGAGTATGTGTGCCACTGTGCATTGTTGGAGAGTTTATTGTTGACACCACTCCAAACTATTATGATTCTACGGCCTTCAGGTGGGGATAACATGGTTTGAGCTGTTCCTGTTCCACATTACATTTATCTGCACAGACACACTAGTCTAAGTGTGTCTGGGTGTGTTGTGAAAGGCGAGTGTGTATTGTGAGTTTCGGGGTAAGCTTGGCAGCTCTTCACTTCTCATATCCCATGTCACCCTGGGCACACAGGGAGGCTTGTCATGCCGCCATGCATTGCTCTCTACCTTCCCTTTGATCTCCCACTCCCAAAACACCCCCCTCTTCTCTATCTCTTTCTCTCTCTCTCCTTCTCTAAGTCTCTCTATTTCCTTCTCTCCCTCTTTCGCTAAGTCTCTCTCTTTCTGTCTCTTTCTCTCCCTCTCTTTCTAAGTCTCTCTCTTTCTGTCTCTTTCTCTCCCTCTCTCTTTCTAAGTCTCTCTCTTTCTCTAAGTCTCTGACTTTCTCTTTCTCACCTTTCCTTTTTTTTCCTAATCTCCCTGTCATTCTCCTTATCTCTCTCTCTCTCTCTCTCTCTCTCTATCTATCTCAGATAACACCACAGGGAGATGTTGCAGATGGCTGTGATCAGATTGCTCAGCACAGGCTGTGCGTCTGAACCTGTTCACTGCAGACTCAGGGATGTTTTATTCAGCTCCGTCCCATTAGTCATTCCGGGCATCACCCATTGCAGGGAGCCCTGGCAGCCTCCGAGGATGGCTGGGGAGTAACAGTACATCTGGGCGGGGGAGGACAGGACAGATGGGGACAGTGCCCAGATTTGGGGACAGGTCACTGGGTTGGCTGAGCCAGGGCTGAGCTCAGGCCCATGTGGACAGGCTTTTCAGTAGCATTTCAGTTTACTGCCCTTATACGGTATATCATATAGATTGCACGCGTGCAATGTGTGTGTGTGTGTGTGTGTGCATGTGTCCGTGCGTGTGTGCATGCATGCATGTGCGTGTGTGTGTGTGTGTGGAACAGGACCAGCAAACAGCTGGGTTCTCCCAAACAGACTGCACTCTGGAGCTGGTGAAGAAAGCTCACAATTAGCCTGTCAGAGAAGCGACAGCATGCCCAGCTAATGACAGGTGGCCATGGAAACAACAGGGCTGGTAGCGGGATGCTGGGCAGGCATGGGTGCCATCCGAGTGATGACTCAGTCCTGCCATGGCCAAGCATGCCATTTCCGTCCAGCTGGGCTACTCACTAACTCACACGCCCTCTCCCCTGAGAGAGGCAATCAGAGAGTTAAACAGGAGACCAGACTTGTTCAGGGCCTTGGATTAGCACTGGTGATCTGTTAAAATATGTAATTAGAGCTCCCTGCAGTTGCAAAACTATGACCATTGTGTTCTTCCTGGAGACGTCTTCCCCTCCACCAGAAATCACCCAGAGATGAAGTGCACCTTAATACTCAGAGTTAGTAAATGTCTCTCATAGGGGGTTCGCATTCTTGGCATGGCTCATTCAGTATAATGTGGTTACTTTTGTCCTAAAATGTGCTGGTACGGTCAGACTACTAGGCCTGTTGGACTTGCTACTTGTCAAGCATGCTCTTCTCCAGCTTCTGATCTGATTCAGGATCAGTCACAGTGAGAACATTTGAGGTGCACGTTTTGGGATATGTGGCTCCGACATATATAACGATATAACGGCACCGAAAATCAAAAAATCCAGTGGAAACTAGATAGCAGAAGTGTATAGGCCAATCGGCCCACCAGCTTTTTCTACTTTGTCACCTACAGAGTTTGACAGGTACGATCTTTCGAAACGCCATGTTATTTCCCATAGACATTTGACAACCGGAAGTTGGATGGATATGGAAGTTACGGAGGCGGGACTTATTCTGGAGAGGTCTATGCTCTCCATGAAAAGAATAAAATGAGTTTTTGTGCTGAAAACTGCACCAATTCGAACTCACGATGGTTAGAGAATGTTCAATATGTTCCCTAAGGGAATGCATGTCTTTGCCAAAAATGACAATACGATGTTATATTAATAATGCAAATGAACGGCAAACTCTGAAATATAGCCTAAAATGAGATGTTATTATCATTGAGACAACAGGGGTATACAAAAAATTCCGATTGTAGTTTACAGCAGCCGACTATTTAGGTTGTTTATAACATTGTGGACGGCCACCAAGCATCTTCTGCCCCACGGCTGCGGGCGCATCTAGTTTTGTTGGTAAACGGGAAACCCGTGTATAGGGACTATTGAAAAAACACCTCCCTTTAAACACAAACATGCACACAGATGCACACACAGTATGTGGACCCTGAGGAGGTATGGATTAAGACGAGCAGGATTAGGGAAAATCTCATTTAAGTAGACACTACCCCAAATCACTGGCTGAACCGCACCTGTCTGTCTGCCTGCTTGCCTGCCTGCATATGAAATGTGTCTGCTGCAGTGCTGTTGCCCCCTCATCCCCTCCTGAGTCTGAGGGGACTCCCAGCAGCCATGCAGGGGAGCAGCTGGGAGGAGAGTGGGGGGACGTGGAAGCTCCAGGCGGCAGTAAGATGGCCCTGTGTTGGTATGGCAACGGTGCGTGCTGCATTTGGAGAGGCTGCAGATGCTCGGCTGGCTGTGTGTGTGTGTGTGTGTGTGTGTGTGTGTGTGTGTGTGTGTGTGTGTGTGTGTGTGTGTGTGTGTGTGTGTGTGTGTGTGTGTGTGTGTGTGTGTGTGTGTGTGTGTGTGTGTGTGTGTGTGTGTGTGTGTGTGTGTTCTGAGCAGGCCCACTACATAATAGATGCCCTTCTCCAGTGGCCTCCTCCAGAGGCGCACATCCAGCCAGCTAGTCTTGCACACGCTGGAGTCGAGTGTGTGCAGCAGCTCGGTCTCGCCACACCAAATGAGTTCCCAAGCCCTCGCTGCTGATCTGGTACCGGAGGCTTGGCCACCACTCCAGGATGCGTCCTGAGATGGCCTGGCGCCTAGCCTGCGCTGGTGCCCAGGGCACCGGTCCAGATTCTGTCTGACTGGCCAGAATGATGTGCCTTGAGGAAGCTGTCAGTGTCTTATCAGCACAGCCCATTCATTCAGTAGGAGTGGACCAGGGTCATGGTGCTGATGCTTGGCCCAATGTCTTGACCCCCCCCCCCCCCGTCTTCTGCGTCTGACCATGCAGTGATGCAGCACACCGTATGAGCAGGCTTGGTTGTCTTCAGTCATTTCATTTGCATTATACTTTTTCACCCTGTTTTTTTCATCCTGTTATATCTAGTCTCACAGTACTGACCCTCTTCTCATTTGCTAGTGCTGCTGCAATTCCGAGCTCTGCATGGCCTCATTAAATTCAAGGAAATTTTAATGATTAGACCCAAGTCTAAAAATAACACCCACCCACAATCTCTCTCTCTCTCTCTCTCTCTCTCACTCTCTCACACACACACACACACACACACACAAATACCTCTTGTGTATTATCTAGTTTCACATGTCCCATTTGTCTGGTGCAGGTGCAGCATGTCTGATTGAATGTCTGGGGGGTGTACAGCTCCACGCCCAGCCAGTGGGGAATTTGTTGTGCTACTGTATCGATCTTTATTCAGGAATCATCTCTGCCTTTCCCCTGAGCTGAATGATATTCTTTACCCACATTTTGATGCATAGGAAACCAAAACACATTAGTCTTGTTTTTGTTTGTCCTGTCAGTTCTTTAATGCGCTTTTTGAGGTCTAATCTGTGGTTATTATCTAATGTTGGTGTGTAGCATACTCTGCCTGGATGTCAGCTTTTGATGATGGTTCATATTCATTCCGTAGATTTGCATAATTAGTTTTTGGAAGGCCTGAATTGACACCTAGAAGTTGTACTTTAAGCTCTTTTTCTGAGAGGCATGCTTTTCATTCTGCTCTTTGCTTTAAATCTTCATTTCAAATTTCAAATTCCTTTAAACACCTGTGCCTGTGTTCCACAGGTGTTTCACACAGTATTTCACGGCAGATCTACATATTTAAATGTCAGACTGTATGTGACGGCTCCAGGGTGCTTCTCATCTGTGAAGGATTAAACGGAGCGCTCTGTTAAAGATGCAGCACAACACAGGGCAGGATAGGACAGTTGTGTTGGCCCTGGCCTTCTGGTCCTCTTAATGACGAGACGTTCTATGAGGGGTTATTATCAATTTAGGGTCTTGGTTTGGTTCTCAAAGGATATGAGTGTGTGTTGTCTGAGTCTTCTCTTTAAGGCCTTATCCATGTGACCTTTAGTATTGCCCCCCAGGACGTGATTAGTGCACTAGGGCAAGGTCCTTCCCAACCCTGTGGAGTCCACAGAAAGGACAAGGGAAGTATGACTTTCATAATCACATACAAACAAACAAACACACACACACACACACACACACACACACACACAATTATAAAACTAGAGAAGCTGGTTACTAGCATCCTGAAGCTAGAAGCTTTCCTAGAACCTTTGCATATGTGGTGACCCTGTTTAACCTCGGAAACATTTCTAATCCGGGGGATTCCCAGTAACGGCAATCCTCAATTCACTATTCCCGTCCTACCAAATTTATCAGGACAGTTTTCCACTAGGTTCACATTGCAAAATTACTGTGAAGCCACAGGAGTAGGTATTTTTGACATTTGATATACATTATTCTGTACCTCATCACGTACCTCACTAAGCGCCTCATACTCATACATCCTTAGTACATTCATGTGGATCCTTGATTTATTTAGTATCTTTTACTGTCCTTATTAGTCATGTGGATTTGTTATTTTATCATCCTGCTAATGTTGTAGTACAGTATATGTGTGTGACGGTTTAAGCTACTGGGACCTTGAATTTTCCCTTGGGGATCAATAAAGTATCTATCTATCCATCCATCCATCCATCCATCCATCCATCCATCCATCCATCCATCCATCCATCCATCCATCCATCCATCCATCCATCCATCCATCCATCCATCCATCCATCCATCCATCCATCCATCCATCCATCCATCCATCCATCCATCCATCCATCCATCCATCCATCCATCCATCCATCCATCCATCCATCCATCCATCCCAAACATATGTTACTATAATTTCCAGTGTTTCAAGGTGTTTATCTGACCTACACCTACAGCAATGACTATGGAAAATCAAACCTCTTAGTGTTTCTCCACCTTAAGGTGAGATATTTCACTGCCACAATAAATGTGTACACTAACTTGCTCAGCTGTGAAGCATTACATAAAAGTGTGATAACGAGCTGCATTACACGCCTGCGTTGTGGCACATAGTGTTGCACAACAGATCAGTGTGTCTCATCAGGGGTCTGTGAGCACGTGCGGACGGTGCTCTACATGCCTGTGGACTGGCACACTGATGAGCCCTACGGGACCCGCAGTCATATGACGGGCGCTCTTTGAATGATGGGGCCTGGTCAGAGGCCCGTCCGAATGATCATTAGATCTCTCCTGCCTCCCTGCTCTCTGTAATTACCATGGCACGGGAAAAAAGCTCTCAGCTAATGCAATTTCGATGTAAATGAATTAGCTCAATGTGGATGTTTAAAGTGCACATTTAGCAATTATTTTTGCACAATTTATCAGCGTGTGGATCTTTAGTTGATGAAATCGGAGCCCAAAGGGTTTGTATATTTATATAAATGTAGAGAGATTTACACTAATGCATAGCCATGTCATTCCCCCCGGCCCATTTTCCCCCTCATTGAGCTCTAGGACGTTATTGGCTTGAGCCCCCTCACTGAGGTAATACCAGGCCCGGTCTTGCAATGGCCCCCATAGGAATGGGAGATAAACTTTCAGTGACAATAGAGCCGCTTGACTGTCCCTGTGCTAGAAGATGTCGGGGCTCCCACTCCAATCCCTGCCATTATCCGGTTATTTAGAGCTTTTGAAATGGAAATGGCTGCTGGTGAGCCTATCTCTCCGCACCTCTGCTTCCATGAGCCACCATCACCACTGTCACATGAAACAAAAACAGGCCAAAAGCG
Source organism: Alosa pseudoharengus (assembly GCF_046254945.1). NCBI lineage: Eukaryota > Metazoa > Chordata > Actinopteri > Clupeiformes > Clupeidae > Alosa > Alosa pseudoharengus. The sequence continues at coordinate 34,951,780 of NW_027468663.1, forward strand.
GCTCGTACGAGAAGAGGTCTCAAACGTACTCATCAGCCAGCCGATCCTACTGCTGCCACAAGGCTGGCCCAGAACCGTCCTTTACGGAGCTCCCCTGGGTCAGCTGACACCTCGACTGCCTGGACAGGGAGGGAACCAAGAGACGGGATGAAAGAGAGAGGGAGAAGAGGTGGAAAAAAATGAGTGAATCTGTTTTGCCGTTCTCACCTGCCGTGTTTCCACTCAGCCTGTGTTTTTTTTCCTTCTTGCTGGGATCAGTCTGTTCCATGTTAATGCGGCGCAGTGCTGAGGGAGATGGAAAAACATGGCGATCAGCATGTAGCGCAGGTCTGACCAGAGCCTTGCTCACCGCAGCCTTATTAATACAGCACACACGTGAGCTGAGATGAGCACACAGGCTGGGACGACACCGCGGCGCACTCTCCCAGCCCTTGCTCTGGTCAGCCATCAGAGGGCCAGCGCTGACGTCCACGTTCAGTCAGCAATGATGAGACTAATCATGTGGTAGATTCTGTGCAGGCATTGGCAGCTGAAACCATTTGGTGCTAATTTGTGTCCTCTGCAGTGCTGTAATCCAATACTGGGTAGAGTCGTTTTGTAACTTTATTTTTATCAAACTGATGTGAAGCAGTTTTTATTTTATAGTGTTATGCTAGCTAATTTGTTGGTAGGCATCCTTGATGTGGTTAATGTGTTAAATAAATGGGAATAAATGGCTTAGTTATCGTATGTTATTGCCTCTATGGTGGATTCACACCATTCATATTCTATCAGGGGTCCGACTCATTGGCCTCTGAAGCCTAGAAGTCTAATGCAGTCCTTGTATAGAATTGTATTGTGACAGTGTATGAAATGACTGGAAAGAGAAAAAAGAGAAAAGAAATGTTAAGAGTGTGTGTGGTGTGTGTCTGTGTGTGTGGTGTGTACCTTTGCACGCATGCATGCATCATCTCTTTTCTCTTCTGGGAGGAAGAACATAGCAGTGCGTCCCACTGCATCTGGATCTCAGTGTGTCCTCTCTCCTCCAGCACTCTATCTGCCATCTGGTGCTCTTTATCTCTCCCTCCCTCCCTCTCCCTCTCTCTCTATTTCCCTGTCTCTCTCTCTCTCTCTCTCTCTCTCTCTCCCTCCTGGCACATGGCTTTGGAGGAATGTGCACACATGCCGGTACAGAGACTCATCCCGTGGTGACATAACAACTATGCGAGGCTTACAAATCAGATCACCACGGCAGTGACGTGGCAGCTGCCAGTCTCCCTGGGAGACGCCTTGGAAGGGGGGGATGAGTCGCCCCGGGGTCCATCTGAGTGGCTTCGTTGCCTCAGTCTATTTTAAGGTTTGGTTAAAAACAGCCGTAAGTTCTCTCAAGGGCTTTCTCGTGGCCAAGATCAATTTCATGGATAGACAATTCTCCCCCAAGCCACTGATTTATTTGTCTCAGTGCGAGATGTATGATGTAGGTGATGCAGACAGGCCTGAAATGTCATACCCTTGTAAATCTTGGAAAGTGGTGCTACGTTGTGTTCTAGCTGTAAGTGCTGGCGAGCTAACCCGATCTGAGGTCTAATCTAATTCTGTCATTTATGTCAATACTGTTTGGGATGACGGTGGAAGTGGCCAGTCCTTGAAGAGTATTTACCTTTTAGCTGTAGAATAATCTGATGGATAGTTTTCAGAATGTACTGTAAAGACAAAGATTAAGGTCATTAACAGAACTTTTGGAGCGTGGAGTCCTTGAGATGCCCTTGTGAGTGTCTGTGGCTGTACCCAGATCAGTGTGCAGCCCTTTTCTGCTGAGTCATTGTGCGGCCCTCCTGCACAGCTGGGTGAACACACTCCTGTCCTGCCCGAACGTTTGGCTCTGGACAGAGGGAGGCCTCCCCACGACCTTGTATCACCCCCGTTAACAAAACAGACGGCCAGAGAGGGAGACCGAGCCAAACAGAGAACCCGACTTCTGGGCATCCTTATATAAGCACCCCTTTCACACACACACACACACACCACGCTCGGGCTGTTTGAATTGGAGAGGGTGTGAGCTGAGGTGTGTGTTGGTGTCGGTGTGAGTTTGGGAGGTAATGGGCAGGGCAGGGCAGAGGCCACCCTCTCCTCCCACACACAACATCACCTCATCCTCTCAGGTCAAAGGAGGAAGAGCCTGCAGGAAGTCACCCCTCCTCCCCCTCCCCCACCCCCTCTGTGCCCATCCTGTTTATAACCCGCTAATCGCCGCTGTTGTTTTAATCCGTCCGTGTGCGCGCTGAGGAGGGCTCAGGGCGGTATTTAAAGTAGAGCCTGATGTGACCGTCCATGGGATTAGTGCCGGGGGGGGGGGGGGAGGGGGTGCTCTCCACAGCAGCAGTGTCCTCCACGTGTTCCCACGCTCGCCCCCTCACATTGGGCCGCATGTGATGCACTTCCGCCCTGGGCTCTGCCCACACACACATGCCACCCTGCCTCTTCCTTCCCCTCCGCGTCCCTCCCTCTGCCCCTGCACCCAGACCCAGCCCCACACCCCAGACTGTCTGGGCCTACAGCCTGCAGGCTTATGGGACAATGGAGACGTGTAGGCAGAGCAACAAGGGAGAGTGTGTGTGTGTGTGTCTGTGTTTATGCATGTGTGAAGGAGGGGAGGATGGATGGTCAAGATAGAGGTCACATCTGTGTGAAGATCTATATTGATTTCTGTCAGCCAGTTCAGATTTAGATTTAGAGAATGAGAAAGAGAAATAGAATGAGAAAGTGAGAGAGAGAAAGGGGGAGAGAATGAAAGAGAGCTCTGACAGAAGATCTACGCCTTCTTCAGAGACAAATCTCTGAGCCTCTCCTTAAACTCCGGAATCTGATTAATATGCTCTTCTGGCATGACCAACATCTCATGCACCAAACTATGCTTGGTGTGATGTAATGAGAGACTGTGATGTTTAATCGGCCCTGTATTAAATACCTTAAACTAAAAACTTTAAATCCACAGGACTCTGAAGAGGAAACACTGCTCTCTTGCCCTTACTAAGCTCATTAAAAGTCCTGGAAGGTTTCATAGGAAGAGGTGAGCAGAGGAACGCTTCTGTGCTTGATCTGTGACAGGCATCTCTGTCTGGTTGAAGTCATGCATTTCAAAGAAAACCAAGTCGTTGGAAAGGCTGATTAAAAGACAACATTCACACACTCCCTATTTTCTTCTCACGTGTGTTTGTTGATGATGATGCTTTCAGGAACTAAGGCCCTTAACCGAAACAGGCAGCCATTTTGTGGCTGCATGCGCAAGCTGCTAATTGCATGCATGTATTCCCCATAGTTGATCTGCTCTAAGAGGCCTGGGGCCCGCACCCAATGGTGTGGCTCTGATCCAGGAAGTTTGTCTGTCGCTCCATTAGCAGGCTTAAGAGGGTGTCTGGCTAGGGGCAAAGGCCTCCGAGGATTTATCCTTTTCTCCTAACCTCGGCTTCAGCCCTGCCCGCTGCCCGCTGGAGTAATCTGATGGCTTGTATATTTTTGTCCAAGCACCCGGCGAGCAGCTCCTCTCCTCATAACAGCAGGCTGTTTGTTGGTGGCGTGCCCGGTGCTGTCGGGGCCTCGTGTGTGACGTTTTTTTTTTCTTTTTTCGCTCCGCTTTTCCACCACAGAGAGCGTAGAGGAGTGTCGTGTGTGAGGCGTCAGTCGGCGTGGGCTTGTGTGTGTCAGAGTCGTGATGGCTGTCAATCTCGGGGGGGGGGGGGTTGTGTTGTGTGCAGAAGCAGACAATGAGAGGAAGCAGTACTGGAGGGCTGTAGACTGTGTGTTCTGACATCGGCTCCCTGCAGAGCTTGTGCATTTCACCCCACCCCCACACGCAGGCTGACACCTTGAAAGGTCATGGGCCAGTGACCGCACTCGTCACAGAGATGAGCCTTAATTAATATTGATCTCCAGCCCAGAGGCAGCAGTATGTCTCCATGGTTTCCAGGATTGAAATTAGATGTTGTTTTCATACAACGACTGTCACTGTTTACGAGCCCTTTTGCTGACATCACTTAATCTTGTAGGGGTTGAAAGACCTGCACTTCCTCAGTGAATCTGCAGATGAATTATGAGCTCAATCACTTTTGTACCACATAAACTCACCCTAGAGGACAGCCAAGACACACTCTGATACAGGATTACTGTAGAGTGCATAAGTCATCAGGATGAATGCTGATTCAGTGCATTGATATGTAAGGATTAAACCTAATTTTAAAGAAAGGCAATTTCATTAGAACTATATTCTCCTTAATGTAGTCTTAGCATGTCATTGTTTTTATATTATTGATTGAATTGACATTATTGTTTTATTATTGCCTTTCCCCTTTTTTACATTGCTTTTTTATTAGGCTATTGATTGAATTGATATTATTGTGTACTACAACTATTCTCCTTACTATATTTGACCTACATTTTAATCTGTTCCCTGTTCAATTTTAAATATTATTATGTTGTTTTGTATTTATGTGTCACTTTGGACAAAGGCGTCTGCTAAATCCATAACCATAACCATAACTAGCAGCGACTCGGTAGCTATCTATGTATCTTGCCTATATGAGTGTATTGTTGTACACAATAGATAAAGATGAATGTTGATTCAGCCCAATAATTGTAACATCTAGAATCTTAAGCATGGCAATAACAGTGTATTTTGGAGTTGTCTGTGTCACTGACTCATACATATGTAAAACTGGGGTGGAGGGAATTGAATAGCATTAACATTTTGCTCTACTAACCTCCTGTGGTCTCTGACTGCATGAGCAGGTATTGATTAAGGCTGTGTACCTGAGCCTCTCAGAAGACACGCTCTGCCCTGACTAGTGATGATGCACTCTGCTCTCTGCTTTTGTGCTGGGTTTCCTCACAGCTGCTCTATGTGTTTAAAGAAAGCTTCTACCTTCTGCAGAGGCCCATAGGGGGCATGAGTCAGTGCAGCACCGTGTGTGTGTGTCTGTGTGTGTGTGTGTGTGTGTGTCTGTGTGTATACCTTTAAGTGTGTGTTTGTTCTTGTTTCTGGGTGAGGGAAAAATCGTGCGTGTGTGCACCCTTGGTATGGTTAATGACGCGCATGCTTGGATCCCCTCATTATGGAAAAAGGCTCCTGTCTTCAGTATTTTGGGTTGAGCTGACGCAAACAGACCTGAATCAGCCCAGGGTCACATGGGGTCAGCTGTGTCCACGACCCTTCCTCTAGCCTCCATGTTTTAGGGCACCAGAGGGCGCAACACACCACCTCCATACAAATAGATCCTAACACTCATGCACACAGGTTACACAAGGCTACGCACCCGCACTTGCATCATGAAGTATGCATGCAGTGTTATCAAACTGTCGTGTAGCTAAAGAACATTCATTGAATCGATATCAGAGTTTCCAGCTTGCCAACTTTGTGCACTTCACCAGCTGCTCTGAAGGCACTCAGAGCTCGTTGTCATGACAGCCCTCAACTGATACATGCACAGAGTGGGACATTTGATTGGATGTTTTCTGTTTGCCTGTGGTAGCGATGATGAGTGATTTTACAGCAATTACAGCGTAACCCAGCAGCGCCCCATACACTGTCTCCTCCAGTCATGAGCCCCTTATCACTGAGGGTACGCTTGTGTGACTGTGCGTGTGTGTGTGTGTGTGTGTGTGTGTGTGTGCGTGCGTGCGTGCGTGCGTGCGTGCGCGCGTGTTGTGTGTGTGTGTGTGTGTGCGTGCACTGCACACTCACCAGCCTGGTGGGATGGGAGGATTACATCGCTGTCTCATCACCATGGCTCTGATTCTCACACACCCTTAATCCTGCCAAACATGGATGTTCTCTCTCTCTCTCTCTCTTTCTCTCACTCACTCTCTCTCTTTCTCTTCCTTTCACTGTCTGTGCATGTGTGTGTCCACTTGCATGAATGGAGCAGCATGTGTATGATCTTTGTGAGGTTGAGGTTATCTCACATCAAAGTCCAGAACCATAGTCTCCGTCAAGTAGCATGTTTAGATGTACAATTCAGATGCACTGCTGTCCCATAGGGACCTCTAGATCGCATCCCTCTCTCCCTCTCTTTTCTTCTCTCTCCCTCTCTTTTCTTTGTAGTTGTGTCTGTGGCCAAGCAAAACACCTCCATCTCTCTCTCTCCTCCATGCATGCAGCTTTAATACTGTTTTCTCTCTCTGTTTTATTTCCCTTCCACTACCCTGTCTTTCTCTCTCTCTCTCTCTCTCTCTCTTTCTCTCTGTCCCTCTACATCTCTTTTTCTCTGTCCCCGTACATCTCTTTCTCTCTGTTCTGTCCTGTTTCTCCTCGCGCTGCGGTGTTGTGCTTCCCAGCCTGAGTGGAGTGCGTGCCTTTGATCATGAGGTTGAGTGGATGGAGAGCCAAACCCAGCAGGAGATCCTTCATACATCTCCGCGCCCAGGTGCCTGTCACCATGGCAACCGGCGCCTTGTAGATGTCTTGGAAGTTTCTCTGTGTGTGTGTGTGTGTGTGTGTGTGTGTGTGTCTGTGTGCCTGTGTGTGTGTCTGTGTGCGCTATGTGATCTCAAAGAGAATCTGATGACTACTGGCTGTACAAGCTGCAAACGTGCAGCTCTCCCATGACTAATTCATGTGTAAATGTCTGCGTCTGCACACTAAAATGTCCCCCTTAGCACGTTGTGTCTTTTTGGATATATGTTCTCTGGGTAGTGAGTGTCATTTCTGTGATGATTACACCACGAATCCTCAGTAGAAACAGAAGCATTCTATACCTGCTTAAAAAGGGCTAACAACATTTTACTAGACAGTGAAAATAAGATTTTCAATATAAAACTGGGCTTGTTCTGAACTTGTAACACAGACAGTGAATCTAAGACTGATTTAAATTGGGCATGTTCTGAACTTGTAGTATATGCTGGTGTGGGGAGTAGCTGCTGGTGTGGGGAGTAGCTGCTGGTGTGATGAGTAGCGGGGAGCTCTGTAGTATGTGCTGGTGTGATGAGTAGCGGGGAGCTCTGTAGTATGTGCTGGTGTGATGAGTAGCGGGGAGCTCTGTAGTATGTGCTGGTGTGATGAGTAGCGGGGAGCTCTGTTGCTGTGATGTTGTCACTGCTGCTCATCCATCAGACAGGCTGACAGGCAGGCAAAGCAGCCTCAGGCTAGAGACTGACTGACAGCCCAGTGCAATGTCACCCCTACGCTTCTGCACACACACACACACACACACACACACACAGTGAGAGAAAGAGACTTCTAGGTGCATGGGCAGAGGTCAACACATTGTCCATGTTTCATGTCCTTATTCACTGGCTGCCTATTGTCCTCAAGACCGGGAACAGCGGGACATCTGAGAGCAGCGATAACAGGCACCCTTTTATCAGGATTGAGTTTGCAGTGTGTGTGTGTGCGTGTGTGTGTTTTTTTGCGTGTATGTGTGTGTGTGTGTGTGTGTGTGTGTGTGTGTGTGTGTGTGTGTGTATGTATGCACGCCTGGATGGATGGCAGGGGTGGTGCACATACATTGCAGTGTTATTGTCAGGCACTTGAAAGCTCATCCAGGCCGATGGCCTGCCATGCAGGTCCTGTTGAATAAGGATAAGATCCAAGGTGACTGCATGTGCGTGCCTGCCAATGTGGCCCAGGCTATTGAAACGATATTTTACTCCATAAGCGGGGCACAGGGGGCACAATGCAAGGTCAAGCCGATTTGTCATGCTTTGTGTTGTCACCGTCTTAATTAAGAGTGAATCGAGGTCCCGACCTCCTCTGTGTGTCCCTTGTGGGACACCGTAGACAGTGCAGAGACTCCCTGGGGTGTGTGCGGCTGATCCCTTCATTATCGCCTGCTGCGAGACACACACACACATGTGTGGTATAATTTGTTTGCACTCTGTGGTGCATTAATATTATTAAATGCCTGGGGCTTGTTTGTTTATTCTTTCATGGCCCTGAAGCCCATTTCATGGTTCATGTTTTTGTTTCCCTCCACAGAAAGTGAGTGAGAAGGTGGGGGGAGCTGAGGGGACCAAGCTCGACTATGATTTTTTGGAAATGGAAAAGGTAAGTGCAGTTCAGTCTTCAGTCACTCTCCTCTCCTTTCCTTTCATGTTCACGGCATTTGAAATGTTTCCCGGAGTGTGAAGTAAGTCTCAGTTCAACCACACAAGGCCATAGAAGTGAATGCTGTTTGCCTGAGAGAACGGTGACAACATCGGGGGGGCATGTACTGTAGCCTCTGAGCGAGGTCACCTCCTACACACTAGCACATGGTTGCTCCTCTGTGAGGATGAACAGATACAGAGATACAAAGGTGAAGAGGAGTGAGCCAGCTGTGAAGGGTAGGACAGGAAACTTGTCGGAGGCGTCCATTGATGGCTGTTTGTCCAGCAGCAGTTCCGTACATGCTAGTCCCTGTTGCGAGCTAGACATGACCACAGAAGCCATCTCATGCCCCTGGTCACTGCTTCATTGGGCTGTCAGGACATTGGTCAGGGCTCAGTGTGTCTGGTAAGCTGATATGGGCTCTGGATGATGGCTACAAGTTCAGGACAAAGTGTCTGTTTTTGCCTTACATTCATTCTCTCCTCCCCTCGTTGCCTGTGTCAATCTTTTTCTCTCTCCCTCTCTCCCTCTCTCTCTGCAGAAAGTGGACACTACCAGCAGGGCGGTGATGGACATCATGACTAAGACCACTGAGTACCTGCAGCCCAACCCAGGTCAGTGCCCCTCCTCCAGCCCAACCCAGGGCAGAGGGACAGAGGAATGCTTGAGATGGCCACGCTCCCTACAGTATGAGCTGATCTGAAAACAGAGCTGAAAATGGCCATTAGCAAATGTGTTGGATATAGCACACTCTGCCAGATAATTGTAAATCTATATTTCTGTTTCCCTACCTTTTCTCTCTGTTTGAGCATTGTCCTTCGAGTCCTATTAAGTGGACAGCTGCATAGCACCGTGCAAAGAAATGATAAGTGGCTCTGTGAATATCTTTTTCTTTTTTTTTTTTTTTTTTTATTATTGGGTTTTTCAAAAGATTATACAGCACAGTATACATGTACAATTTGTGTAGTTGTAACAAGATCAACATAAAATAGACATAACATAACAAATAGAACTAGAAAAGCATTTCCTGAAGGAAATACAGTGCATGAAAATGCAAAAAATATGATGTAAAATATCATACAGAGAAAAAAACAAATAATGCAAATATAGTTGCAATAGTGTTGCTAGGGTACATATGTTGGTTGTTATGCCAAATTAAGTGGATGCTATGCTGAAGTTGATTGCTATGTTGGTTGCTAGGTTGTAACTGTGGAAGTGGTTGCTAGGCTGTTGCTGGGGTATATGACATGGTTGCTAGGCTGTTGCTAGGGTACTTGAGGTGGTTGCTATATTGGTTGCTAGGTAGATGAGGTTTAATATAGTTGGAATGACTGAACAGTTAAAGAGGTGGATAGTTTAAATGGTTAAATTATTTACTAGGTAGATGAGGTTTAATATAGTTGGAATGACTGAACCGTTAAATAGGTGGATAGTTTAAAGGGTTAAATTATTTACTAGGTAGATGATGTTTAATATAGTTGGAATGACTGAACTAGGTAGATGAGGTTTAATATTGTTGGAATGACTGAACAGTTAAATAGGTGGATAGTTTAAATGGTTAAATTATTTGCTAGGTAGATGAGGTTTAATATAGTTGGAATGACTGAACTAGGTAGATGAGGTTTAATATAGTTGGAATGACTGAACAGTTAAATAGGTGGATAGTTTAAACATTTTCATGCACTGTAATAAAAGTAAGGTCAACATAATGGCCACCCCCACCCCCCTCCCCCAAAGAAAAGGACAATAAATAAAATACAAATAAATAAATAGATAAAAGAGGACAAGACTAGGCAAGAAGTACATAGGATGAGAGTTACTACAGAGACTACTGAAATTTAGCAGTAGACATGCTTAGAAATGTAGGCATTGAGCTGTAGGCATGCATAGAAATGTAGGCATTGAGCAGTAGGCATGCATAGAAATATTGTACATTGCAGGTAGCTGGATTTTATCTCTGACATGAGTGATAAATGGGTTCCATAAATCAAGCCCTGTGAATTAGGGGTGTCACGATTCTCCAAATCCTCGATTCGATGTAATTTTCGATTTTAAAGTCACGATTCGATTCGATTTTCGATCTTTTTAAAATATTACTATTAATGCATTCCTTATATGTTATTTACTCTTTTTGGCCTTTTCTTTTTCGGGGGGCTTTTATTTTGAAACCGCTTTGAAACCGTTCCAACCGCGAGGTTGTAATGTAAACAGAACTTTAGGCTAAAACAGAGACGTGAACAAAATGAAACAACACAGAATGTTAATTTGATTGTTTCAGCACACTCCGAAGGGACCCAAGGTTAGTGTTCATGGAATATGTACTTATAAATTTGCATTTTAAGCCTTAAAGTAACTTTGGACTGTAATTAGACCATCTTTTCACTTGCTAAGTTGAGTAGGCTAAGTTAGTTTTAATTGACGTGAATGAACGAATACTTCCACACCGGTGATTTCAAAGTAGCAAGAGGGGCTTTGATTTCGGTAGGTTGATGTGTAGGCCTATATTTTAACTTGCTGCAGCCTAAAATGAGAAGAGTGTTGACGCTGCAGTTCAGCACGTGCATGTGTGTTTGTGCTCTTGGCATACATGCTGGACGTGACATTGGGGGTGTGGCTGCATCGTCGATTCTACTTTTAAGTTCGAAGTTCGAGATTGAGATGTAATTTCGATCGATTTCGAAATAAAATCGAAATCGTGACACCCTTACTGTGAATATCTGATCAAATGTTTGGCCCAGCTCTGCGTTCTCATCTGGGCCTCCTGCACGTCCAGGAGTGGAGGTGTGATGGCTACTCTGTGTTCACAGCGACTCGAGCCAAGATGAGCATGATCAGCTCCATGTCCAAGATCCGAGGCCAGGAGAAGGGCCCGGGCTACACCCAGACTGAGACTCTGCTGGGGGACTCCATGCAGAAGTTTGGCAGGGAGCTCGGCGAGGAATCCAACTTTGGTACTGTTATTGTTATAATACACTCACCACCATTATTCTGTTAGGTCTAGGCATTGGTGTGATGCTTTGAAGACAGCTATTATATGATCGTCAGCTGTTGTTTACCACACTGTTATTTTTTAAGTATTTTTCTTAGAATCCATTTTGTTAATATACACTGCTGCAATCTCTTTAAGTACAGATGTAGGTATTGTAATTTAATGTTAAAATGACAATGAAATCAATTGTGTCCTGATGCAGAGAGAATGCTTCAGTGTCCCAGCACTCAGCACTGAGTTGTAGTGTTTGTGTGTTTGTGTTTGTGAAGGCCTTGCCCTCCTTGACGTGGGAGAGGCCATGCGTGAACTGGGAGAGGTTAAGGACGCTCTGGACATAGAGGTCAAGCAGAGCTTCATTGACCCTCTGCAAACCCTGCATGACAAAGACCTGAAGGAGATCGCGGTGAGAGATTATGGCTTGGCTGGTCAAAATGGCTGGTACTGGCTCTACAAGCAATGTGTTGATTGGTTGGAATATAGTAGTATGGTTTTGTGTATTGGAGGAGTGGAATCCTGTTGCTTCTTTCCTGTTGCTTCTTTCAAGATGGCAGATTATTTGCCTTCATGGATGTCATGAAGCCCCTGATCAGTGCTGTTGTTGAATGGATGATGGTCATTAAAGCATACAGAATAGAGCTAAGATATGAAGGTTATAAAATCTACCATCCATCCAAGAAACAACATTATTGAAGGAAGGAGATCAGATGCATTTGGAGTTTCCATCTTGCAGAGGTGCGTCTAAAAGGGACATGATTTACATAATGACTCACCATCACTCAAGCGCCAGGTCAATATTAGAACCTGGAGGCAGAACCGGCTCTCTGCATCGAGTTAATAAAAAGTAATTGAACCCACTAGCCACTCTGTCACTCTGCACTGCTCAGTCAATGCTCATCTCATAACATTGTAGCAGAAGAAATCCTCTATTAGACAAGAGACTCCAGATTTTGAAATAGCAGTTTCCAAAATGAACATATGAGACATTCAGCCTGTTCAAAATTGCTCAGTATTATTTCATTATTATTTGTTCAACTTTTCGTTTCTTAATTAAAGATTATTTTAACCTAGGTCACATACTCTCTCTATTTATCTGTTTGTTTTTGCAACTGCTGCTCGTTGGGAGTGAATTCATTGAAGACAATAATTAGGGGCCCTTTTACTGACTATTTTACGAAGCCCTTGCTGTTGTAGTACAGAGAATGGGGTACGGGACTAAATGTAAGCATGTTGGCCTCATTGCATATGTATTTATAGACGTGTCATTCGGAAGTCTAAGTGAAGTCTAGTTGAGTCAACATTTCGATGAAATAATCAAACACAAACTGCAGTGTTTCTTGCTAGAAGGACACATGTGCAGCAGCAGACAAAAAAAAGGCCAATGTATTCCCCAAACTTCTTAGTGTACATGTATGCTGTCCAAGGCGAACATTTAAAGAACCTGTCAAGCTACCTTATTCTTTATTTTCTAAATGTGTAATTGAAGCAGCAAAGCTATTGCTCATGCTTAACCTTCTGGTGTTCCTCTCTGTGTATTGAGACATCTACTGCAGGGCTCTGCACTGCTGCACTGCTGTCTTTAGTGCTCAAATTGCTTTTGCATAATTTCTTAAAGGTTAGAGTAGAACAGAAATTGTACTAGCTCTATGATTTGACTAAATGAATTGTAACTCCGTTCATCTCCATGAGGTTTGTTGATAGAACGCCACTAAATAACCTCCCCCAATGGCACACCTATGGGGATAATTTGTCCAGAATTACTCCCTCTCTGCATGATGAATCGGCCCCTAACTCCCCAAACTGCTCTCTGCTCTGTCTGTTCGTCTCCTCCTGTCTTCTCTCCATCAGCACCACCTAAAGAAGCTGGAAGGCCGGCGCCTGGACTTCGACTACAAGAAGAAGCGCCAGGGCAAGGTCACCGACGACGAGATCAAGAGCGCGCTGGAGAAGTTTGACGACACCAAAGAGATTGCCGAGCTGAGCATGTTTAATCTGCTTGAGAGTGATGTAAGAATTATCTGTATCCTGCTCCCCCCTTCGATGTGTTTTCCGTGTTCGGCTCCAAGGAGGGTCATCCCATCCCATCCATCGCATGTCCATTTGTCATGTCCATTTGTCTGTCTCTGTGTGTGTTGGTCATTCTCTCTCTGTTTTTCTCTCACCATCACCCCTCACGGCAGCCCCTGGTAATATTGGCATTTTACATCTCTCCACCAGTGACCCCAGTTCAGCCATGGTGTTGTATGACCCTGTCTGTTCTGTCTTCGTCAGCCTCTCCTCAGTCGTTGTCGTCTCTCGTTACCTTGACTATCCCTTTCAATCCTTGTCGCTGAACTTAGTCCTGTCTCATTTTTAGCGTCTTGATGGGAGACCTGTAAAAAGTCGGCACATTGCAGTATCTCCCCAAAAACATTTGGAGTAGAACGCTCCATAACTTTGTAACAACTATGAGATGGCGTCCTTAACGTCAAAGTCATCAACATAATGCAGAAGTGTTGTCATCTCACCTGCTTGATCCAGAGGACAGTAGCCACTGATTTGACATCTGATCCATGTGCTAATCTGCTGGCGTCTCAGGGTGGTCACTCAGTGCAGGGTCAGTGTTGGGGTTGAGGAGCCCTCCCAGGGCGTTGCTGTCATGCCGGCTGTATGTAACAGTCGTCCCTGCGCCTCTTGTGTTTGCGCCAGCAGATTGAACAGGTGAGCCAGCTTGCCGCACTGGTGCAGGCCCAGGTGGACTACCATAGACAGTCCACCGAGATCCTGGAGCGACTCTCCAGCAAGATGGATGAAAGGTCAGTGGCACCTCACAGGGTCCAGCAACATTTTTTGCAGCTTCCAAAGGAATGTCTCCAGAATGTGTGTGGACCAAACAGTTAATCATATATTCGTATATATTTTTATATGAAATGTGTGCTGGACATTATGTGTACACATATCACAAATAAATGTCAGTGGACAGTGTGTGAGTTGTAACCATCTTGTATGTATTATCCGTTGTCTTGACCATGTGACTTGCTCTTCTGCCTATGCTATAGAATAAGGGAGGCTTCTAACAAGCCTAGGAAAGAGTTTGTACCCAAGCCACGCACCTCAATGGACTTCACTCCCAGTGAGAATCACAACGGAGGCATCGGTCACAGCGGCCCCTCCAGGTCTCCAGGTGAGAAGAGCAGGGCCTCGTTCTTTAGTCGTGAATAGGCCAGGCTGCTTTCTCCAGCAGTCATGAACTATTAGCCTTCACAAATGAAATGGTGGCCTGATCTACTGTGCATGGTCAGGAGTTCTCTCTTTCCTCTGGGTTTTATGGGTTTTATACTGACCACTCTACTCCTGTCCTTCTGTCCCAGCTCCCATGGATCAGCCTTGCTGTCGAGCCCTGTATGACTTCGACCCAGAAAACGAGGGAGAGCTGGGCTTCAAAGAGGGTGACATCATCACCCTGACCAACAAGATTGACGACAACTGGTACGAGGGCATGGTCCAGGGCCGCTCGGGCTTCTTCCCGGTCAACTACGTGGATGTGCTGGTGGCGCTGCCCCAATAAGCCCTGCCTCGCCACCTCTCGCCTCTCTCCCTGCTGCCCCCCCGTCCTGCTGACCAAACCATCTCTGGTGACCCCTTCTCCCACAGAAGGAGAAGAGGATGACAAAGACGACAAACAACGCCACCAAATGAAGAAAATAAGAAAAGAACAAAAAAAACAGCTGCCGCAGCAAAGCGTCATGCCATCAAGTGCAAAATAAGGACAAGGTGAAGAGTTTCCGAAGACAAAGCAGTGAGGATGGTGTTTTGCTTGCTGTTATATACATGATCATGGAGTCCAGACCATACTAGCTTTCTTTGGACTTTGTTTGTTTGTTTGTTTTGTTTTGTTTTGTCTGGAGGAGGAGGGGGATGAGATTTGGTTGGGTCTCATGAGTTTACCAAACGTCTGCAGTGACCGTCCCTGTCTCTTCCGGCTTTGTTTGGCTTTATTTTGCCTGTTTCTATGGCAACGTCAAAATGGAATTTGCTCTTTCTCTGCACCTTGTGAAACCTACTCTGCTAGTATATAAAATGCAACTAGTTCTGCTCCCAACGCTTACTTGGTTTTACTAACAGTACACTATAGTTTAGGCATGTTTTACTTCACTGGCTTTTTCCAGCTGATTTGGTCAAGCACTGAGCTTAAATAAAGACAATTATAGTTTAGAATGGTAGCCTTCCTCTTGCATGCTTCAGATTCAGGAGGAAACACGCGTACGCGTTTCACACATATTAGTCTCACTGCGTTGTCCATCTGCTTGTGTCTTGTCACTGTCCTCATTCACATTGTATTCACCATCAGACACATTTGAGGTGCGGGAGGTAGACAGTGCTGGACCCAGGCTGGCCAGCAAGATCAATTGCCTGAGATAAATACATTGCCTCTGGCAGTATGATGCGTTCATGATGTCTCCAAACGGACACTGTTGTAGTCTCATTCCATGCCAACAGTTCATCTGTTTGTCAGATCCAGTAACTATACGATTGGTGATTAAATATCTATAGAAACAAATTCAAGATCATGTGGAGTCTGTTTGAGTGACGTAAGCAAAACTTAACTTGAAACTTACTTTCCTACAAAACATGCAAAATATATGAAAAAAATCAATCAGTGTTCTATCTTAATGATGTCACAATAAGTGTAGAAATGGTATTTGTGTTGTGCTATAACCAGTAGAGAAGATATTGTGTTCCAGAGTCAACATACTGTATTATCTTGAGCTTCTTTGCTGATCCAGGTTTTCTTTCAGATCCCAGATCACTTGTGTAGTTTCCTAGTAGAATCTGCAAAAGAAACCAATTTTTTGTTTGTTTTTTCTCTCACAATAAGCTGATGCCCCGATAGATAAATAGATCGTTTTGATCCTGGCGCAAAAATAAAAATGACATCATGTGCCACAGCAAAAGTTTTAAACTTTTTAAACATCAACAGATGACCCACCTCTAAAACTCTCTCATTCTGTCACTGTGTCAGTCAGCTACATCCTGTAAGGGTCAGCACCTCTTCACGCTTTTGGGGTTTGCGCACTGCTATGTTAAAAGAGCATGCAAAATGCTGCAACCATAACACAGTTACATCCTAGGAGCAAATGTGCTGTTAGCATATGAGTATGCTTCATCATAAGATCACTGTGTCTGTGTCAAAGATGACTGAGCTTGCGTTTGTTCTCTACAGATGAATCTCAGTGGCAACCAGGAAGCATTTGACAGATGCAGGAATAACTATATATATATAGAAATGCATGTAACTGAGCCAGTAATATCAATCACTTTTGAATTTTGAAATAAAAATGCTACATACAGCATGACCAAGATGTGTGTGTGGGTGAGGTGTCCTTGACTGTGTCACCATGGGGTAAATGTTTATAAATATATACAGTATATTTTATGGGTACATTTTTAATGTGTCAGTGCTTTTTTGTTGTGTTTCATTGTAATTATCACAAATGTGTCTTTGAAAAGGAGAGAATGAAGAGTAAAGGACTAAGGGGTGTGCAAATGCTGAGGTGGAGTAGGCATGCGTTCAACCAACCCAAACAGCCCCCAACTTCAATCCATCATTTTTATTTTCAGTGTTTAAAAAAAGCACAATGTTTGGCCGAATGTCCTGGGATATAGCTTTCACTGGCTGGGCACTTCCATTTTCTAAAAGAAGCATTAATGTCCATTATTATTTATTCTTTTTTTTTTAACAAATTGTATCTTTGCCCTCAATGAGGACAGCTTTACTGTGCTTTGTTTTCCTCTTGTGTGTATGTTAGTCACGCATTTACAGTATTGTATCTTATTTTTGTAACAGTGACAAAAGTACAGTATATGGGTATAGATATAAATGAATAAATATATAAATCTATATACACACACACACACACATACAGATAGACACTCCGTATGTTTAGTAAAATGTTAAAGGAAGGGGTTTGTTGAACTGCAAACATTTGTTGTCTTTGGAATCTTCTTTTTCTTTTTTCTTTTGATTTCCTTCCTGAATTGGGTGACCTGCTTGATGTGTAAAAACAACAAACGTAATTTCGGTGTAACTTAAATAAATACCAAGACACAGTTAATTGCATCCTATTTGCTTTTTTCGGGGGTGTAGGGGTTGTGTTTTGCTCTCGCTCTGTCTTTCGAACAGTGTCATGAACGCTTCAGCCACTAGATGGTGCAGCTGTGATGTGGTGTGTGTGGTGAGTTCTCCAGGGAGAGGTGATGAGGAGAGGCTACTACTCTCCCAGTGGATCCAGGCTGCTGACACAGCTCCCTTTACCAGGGCACCAGACAGGTGAGACCTTCTGTTTTTACGGGAAGAATTAAGTTTGTTAACGTGTCAAAATGTATCACTAGAATTACATGAATGAATTAAGATTATTATAGATTATAGCTACATTCTTTAGTATTATGACATCCAGAGAAAAAAACCTGAAACATGTACTGCACATTATGCTTATATTTCTTGATGCGATATATTGAATTATACAATACACATCTTACTTAAGTTACCTTTTTTGAGAAAGTGTACAGTTTTTTTACTGAAAGCAGTAAAATGTAAAGCCTTTACTGCCAAAGCAATAAACTAAACCTTATTACATCTTATTATACAAGGATTATTACTAGGCTGTTAATACTGTATGTCGACAACATAAGAGCTGACCACAAGTCAAACTATAGCATTTGCTGATTTTCTAAATATTGCTTATTCATCATAAAACATCATAAAAATCATAGAAATGTAGAATAGTATGAATAATAAGACTGGTGTAATATTACATAGTCAGAAAAAAACAAGTACTTCCAACACTTTGCTGCAACATTTGCTGCAAATGCCCAATATAATAAATATTTTATAACAATTTTTGTTTTATTCAGAAATGTGCTCCATGTGGTTCATGTTTATATATATCCCCCATACATTTCCTTTAAAGTGATATGGATTTGGGTTCTTTATGGATATCACATATAAGAGTTATTAGTTGAGGGCAAAATTATGTTTCAAAACAATAATAAGTATAGAGTATGGACTTGGTGTACACTATCCTAAATATGTCCTATCCTATAATGCAAGCATTGATCATATGAGCCCAAGCAACTA
Source organism: Alosa pseudoharengus (assembly GCF_046254945.1). Classification (NCBI taxonomy): domain Eukaryota; kingdom Metazoa; phylum Chordata; class Actinopteri; order Clupeiformes; family Clupeidae; genus Alosa; species Alosa pseudoharengus. The sequence goes on from NW_027468663.1 coordinate 34,969,942, forward strand.
TTGAAATGTGTCAGTTGCAGCGCTTCCTATGGACAGAATTTTCATGAAATTTGGTGTGCATACAAATATGTAGTAGTTATAGCAGTAGTTAGTCACCCTGCCAAATTTTGTGAACTTTGAATCTTCTCATTACAAGATATTAGTCGGTGAAGAGCTAGATTTTCAAATTGACATAATTCATTAGTTTGCACTAGGCCAAAAATAAGTGGCGATGAGTTAGGCTGGTGCACTTCCAAACAGCCAACATACATATGATTTTCATAATTTTGGGTACAATGCTTGTCGAGTAATTGGGCAAAAGGTGTTTTCGGTGGGCGTAGCATGAAGTGACACATCTACCCAAGGACAAAAACCTTTCAGTCTCAACCAAGTGAAGCGAGGTGACAAGTATGCCAAGTTTCATGTGGAGCGTTGAAATCTAAGTGTAGGACATTGTCGACCAAACACTGAAAAACAGACAAAACAAAAAATGGAAGAAAAAAGAATAATTTTCATTGCAGTGGCTGTCATAACAATCAGTAATATGCTAAAGTGTAGTATGTGCCTTTGTCTAATCAGACTGTCCAGTCATAAAAAAAATATATTGTTTTGTGTTGCCTTTTTTTAATGATAGAATTGTCCTCATGAAAGCATTCAAAGTAGCCTGTAATATATCTTTATACATCTTTATGTCCAGGTCTAACACCATATGATGTGTCAAATGATAGAGACGCATTGTTTGAATAGGCCTACTGCACATGTGAGATGACATTCCCTCTGGAACGGTAAATCTGGAGTGAGGCAGCATCAGCACACTGCTATCAAGGACTGCTGCCATGACAGGGTGAGGAAAGATAAGGGTTTTAAAGTGTCACTAATACCACAATTAGCTTGTAATTCCTCCTATGTGTCTCGACATGACCAACTCCCATGCAGCAATGAGGGAGATGCGCTAGAATGCCAAATATGGGGTGGCTCTGGGTTTGACTGCTGTGTGTTGACGCTAAGCACCCACACAAAACTAGTGATTCACTTTCTCTAGAAATCAAGGGAAGGGATCAAGATTGACCGAACAAGTTTCACCTCAATCAGAATAGATGGTAGACTGAGATTACATAAATCTTCTTGTGATTGATGATTTTGTTCATGGTTCTAAAAATTAGGCCCCAGCAGTGGCGCGACTGGCTGGGGCACCTGCACCATACGCCGGCGACCCGGGTTCCATTCCCGCCCCGTGGTCCTTTCCGGAACCCACCCCGACTATCTCTCCCACTCACTTCCTGTCAGTCTCCACTATCCTATCCTATCTTAGTAAAGGCATAAAAAGCCCAAAAAATATACTTTAAAAAAAACAAAAAAAATGGTTCTAAAAATTACGTCAAATACATGTCTGGTTTGCCAGACATGAATTATAAAATGACACAGACAATCCCCTCTCTGAATCCAATTTTATACAGGTGAAGGTCAATGTAGGTGAGCAGTACTTAATGCTGAGTACATTGCCCTGACTGACGACATCATCTGAACAGCTGCATTACTGCAGGGGCTTTGTGTGTAGCACTAGACTTACATCAGGCCTACAAGAGAGGCATCCCCACCACAGAGTTACAGCGCCCTCCACATTTATTAGCACCCCTGGTAAAGTTGCCTAAAAAGATGTGTTAAAATCATCTTTTGGTAATCTATCTTAGTCACACAATAAAAACAATGTGGAAAATACCAACTTTGAAGGGAAACAAATTCATTCTGAGAAAAAACAATACCTCATAAAGACATTTTGACACCCTGTAATTAAGCAGGGGATTTGAGATCATTCCTCTACAGAATCTCTCCAGATCATCAGGATTCCTAGGTCCTTTCTTATGCATTCTCCTTTTGAGTTCACGCCAGTGGTTTTCTATAGAGTTCAGATCAGGAGACTTTCTATGGAGTTTGGATCAGGAAAAGCATCTTCTTTTGTCTTTTGTGGAGGGATGACTTTTGATGTTCAAAAGTGGCCACTCCACTGAAACGGCTCTGTTGTCTGTGACTGAAGTCTTAAAATCTGCCAGAGGTGCTCCTCAGTCCTCGTCTTGCGTGACATATCAGCTGCTTTGGACACAGTCAACCACCGCATTCTACTATCCATACTCTCAAACATGGGCATTTCTGGCAAAGCACTCTCCTGGTTTGAATCCTACCTCACCAGGCGTTTGTTCAAGGTGTCATGGCTAGGACACAAGTCCGCGTCTCATTGCCTTGCCACAGGGGTGCCCCAAGGTCCCCTCTTTTTGCTGTGTACACTACCTCATTGGGCCCAGTCATCCACTCACACAGCTTCTCATATCACTGCTACGCAGATGATGCACAACTTCATCTATCCTTCCCGCCTGATGATGCCACGGGGGCCGTCTACACGACGCCGTTTTTTGTGAACAGTCTCGGTGCGGATCTCGGACTTGGCCTCTCTGATATCTGCTTGGATGAAAGAACATCACCTCCAGCCAAACCTCTCTAATACTGAACTACTGGTCTTCCCAGCAACAAACAAACCATACAACACCAACACAACATCAACATCAAAACTGGCACCCTCTCTCTTGCACCTACCATGGTGGCAAGAAACCTAATACACACTGACCCCATACTTCCCCCCTCCTCCCTCCTCCCACTCCACTTCCCTCTCTTCTCTTCTTTATCTCCTCTTCTATCACTCTCTTCCTCCATACTTCTACTAGTTCTTAATGTGTAGGCACTCCTGCCCTCTAGTGCTAGTATGGACAGATACAGCAGAAACTTCTACTGTAGCTACTAGCTATATTCTCCACTGCACTGTAGTTAAATGTTCTAACGCTGTAGCTGTAGTCCTGTAGTCCTGTAGTTTAAAAGTTCAAATGTAAAAATGCTCAAATGTGAATAGCTTAAATGTTATTCTATTGCTGTAGTGTAGCTCTAGCTTAAAAAAAATGCTGAAATGTTAACAGCCTAAATGTTATTCCATTGCTGTAAGTCCCTTTGGATAAATGCACCCCCCAAGTGAATACATCTAAATAGAAATGGCAATAGGGCATTTGATCTCTGTGTCACTTTACTAGCAAACAGGAAATAATGAATTACCACTTGAAATGTCATTTGACACTCTGATTAACCTGACAAAGTTGAATAGAAATGGAAAAAAAACTTCAGTTACATTTTGTTTACAAAATAAACAAAATTGTGCCACGTGTGTTTTTATTAAAAAAAAATATTAATTCATTCTTCACTTACTGTATTCACTTCTCATTCCTCATTGTTTTCATTGTGAAACTGATGAATTGCCAAAAGATTATTTTCACCTCTTTTTACTCAACTTTACCAGGGGTGCCAATAAATGCAGAGGGTGCTGCAGCTGTCACCAACTCTGGTCTCTCCTCCTTTTGGCTTGTGGGAACTGCCTGGCTGCTATCACACGGGTGAGTGTTGTCCAGGATGTGTCCACTGAGGCACATCCAGCCACCACACCCTCGCCAGGCCCTGCAGAGCCACATACACAGTCCTCCCTGTCACGGTCAATATTGACTGAATTCCCTTCTCTGTGGACACTTGGGCCGCGCACCATCACTGGCATCAGGCCAGACCACACATGTGATGCTGCATGTTCTGTAGACACAACCGCTGAAACCCACCCCAACATTCCTGCTATTACAAGTGAATGCATCATTACCGAAGTAAGTGTGTGTGTGTGTATGTATGTGTGTGTGTGTGTGTGTGTGTGTGTGTGTGTGTGTGTGTGTGTGTGTGTGTGTGTGTGTGTGTGTGTGTGTGTGTGTGTGTCCTGTCAGTCTGTGGCCAGCTGATGATGCAACATCTCCTCTACTAGGGTGGACAGGACAGGACAGGATGCAGCAGGCCCCAGGCCTCTGGCCCCGGTTGGACACACTGCACACAGCACGGCGCTGCGCTGCACGGGCCCCTGAGAGCTATGCTGACGCCTCACAGCTGCCTGTGGAGTAGAATAGAAGAGACCGCGCCATGCACAGTCCCCCATACTGCACCTCTAGGTGGGTGGCCTGTCTCTCTCACATCCTCTCACAGAGACATTGACTGGGGATGGGCTTCAGTACAACCTGAAGGTGTCAGTTCAGCTCACTGTAATTGCTGTAATTAAACTTTGTTCATTTTGTTCATTTTAGGTTAATAACTGAATTAAATAAACTGGTTTATTACTCGAATGAGTCATTTTAGAAGACAATAATATTTAGTATGTACCACTCAGCAGGATTGGTTCGTCTGTAAAAAAATCAATTTTTTACTTTTTACGCTTTTAAGAGAGAGAGAAACAAAGCAAGAGACAGAAAGACACAGGGAGAGAGGGAACGCGGTGGCTGTGGTGGGCGTGTGTGAGTCTGTGTTGTTACATGTCTTCTCTGTGGTGTTCTCACATAGTTTCTCTGTGGAGGCGAGAAGGGCCGCTTCTCATCACCACGCAGCCCTCACTAACACCCTGTCTGTCAGCCCGGCTCAAAGAGCCAGTGATTGGAGATGACAAATGAGGCAGTAAGACGGGTCAGACTGCTGCACCAGCACTGACTTAAGGTGTGTGTACAGGTGGAGATGGAGACATTCAGCAGAGAACGCACATCTACACAGAGCTTTATGAATGAGTGAAATAGGAGGCATGTCAGCAAAGATGTGTTTCAGTGTGTGTGTGTGTGTGTGTGGGGGGGGGGGGGGTGTGGGTGTGGGTGTGTGTAAGAGAACAGTGGAGAGGATTTGGTTTCAGGTTTAGTAAAAACCCATCTGCGAGGAGCCTCCTAACGTGTGGCTCATCTCAGACACATACCCGTGTCAGTTAGGATTTAAGGAGGAGTTTGGATGGACCACAGAGTAGCCACACATCTCAGACACACACAAGATCTAAAGGTAAACATCTAAATGTTTTAAAGCAAATGGACATGAATTTGCTCATGAAAATAGTCACAAAAATTTCACAGCCCAAATTGTAATTATTGACAGAGTTAAGAAGTTGCTGACTGTTAAGCAAAGTTAAACAGTTCTGAATATTTCTGCATGGCACTATCTGAAAGGCCAGACACACAGCATGCAAATCATCACAACGAGAGTACTATTTGTTGTGCAAATAACTCAATTCAAATAAACTCACACTCGGCTTCACACACACGCACGCGCGCACACACGCACGCACGCACGCACGCACGCACACACGCACACACACACACACGCACGCACACACATACACACACATACAAAGGGAACCATCACATCAATCATACATAACTTCATGAGTAGTAGTAGTAGTACAGTATATACTGTAACCAGTCCTGCAGGCACAGGACTAGCTAATAAATACAAGTCTCATCACCAGGTTATAAAAGAGAGAGAGAGAGAGAGAGACAGAGAGAAAGACAGAAAAAGAAAAGACGAGAGATGGACGACAGCCTGTGGAACCTGTACAACCCTAAAAAAAAATGATCTCGCCCCCACCCACTGGTTCTTTTGTTTGCCAGTGAAAGCCGTCTCGCTGCACAATGACTTGCAAGGATGCAACCACTCTGGCTTGAACACACCCACACACATGCACACACACACACACACGCACACACACATCAATATATATGCTGACATGGAGACAGACACACTCCCACAGATACACACAGCATGACTCACAAACACATGCATACATGGTGTTACCCCTGGGACATCTGCCAACATTTGACATGTCAAAGGTGTGCTGGCTGGCTGTGTAATTACAGTCCCAAGTCAAATTGCAGCCCACCTCAACCGGCTCGTCGCTCATCCAGAGACCCACACAGCCACATGTAAAATGTGAGGCCACTATAGTTATGGCCTGCTGAGTTAGGACTGCAGGCTGTGGCTTCCTTTCGGGCCCAATGAAACATAACAATGATGCACATTATGTACAAACCCAACTCAAGAGTCAATTTTGTATTTAATTCATTTTTATTTGATTTATTTCTCTTTCATTGAGATAGGAGTAGATATTGAGATAGGAGTAGATATTGAGATAGGAGTAGATATTGAGAGGAGATGAGTGGGAGGGAGAGCTGGGCGTGAGAAGGGCCCGGGCCCCTGATTGTGCCACAGCTCCCCTAAAAGTGTATTTTTGTTTTAATTGTGTGCCCTTTTTCAGATCTAATCATAAATGAATACTAGTGTATCTGCCCAAGATTCACTGGCTTAAAAGGCCGCTTTCTATTTGCAGAAATTGGATACCTATACAAACTATAAAAGACCAGCCAGACAAGCAGTGCAGAGAGAATAGTCTCTCAGGCACACTACCTCCGTATTTCACTTTAAATCAAAGTGACACATCAGTGTGTAAACTGGAAGGCTTGATGCCTTGAGACCTTATGCTCTAGCCACTGTATATTTGTCAGTGAATAACCAGGCTCAGTCAGGGCAGTGTAACTGTGCTCAGGGGCTAATAGAACCTGACGGAGTTTATTTAGAGATTAGTGTCATTGTTGGGCCATTTCCTTCCCTCTGAGTGCCGTGTGTTTACAGGACAATGGCTTACCTCATGCTCTTCCACCAGGACGGATATTCCAAACAGGCACATACCTGGGGCACCGCAAAAGCAGCAGGAGGCCCTTTTCCTGGTGACTGTGGGGCTGCAATTATGTCATTGTTGAATGTCAATCACAACACAGAGCCTGTGTCTTTTACAGTTAGTGAGACAGTACGCTATTTGGGGTGAGTTTGAAATGGCAAAATGAAGTAAGACATGAAGTGGCGAGCTCAGCGCTGGCAGTGATAATGGGGCAGAGGCAGCCACAGAGGCGGGAGAATGCAGTCTGTTGAGCCTGGTGAATAGTTCCGCACAAGATGTGGCTTGTGTTGGCTGGCGGCCTGAAGGACAGGTAATCCACCAGTGTCAGTGATTGAGGAGGTACAAATCCCATGGCAACAGACGTGCAGGTGGCACTCTCGGGAGCTCGCATACCAGTTGTTGTTTTTGTCCTTCTCCGCATGCCAACCTCTTGCCATTTAAACCTCCCAAGCCTGAGCCAGTGACTGCTGCCAAGTCTTGAAGGGAGCTATGTTGGTGCACAATAGTCAGTAGCCTTCTGAACCCCCTGACAGCAGAATATCTAGATCTTCTAATCCAATTAAATTTGCTCATCGGCAGAAACTAGCCAAATTACATGGAAAACAATCTGTACTGCTTTAGGTCTTTAGGTGAAATTATAAAAATCGCAAAACCTTTTTTTAAATAAAACCCTGTCATGTCTTTTTAAGACTATTGTCATCTAAGTTTTTTTTAGCTGTATCCAACCTTTGTCATAATAAGTTGAAAGGCTACAGTTATCAAAGCTTTATTTTTACTGGGAATCTCTCTAAATACAGGCTTTAATCCACTAAGAGGGTGCAAAGCACAAAGACTCCCAACAGAACGTGTCAGTGCACCTGCATACAGTAAATCCCTGAAGCAACTTAAAATGAGCGACTGTAACGAGGGGCGCCTGTCCTGTAGCAAACTGTGTATAAATATTTTCCCTCATGTCAGCTGTGATGTTATGTTTGGCTCTAGTGTCACAACTAAGAGTCACTCTGCCTGCCAACAAAAGCAGATCTCCCTGAACAAGAGGACCGATCTCCCTGAACAAGAAGACAATTATTTTTGCCATTGAAGTTCAAGGGCTTTCTGTAAAAGGTATTGTTGATCACTTACATGGCAACATTGTGTATATCTTTTTTTTTAATGAAATATAAGGCATGGTTGTGAACCTTCCATAATTTGCCCATTTACAGTGTGTGGGGTGTGTGTGTGTGTGTGTGTGTGTGTGTGTGTGTGTGTGTTGAAGAAGAATGAGGAGTACGAGGGTATTATTGTCGCCAACAAGCAATATAACATATTGATTTTCCAGTTGTCACACATTACTAGCATTCTAAGAACCCGTGCGATGATCTGCCAAGCTCCTCTGCTTAAGTCTGTGCTGGTGAAAGATGGGGCCCTGACTGACAGACATGAAAACAGTGGAATTTTGTGAAAGGCTGCAACATGTTTGTGCCTGTAAGGTCAGGAAGTGAAAAACTTGCAAACTATATTTTGTTGAGATTTGAGAACATGGATGCATTATTTGAAAAAATACAATATCTGTATTTACATGCAAAAGTTTGAACTAAACCATAGGGATTAACCCTATGAAAACAATCCACAAAATCATTGTAATTTATCACAATACATGTTTTCATTACATAAGGATAATACATTTATTTTTGTGAGTAACCAGTGGTTTTACTTTCATACACATTTTAATTAAATGTCAGGTGTAAAAAAAAACTTTTCCATGTGAAAAGAGACTTCACAGTACAACATAACACAAGCAAGATCAGTAGCAACCATCCACTGGTATAGCAGTCGGGTGGGTGGCTTGTCAAAAGTCAGACAGTGAATAGACAAGTCCCTCTTAATGAACTAGAACAAAACACAGAGAGCAGCAGCACGGGAGCGTCTTTCACAAGAGAAGACTGAGAAATGCTTTCAGGTGCAGGCAGGGGGAAAGAGGATGAGTTGATGAGCCAAGCACACCACAGAAGTGGGCAGGCTGGAACACCGGCAACCAGTTCCAGCGCAAAGCGCCAACCTCCTACAGTCAGACAGGCTGCAGTTCACTGGAACCATTATTGGGAGCAACCCAAAACGGCTCTGAACAGCACAGGAACCAAGCTAGGACTGAAACACTCATGCAACAACTGAATGGCTTGTGTGTGTGTGTGTGTGTGTGTGTGTGAAAACAACCCCAAATCAGAAAAAGTTGGGATGTTATGTAAAATGCAAATAAAAACAGAATGTGATCATAGACAAATATCATAAAGCCATATTTAGCTGCAAAAGGACACAGACAACAAATCAAATGTTGAAAATGAATTCTGTTACTAGTTCATGGAAAATATATGTTTATTTTGAATTTGATCCCAGCAACATGTTTAAAAAAAAGGGACGGGATGTTTACCACTGTGCTGCTTCACCTCTTCATTTAACAACATTCTGTAAATGTTTAGGAACTGAAGACACTAGTTGCTTGAGTTTTGAGAATGTAATGTTGTCCCATTCCTGCCCAATATAGGATTTCAGTTGCTCAACAGTAATGGGTATTCTTAATCATGTTTTTCATTACATGATGCACATAATTTGACAGGTCTGTACTGCAGACAGGCAATTTAGCACCTGCATTCTTCCTCTATGGAGAAATACTGTTTAAATATGTGCAGAATTAATTTTGCCATTGTTTTACTGAAATATTCAAGGTCTTCCCCGAAAAAGACATTGCCTGGATGGCAGTATATTGTATATATCATTCAGAATTGATTGTGCCTTGCCAGGTGTACAAGATGCCCATGCTAGGCACTAATGCACCTCCACACTGTCAGATGTTTTGAACTGAGCACTATAACAAGTTAGATAGTTGGATAGGCCGTCTCCTCTTTAGCCCAGAGGCGTCCATGATTTCCAAAAAGAATGGCAAATTTTGATTGATCTCACCACAGGACCTTTTCCCACTTTACCTCAGTCCATTTTAAACCAGCTCAGATCCAGATAAGATGGTGGTATTATGTATCACCTCTAAATACAATTTCTTCTTTTGCATGGTAAAGTTTACACTAGCATTTGTGAATTGAGTATCAAACTGTGCTCATAGACAATGGTTATCAGAGGTTTACCTCAACCCATTCAATGATTTTCAATACATAAACAGGTCTGGTTTTAATGCAGTGCCATCTGAGGTCCAAAAGACCACGGCCATCCAATATTGTTTTTCAGCTCTGTCCCTTGTTTGCAAAGATTTCTCTGAATTCTCTGAATATTTTAATGATATTATGTACTGTATATGATGAACTCCCCAAATACTTCACAATTTCATGTTAAGAAGCATTATAATTTTATTGTTGTAACAGGTTTACATAGAGTTATAAATACCTCTACATCTCTACTTCTAAGAGACTCTTTTTCATACCCAATCATGTTGCTTTGTTTTCTTTATCATTACACAACTTTTCCAGCATTTTCTTTGCCCCGTCATTTTCAACATGTTATATGTTGTCTTCGTCCCTTTTGCAGCTGTATATGAGTTTACATGATTTGCAGATTATCACATTCTGTTTTTATTTATTTGCATTTTACACAACTTTTTCTGATTTGGGGTTGTATGTTGTACCTTTCTTTCTCTCTCTCTCTGTGTCTCTCTGTCTATATATATGTGTGTGTGTGTGTGTGTGAGAGAGAGAGAGAGATTGTGTTTGTCTATGTTGGTGTAAATGGAAAAATTGCTAAATTTCTCTGCAACGTCTCCAAAGTGAAATTATGGACAATATGACTCTGACAAGACAAGCACTTTTCATTTCCCCATGAAATGAAAAATCACAGCTAGTGTCCACTTTCCAATGACTGTGTGCTTTAGACACATTAACATTCATCTTACCGCTGTGCTAGCATTTGACTCAGTTGGGTGACAGGCAGCTAACCCACGCGTTCTGCATGACCTGGAGCTGCTGGCAGGACTGCTCCCATGAGTGTGCTTCAGGTGAGTGTTGCATGGTTCAGCTCTGAGAGGGCAGTGAGGGGCCAGCAGCGCGCCAGCCGCCCGCTCCTCGGGGCAGTGTCAGCGGAGAGTGGCCACAGGTGGCTGGCCTGTGGAGGACCAGGGGAAACTAACGTTAGCCGAGGGCGGCTGCACGCTGCTTCAGTTATGTAAACTGCCAGGACCCAGGAACCAGTCAACCAGCGCAGTGAGTTTGCATTCAACTCAGTCCCCCCTCACTAACAATGCAAACAACTCGTAACATGCAAGCAGACAGACACAATATTAGAATCAATACGCCCCGAATTCACAAATATGCATATGCAAACATACACACACACACACACACACATACATGCAAATACACACACACACACACACAGAGGTGAACATTGTTCAATATGATCTGGACTGGTATGAAAACATTAATATTCCAAAAACAAGGTCATTTTCTTCCCGTCTGTTTTGTAAAATCACCTCCTGCTCCCTCCCTTAAACTGGAGTAGAGGTGGCCAGTGTAATGTGGACTGCATGAGCTGGGTGCTTACCCAAGAAAAAACCCATCTTTTTCCAAACAGATTTTGTTTCTTTAAGGGGAGCATTTTTTTGTAATTTTGTAGTGTGTATTTCTGTTAAGAATCTCACCTTTCAACTGATATTTTGGCTCATTATCGTCTTTTTTGCAAATGTATTACTATGAGCAAAACTTCCCAACTTTTCAAGACTTTCACCCAAAGGTCCATGCTTTCTCAGATTCGGAAAATGGTATTTCATAATTCCATTTATTGTAGTACAGCCAGTGTAACAGTGAAGTGAACCCGCCTGAAAAAAGCATAAGCATAAGATAAGTGTCTTATCGGTGTCTGTTTTGCTTTCCACCACAATGGCAGCTGAATATGGTGTTGTTTGGTGCTATTTCTGGTTACCCTGGATAATCTGGCGTCTGATCTGAAGTCTCCTGCCTCTCTGCCACATCAGGGCCATACTGTATCTGTTGGCCCCCTCGGTCTTGTGCCTCGCCTCCAGAGGGGTGCACGCACTACATCACAGGTGAGAGACAGCAGAGCTCCTCTGATCACTATTGGTTGGGAGCTGCCGAGTGCCAGAAACAGTCGCAGTTTATTCACACTTCAGCTACAAGATAAGATTGCAATGCTCCATTCACATAACAAAAGCATTTATCACTCTCAAAGCACTCTCTATTACCTGCATTTTTCATTGCCCATGAAATAAATAGTGTGATAACAGAAGATTTTAAATCTGTCCTGTGCTGCTTTGTGACTGGGATGTTTGATTTCCACCCCGCCATCCTCAAGATGTCTGTGGAGTTAGTCACCTTTATTCTTCTTGCTCACTAAGCATGAAGAACAGTCTGCTGTAGGCGCAACCCAATGCAAATAAACTATTTAACGTCAAACTGTCACTGGCATTAAAGGCCATTATGAGAGCCATCAGCCATGCACAAAAGCTCTAGACCCTGAATCACAAGACAAATATGTCTGCATTCTCTTCTGTTTGTTTCATGTGAAGCCACATGCTCCCTGTTTGAATGAAATGCATCTATAGATTCATACTTTATGCCTCGTCATTTCATGAATGTAATTAAGTGGAGAGTTAATAATCGTAAAGTGATCGCACAAGGATCAGGCACGTATTGTCAGGATGTCGGCCACTGCATTGATCCATCATTCGAGATTAGATATTTTACAATGCGGACATGACAAGGACTGAATATTACCTGCTTGTGCTTCAAGTTGTGCAAAGCAGATGAGCTTTCCTTTGTGTGAGGAGAGCAGTCCTCATGTAATGAGTGAAACAGAAAACTGAACCTAGGCATATTGCTGAACTGAACCAAATAATCAGCACAACAAGCACAGAGTTTAGACAGGGACCTTCAGATTAAACTAAAGGCAGAAGTATGCGGCCATATTATGATGAAAATAAAATGAAGCCAGCTTTTACCATGATAAGATACAGAACCAGAAAAGATGATATATCATATTCTTAGTATACAGTTTTTTTGCTATTTTGGAAAACAAATGGATTAAATAGTACAGCAAGTGTTTTGGCCGAATGTTGTTCATTTTCATGTTCTTTGTCGGTCTTTCATTGCCAACTTTGGCCTGCCATTGCTTTTATCTCTTTATGGTCGTATGAGCAGAAATACCTTTACTGCGTGTTGTCAGTTGTAATGATGAACTGATAAACAGCTGGCAAAAATGAAACAGTACAGCCACACTGCAAAAAATAAAATCTAACCAATCTTACATTGAAATAAAAACAAATACAACGACACACGACACACAATAGCTACACACAATTCCTAATTATGACCGCCGCTAGCAAAGCTAGCGAAGCGGTCATATAGGGATTCTCAAAAATTTCTTTTTTTTCCCCCGTCATCTACTTCCTGAATTTTTGGTCAACGATACCCGGGACACCGAACCACCGGGGCACATGAAATTTGGTGGGTATGTAGCCCCACTAGACTTTTACGGAAAAATTTTGTTTCGTCCACGGGGGCTACTCCCTTCCCGTGCTGGGCCCCCCGAACCGCAAAAAAAGCAGTTTTTCCTAAATAACTACCTGAACCGTGGCACTGAGGATGAAGAATCTTTTATGGTATGTTGGTCTCAACGGCCCACATCAACCTGGCCCATAATCACTCATTTGTGATTTGCACCCCCCCGGTAAAAAATGAAAATGCAATATTATTCTGCTTTAATCGCCCCTATCTTCAGTTAAGATGTTCAGAACTGCACCAAATTTTATGTGTATGATTGACCTGGCATTCTCTGGGGGTATGCCAAGTTTCATAGAATTTCATCCATGGGGGGGTCCTAAAAAAATTAGGTTATGTGTACATTTAGTGACTGTACACTCATTGGCCTGAAGATGGCGGTGCACACATATACACATGCACACACACACAGGCACCCACATACTATCGGTATTAGAACAGCCGATACATAATTACAAATTCAGTAGGATTAAAAGAAAGCCAAAATAAATATTCATCATCATCATCATGGCTGCATTTCCAGTATTGCCGTTTGTCCACTAGATGGCGCATCGTTGCAGTGAGACGTAATTTTGTTGGAAGTTAAAAGTGGGTTGGAAAAATAATGGACGCGTCCTACAAGGACTGTTTACCGCAGAGAACGTCTAAGGATAGGACAATGTTCACATGAAATGTAATTCCCATTTCTTCTTGAAGCCGAAATAAATCTGACGATGTTTATCGGACATGCTTGGTTTTTACTGCAGGTACGTTAATCTTATAATATCAATAAGGACCTAGGTAATGTTACCCTTTAGCATTGGTTGAGTGATGGAGGCCAATTTGATTGATTGCATTTGTAGAAAACTAAATGCGGTTATACCAAGCAAATTGATAGCAGCACTGTAATTGTATCTTTCGACTGTCATTTGTTGCACGTGCTACAAAAATCATTCTGTGCAATGGAAGATTTACCAACGTTACACCGGTCTGATACAGTTTTGCCTATACATGCGTGAGACTGAGACGCCTGTTTATTTTGTTTTAAGTGCGTGCAGGGTGTGAGAGGGGAATCGATGTGCTTTGATTCCAGCTTGGTAGTTGTAGTCTGTGAAATTAAAAAGCACGTGTGTGTGAAGTATCCAAACAATGACACCTTCATTTCATTATGGCTGCTTTAGCAACACACCTTAAGCTACTAGTGGCTGCGTGAATTTTATTACAACTTTTCGGTTTCCAAAGGAGATTTTATTTGTGTCGCCAGCATAGCCTATTGACAATTTATGTTGTAAATAGGCCTACCTTATAAGCCTACCTGTAGGCCTATCTTAGGGAAGCTAACAGCTTTCTATTAGGATCTAGTTTGTTAGTTACAGTTTTGTCATAACTCCCTGATGCATTTTTGCATTTAGAATAGTCAGAGCGTGGATATCTCAATCGGAAAATTAAACAATATCGGGTGCCTATGGACTAGGCTGAGTGAACCCAGCCTGATCTGCCCGCTAGGCCTTAAAAGATTGAGCTTGGTCTGGTGAAAGTCAGACTAGCCATGGACCTCAGTTACACAATGCAAGGGAACATGAATCAGCCTATATTTGCACGAACAAAAAACAGCTCTTCAACTTTGGCCCGTTAAAATGTGTATGCAGTCTAGCGACGCATTTCATCAAGGCCCATTTGGACATGTCAGTTATTTGCACCACTGGTTAAATGTAAAACAGCATTTCGTTTCAGACTACTGTTACTTAATTTGTGCAGTAACAATAACGTTTCAGACTACTGTTACTTAATTTGTGCATTGACAATAAAGTATTACATGAACTAAAGATGACTAAAATCTTATGTAGAAGAAGAAACATTCACAAAAAATCCATCCATCCAAAAATGACCTTTGTTTTTGATAGCTGTTGAAAACGGCATGGAACTGACAGAGATGTTTTTTATAATTATAAATAAATAAATAAAATTATGCTGATACCTTTTGCTTTTCCCAAATACAATGTAGCATACAGATGTAAGTGACCTTTCATCAATCCAGTTGCAATGGATGAACTGTGATGAACTGCCCTACTTGTGATTGTTTAGAGATTTTAAAGGTTTTATAACAATGCTACATCTTCTTTGGCTATTCTACAATCTATTCACCTTTTCAGCACCAGTAGGCTACTTTCTGTGCAGCCGCACACACACACTCAGGCATGCCAAACAAGCATAGGCTACACAAAAAAGAGTGGGGGATGGAGTAAAATATGGAGACAAATTGAAGTGTGATTTATTTTCGCGGAACGGATGTACAGGACTGAGCGGCGGTCATATTTTGTACCGCTATGCGGTACATCTAGTTTATTAAGCATTTGTAAACTATTAGTAAATGGTTAGTTCATCATTAGTAAAGTATTGCTCATACGTTATTTCTCATCAATAAAGCATTTGTATATACATGAATGGTTTGCTCATAGTAAATAAGCCTAAATCTAAAATGTGTTAATATATTATTTTATTACAATTTTAAATGATGCAATGATAATTTATTGATGAAGTAATATTTCCATTTTTTAACAGTTGATACATACACTTGCACTAATGATTAGTTAGGGTGTGGATACATGTTTTATAAACCACTTCCTAATACTATAATTCAAGATTAAGTATAAGTATATATACTCTTTTTATCCCGTGAGGGAAATTTGGTCTCTGCATTTATCCCAATCCGTGAATTAGTGAAACACACTCAGCACACAGTGAACACACAGTGAGGTGAAGCACACACTAATCCCGGCACAGTGAGCTGCCTGCAACAACAGTGGCGGAGCAGTGAGGGGTTAAATGCCTTGCTCAAGGGCACTTCAGCCGTGCCTACTGGTCGGGGTTCGAACCGGCAACCCAGTAGGCCACGGCTGCCCCAAAGTGGTTAGATTACAAGTAGTTAGTTAATGATATTTTGTGAGCTCATCTAGTGAGGAATTTCTATGCCTTAAAACACATTTACAAATGAGTTGTAAAGTTTATTCATTCATTTCGCAGACAATTTTATCGATAGCGACTTACACATGTCAATTAAATTAAAGGCCAATGTCATAACAGTGGAAGCCAGGAATAACCCCCACCTGTTCAGGCTATTGCATGCTAGCCTAGCTCCTTACCCACTACACCCAGTTAAAATGACCTAAAACCATGCAACATTTTCTGTATTCTTCTACTACACACTGTTAAGCATTTATTCAAAAAAATATTATCAAATGCTGTGTTTGTTTGTAAAGCATTATTCCTACATTAATTCTCATCTGTAAAGCAGGTGTACACACAGTTATAAATGCTTTGTTCATAGTAAATACGCCGATCTATATTATATAATTTAATTGATTGTTTTAGTAGCACTGGGCAGAGGTAGTGTAGTGGATAAGGAGCTGGGCTAGCATGCAGTAGCCTACAAAGTTGGGGGTTCAGGCCCTGGCCTTCTTAGCCCTTAATTTAAGTGACATGTGTGAGTCGCTTTGGATAAAAGCGTCTGCTAAATGCAAATGTAACCTTTACAACTCATTTGTAAATGTGTTGCAAGGCATAAAAAGTCCTCACTTTAGATGAGCTCACAAAATATCATTAACTAACCACTTGTAACTCCTGAGTTAATCATAATCATTATAGTATTAGGAAGTGGTTTATAAAACATGTATCCACACTAACTAATCATTAGTGTTTGTGTATGTAATAGCGGTTAAACAATGGAAATATTACTTCATCAACAAATTATTATTGCATAATTTATTAAGTATTAAAAAAATACTATGTGTTTGTGTGTGTGTGTGCGTGTCTGAGTGAATGTTGTCTTTCTGCACCTGCTATTCCCACACAAAGTTACAAAATTTAATTTATGTTACATTTCAAGCACTTGCACCTTTTCTGATTAAGTTCTAAATCAGTCATATGATCATAAATGTGATCTCACAGGGATAAATGGCAAATATGAACTATAAATAATGTCTATATCATTAGTAATTAAGCTAAGTAAACATCTGATAAGTATTTTTACATAAATTATGGCTGTATTGATTTAAAAGCCTAATAATGTGGTGGGTCCACCAGACCCCGGGAACATTGGCTGAGTAACAAAAATATGAACACTTAATAACAGGGTTAATAACACTTGGTTAGATTAGATTATTAGGTAAACAGTTTTATGCAGTGCAGGAGCATCAGAACGGACCCCAATCAGGAATCGGCTGACCCCTATCAGTACCTCCCACCTCAAGTACAAAAAATACAATAGTCTGTCCTCACCCATACCACTGCTGTCCTAATGTAACTCTTCGTTTTGGTCTCTTAGGGATTGATTTATGGTTGATATGACATTTGCATGCCCCCTCAGTCTGCAGAGCACCATCCTCCAGCAAGGCTGTCTTGGGCTTTGCATGCACTATGATCACAAGCACCTGATTTACATACATTAGTGAAGGGCTATTGTATACTAAACAACAATGATGATGGCCTTCAAATGCCACTTGCAGTAATCACGTAGTAACTTAGATCCTTTTAGTATATTAGGGGCAAGAGAATGGCAATGGACTTTGCATGCCTGGTGCAGGAATGGTGTGATCTAAATGAAAGTCGCATTGGGGTGCTCAGTGGTATGTGTGCTTGGGCGCCACCACTCATCACAAGGACTCCACCCGGAAAGCACACAAGGGCAGATGGCCATTTTGAAAATGGCCCAAATAGCTTAGCACGCTGAAGATTTGCAGGCAGATGACAGGTGACTGTGTCAAATGGAATCTCACGGGAAACCCAGGGCGGACTCCACCTCTATGGAAAGACTCATTGTGTCAGCTCCGCTTCGAAGGCCAGCAAAGCCCAGAACTCAGCCTACAGGTTGAGCCTGTCAACAGGCCCTTGGCAGCCCAAAGCCCTGAGGCGCTCCTCTCCTCCTCCTCCTCCTCCTCCTCCTCCTCCTCCACTGCGCTCCGCACCGCTCTGCACCGATCCCTCTGTCAGGGCTCCACGCAGCCCAAAGCCCTGTGCATTAGTCTCCTCCGCACAGGCAGGCAGCCAGGCAGCCAGGCAGGAGGTCTGGCCCAGTGTTTGCTGAAAGGCTTGCTGGGGCCTCTCCTGAGGTTAACCACAACATGTCGACCTTTCAGCCCAGCTCTGACCACGGCTGATCCTCATGCATTTTTCCTAACACTAAGGTAGAAAAATACTGACAACATTATATATATGTGTATCACCTCTTCGCTCTTAAATAAAAATAAAGCATATTTCACTAATATCTTAGACAGACAGATAAGAACAAACCTAGTGAGCTGTCAAAGAATTAAAATCGTTGACTCAAACTCAAAAAAAAAAACTTGAGATAACTCAAAACAAATACTGAAAACTGAAAGAAAGAGGATAGATGGATAGATAGATAGATAGATAGATATATAGATAGATAGATAGACAGACCTTAGGGATATTTTTCATAATAGCCAGCCTTAAAGCAGCTGTGTGATGTCCAGAAAAGAAAAATGGGTGTGACTTTGCATACTGTAAAAACACAGGGTCGGTATCATTTGGCCAACATTTACATCTCTTAACACAGATGGGCCTTTCAAACACAGTGGCAAAACAAACTAGGGCGTGCAGACTAAACAATATGGAGCTTACATTACCACTAAAGAGGTCTGTAAGTGCTCAAAGACAACCTATTTAGACCAAAACAATAAACCTGGTTGTGTTTCTAACATTCTCAAAATAAACTATGGGTTACATGCCACTTGAACAAAGAAAACACCAAAAAGTAAACGTAACAGTCCTTTTTAATAATAGGCTGCAGGAGATTGGCAGAATTAAGGAAACAATTGTAAACTACAGTGTGTAAATTGTTGTTGTTTTGTAAGTAACAATTGTTGTTAAGAAATTGTTATTCTAAATTAAGTAATTGATCAAATCCATTGGCAAAGAAATTGACTGGCAAAAACAAATGAAATAATCATAAACTGAGTGAACATAAATATACATTTCAGTGAATTTGAACAATAAATGACCTATACATATATAATGTGAACATATTGCAGTGAAACAAGAATTCCTTATTGATTCCACTTTGTAGAATTCATTCAGCTCTGGCAATGCTACTCTGTAATAAAATGCTGAAATGTGGTCCAACTTGTTCGCCTCAATTTACAAATTAATTTCACTATAAAAAATATTTGTATGCCAACTCATGTAAATATAAAGGAACAATTATTATTTTTTGTTCAGTTTGTTCATTATCAATCTGCTCACATTTTCCAGGGCTTGGCAAAGGCACACAAATGCAATAAACAACATGCACAACAAGATCTATAAAACAATGTTGAACAACAGTGTTCTCATCGCGCCTTCCAAACTCCAATGATATTTCATTATGTTGGGTTTTAAGAACCTTGAGATCTATTCTATTCTACCTTTTAGTAGATACATAGGTGTGTGCAAAACCTTAAAGACGCAGTAGGTTTGCTCTGTGGAGACTTAGTGTTGCTGGTCTAAACTCCTTCCTAATAAAATTAATAGTGTCTAGACATATTGACAATGGAGTAACCAAACAACCGACAATGGGAAATAATCATTGTGCAACAAGGATTCCTCTTGTTCTAGTGTGTTATAGATTCATAATTCGATCATTTTCAAAATCAAATAAATAGTACCAATTTCCAACTGTGATCTAGAAATTAAGTAATAATAAAAATGTATATGAGAAAAACACACCTATGACTAAAATGCGTGTTAGTTACAGTAATAATGAATGGTACAATTGCCAAAAATACAAGCATAAAAAAAATCATAAAACTAAGAGTATTTTGTGTCTCTTTCTACTTTTTAGAGGCATGTCCACCACTATGCAAACCTGTGACATGACGTGACAGGAGGGGTGTGGCTCCCACACAGGTAGTCTCTGCTCCTCAGGTAACATTCTACCACTTGTTCTGGCTCATTCTGTCCTAGCACAGGGCTGCTGCTCCTCTGTCTCAAAACACGTTGGCATGAGACCTACACAGCTTTCCATACTCAAGACCACACACTGTCCTGGACAGATGGGACATCTCTGACTTTACACGGCTGGACTGTTGTTACACTAGTTGTATATCTGGAATACTCTACCTTTGTGAAGGAGCCGCCGCTGAATCAGAAGACTCTACAGTGAGCAGTATGACAGCATCAGTAAGTCATCCCTCTATGCATGTCTTCCCATTCTGAAAGCCTGGACTGTCCTTGGGCAACTAGTAGCCCCTCTTAGCTTGAGACGATATTAAATGACTGAGGCTGGCCTGAGAATCATCTAAGAAGGCCCAGCCTGCATCCTGAGTTCATCTGGCTGATTGAGTGAGCAGCCGCCATACCATGCCAGTGGTGAAGGTGGAGAAGGACTCCCCGTCCGAGACTACCCTGCCCGTCCCTGACCTTCAGACGGCAGAGGCGGCCAAGGGCCGTCGGAGGAAGCGGCCACTGCAGCGGGGGAAGCCCCCGTACAGCTACATCGCCCTTATCTCCATGGCAATCGCCAACTCCGCCGACCGCCGCCTCACCCTGGGCGGCATCTACAAGTTCATCACCGAGCGCTTCCCCTTCTACAGGGACAACTCCAAGAAATGGCAGAACTCCATCCGTCACAACCTGACGCTCAACGACTGCTTCATCAAGATCCCGCGCGAGCCCGGCCGACCCGGCAAGGGCAACTACTGGGCCCTGGACCCCAACGCCGAGGACATGTTTGAAAACGGCAGCTTCCTGCGGCGCAGGAAACGCTTCAAGCGCTGCGACTTCACCACCTACTCCTCCTACGTGCACGAGCCGCCCGTCTTTGCGCCCGTGCAGATCCGCTCGGCCTACGCCAACAGCGTCTACTCCAACATGGGCGTCAGCCCGGCGTACGGTCAGCAGCTGCCCCACACCTACTACCGCTCCTCGTCCCCCGGCTTCGGCTCGGGCCAGTCCCGCGTGTTCAGCATCAACACCCTCATCGGCCCCCACGGCAGCCTGGCCCAGGGCCCCGACATGGTGGCCCAGCAGCCCTGCCGCAGCTTCAACCCCGAGGGGGCGTCCTGCAGCCTGGCCGGTCCCGGTTTCCAGGGGCAACCCTGCAGCAGCGGTGGCGCCTCGGGCCTGTCCCGCTGTTCCTCCTCCTCCAGCCACATGGCCTTCACATACTCGGGGCCACCCGCGCACGGCCACGGGCCGACACAGGGGCTGTACCCGCAGAGCGGCGGCCAGAGCTATGGGCCGTCAGGCAGGCTGGCGATGGCAGGGTCGTCGCCCATGGCAGCCGACCCAGTCGGGGATCCGTATGGCAGGGCATCTCCGGGTCAGCTGAGCTCTTTTGCGCAGTACAACAACGGCGGGACAGGAGCCTACCTACGGCCGCCCACATACTCTGGTAACATGGACAGATTTGTGTCTGCTATTTAACAATACACACCAGCAACACACGCGTGAACTCTGAAACTGCATTAATTACGGGACATTTGAGGCATGTCTTTCTGAATGTTCATCCAAGGCAACGAATATTTAAGGATACGGTTGTTTGCATTTGTATGTTTTATTTCATTGTTTGTGTTGAAAATGTGGCCGTATGCATTTTTAATTTCATTTTCCTTGAATTTAAAACTTACAGTGAGGAGATTGACACAGCAGCAAAATAAAGTTATCTAAACTAGACATGGACATACGATAATTCTGGAGTGACTGTCTAATTTCTACAGAACCAGAAATTTAGATTTAGTGGTGATCTGATTAAATTAGGAATCCTAAGCTCAGTTAATAGCCTATTGAGCATGTATTTGTGATCAACTGTTTTCATGAAATGTTTGCATTATGTATAGTTTTTGCTGTTGAATTGCATGAGTAAATTATTTGTCTGCATAAAATATGTTTTGAAGACAAGTTCTCCTTTGTCCTTTAAATGTATTGGCAGGTACAACACCATCATAATAAAATGAATTAAGGTTGAATCCACTGATGTGGTTATGAAACATGAATGTGCATTTAAAAGATTATTAGCCCCCCTCATTGTTTTAATAGCCATACAACTGAGAAAAGCTATTCAATAAATGTAATTTATGGTGCTCTACAAATTGCACATTTAAACTTTACCGCAGCAAATAAATGCTTCTACAGAAAGAAACCACAAAACCTCCAACAGCAACAATGTGTCTCATTCCTCCCCCAAAGCCCTTTCTAGACTAGGACAAGGAAGTTCTGGTGCAGGCATTGTTTGGTCCACTCAGTGTTTCAGCTCAGTTGAACATGAAGTGTGTCTGGAGCCTCTCAGCTGGGTACTGCCCCGAGACTCGGCAAGCCTCAACAATAGAGCAGTACTCAAGCCTCGGCTAATCTGACTGCAACGTCCAGCAATCAGACTAATGAACTGACACTGAGCAACATGACACTGCCCCTCAGTCTCCAGAGCTCAACGGATAAAGGACTTGGATTGACTTGTCAGTCTCTAAACCCTAATGTTATTTTGCGTGAGTATCAAAAGATGCCCATATGAACTTCAAATACATTTCATAGGAGCAGCCCACTGATCAGGCTAGTTCAGCACGGTAGTGGAGAAACACTAGAGTGGTTAAAGGTTACCTGTTACACGCCTTTGAAATTAATTTCTTCAGAAAAACAATGCTTTGAAGTACACCAAAGTAATTCCAACAAGTTCAACTTTGTGCATGAGCGAGAATAGAAAAACAATCCGAGCAGTCATTGTGAGTTGTTCCAGCTAATTGAGAACTCATCGCCGGTCAGCCCATAATTTGGAAAACAAAATGAGAGCCGAGGCAAATCACTGCCTATTGAGAGGCAGTCGAGCAGAAATGAGACGCAGAGTGAAAATGAACAGATACAGATTAAAGCATTTAATCTACATCAGGCTCCTACAGGCTCTGACAAGACACACATCACTGCCACATTATGATGATGAATTAGGAGACTTGTTCCACTCGGCTATAAGAATGGACCCAGTGTCTGCAGCAGGCATCCAGAACCCCCTCCACCAGCAGCAGAAAGCACCTCTCCACTCGCTCTTGACAGCAGGGATTAAGGGCACTCTGAATGATGATGCAGGGGGTTTGCAAATTACCACTATGGATGGTGGACTTTCTCTATAAATTACTATGAGGCACTTTCCCATCAACTGTATAAGATAAGTGTATGTGTGTATATATATATATATATATATATATATATATATATATATATATATATATATATATATATATAGCCACTCATATACATATATATATATATACATATATATACATACATACATACATACACATATATATGTATATATATATATATATATATACACTCTTTTGAATTTTGTTCAATCTCTCATCTCAAAAGCTGTTGCTATGGTATATACCACTAATTAGTACAATGATGTTTCAAAAATCTGTAGGAAATAAACAGATTTCACAGGATGACATTGGCTCTCCTGGAAACTGACCGCATCACCAGATCCCACTACAACGGTCAGTCAGTTCACTGATAAGACATTAGCAGTTTTTTTTCTCTAGTTTCCTGGTAGTTGTTTATTTGCAAATATGCACACATCTACATACAACAAACATACAGAAAACTCCATAGAACAACTTTATTTATTTCTCTAATATTTATGTAAAAAATGTTAAACAATGACCCTATTATGTACATCTTCATCCAAGAAACTCCAACAGTTTCTGCAGTTCCGCACAGCTCTTCACCACATGCGGCACAGAGGACAAAGTCTGTGAACAAAGACACCACATGGTCAACACACAGCTCGACAGCGCAAAAGGAACAACTGCAAGTCCCATAACAAAGGAGCCACTCTGAGTGACCGTTCCGTCGAGGGCCTCACCTTCCTGACGGTCTCGATCATGTCGTCCAGGAGATGCAGCTCTCGCTCCAGCTTGTTCTGGTTCATCAGGTGGACCGTTTGCTGCCAAAGAGCAGGAGGATGATGAGACGTCTGTAGTGAATGTCTTTAGGAACTGAGTGATCGAACAAGCAGGGATGGGGGCACTTACATGTCTCTTTGCTCTCTCCATAAGCTTGGACCTGGACTCCTCCACCTCAGCCAAACTCTGCTTCAGCTTCTCCACCTGTGGGAAGAACATGTAGACTGTGTCTATCTGTGGCAGGCCATTTTGGTGGGGATAGACAAAGCTTCAGGTGTGAAAACATTAATGGTAAACTCTATTGCTGCATTCACTATGGAATAGAGAACTAAGAGGAATTAAGGCTTCTTCAGAGGCAAACGTGGGATGTTCTGCCCCCTGCTGTTCACAAATACAAAAAGCATTTTCATGTCTAGTCTCATACGTCACCAAGAATGTGCACTCATTCTGGCTTCACTAATCATGAGCTGGCAGGGAGTGGCATATCTGAGGCTCAGCTAAAACTGAGTGAGGGCATTAATGCATGATCACACATAATGAAGCTCAAAATTAGATTGGCATTTTGTGTCCCGGCAAACCTCTTTAAGAAGGCGGATCCTCTCATCCATGGCCTTGGTGCTTGAAGCCGATTGGCCGATGGCTCGGTTCAGCTCCTCCTTCAGGACGTGAGCCTCGACTTGAGACTGCTGCAGCGCCCGCCGCAACTCCGCCCCTTCCCTCCGCAACTCCTGTCACCCATCACAACATACAATCAACCACGGCTCCCAGAATCAAGAGGAGTGACGGATACCAACGACATGCTGGAGAACAATAGTGAGCTTTTCCTCCCCACAGGTCAGCCGGGACTCAGCAGCACTTACGATGTTCTCTGCTCTGTGTTTCTGGGCCTGCTCCAGGTTCTTGTCCATCTCACCGCACAGCTTGTTCAGTGTCTTCTCATCCTGACAGAAAAACAACCAACATCAGAACAGAGCAGACCATTAGAACTAGGCCACCCAATATCAGAACAGAGCAGAACATTAGAACCAGAGTTTCCTCTTGAAAAAAATGGTGCCGGTCGGTTTCGTTTTCCGGACATTTTGATGATATGCCGGTCAAATATCCTATTATCGCTTCTTAATTAATCAAGTTGAGGAAAATTGGAGACAGGCTATGTAGCTTAAAGAATTACATAATCAGGCCATATAGAATGCAACATGTTCATTAGCCTAACTTAAACATGCTTAACTAGTGTCAATTTAAAGATCTAGCCAGTCTCTATGCTTTTTTAGTGGACAGCAAGAATCTGATTCGTTCGTTGTTTTAAATAGGCTACGTTGTTTGTTGCTGCTACCCATTTATCTCCAGTGGTTCAACAGTTTCTCTTGCGCAGATGCCCACACACATTGAATGAGCGCTCGCACCACTACCGACTAAAATTGTACTAAAACTACAATTTTTAGTTTATTTTTCTTTCGGTCCGCGGTTCAATGATACCATTCGATTGTGCCGCAAATTATCTGCGGACCAGCAATCTCCTCGTCCAGGATGCCCTAACCCTGCAGATCATAGAGAAAGCATGCTCTGGGGACAGAACACAGCTACATGTCCAGTGTAGCCATGGGTCTGTCTACACGGAAAATGACAAGTGTCTTGGCGCGACCGCACCCCCCGCACTTCCAACGTCACTGATTCCGACAGATACGCTTCAGACACTTCGGCTTTTTCTTTGGTGGTGGTGGAGCTGACCGGACATCTCAGGTTTCAGGCGTTGCCGATTTACCATGATCCATCGCATCTGGCCTCTGAAAAAAGCTTTTAAGGCTAGTCTGCCTGGGCCTGGCCATGTTTCAACCGTCTCACTCATTCGTTCGTTGTTTAACAGACGTTTTAAGTGTGCGCTTTATTTGAAATGCAGCATATGCGTGTTTAACTTTCAAACGGTAGAGCCTGTTCCTTTAAAAAATAGCCAAAGGACTTATTCTTGCTTTAGTATAGTCCTACATTTTAGGCTTATTCTCAAATACAGATTGTGTTAGGGGGACGGGATTATTAGCCAATTTCAATCGAACAATTTGACCGGAGAGATTTAATTTTGTTGGACAATGGAAACCCTGATTAGAACCCAACATCAGAACAGAGCAGAACATTAGAACTGGGCCACCCAACATCAGAACAGAGCAGAACATTAGAACTGGGCCACTCCTCAATCATCCTTTACAGAACTACTGATGTAATGACTGGTACTTCTACCACTCCTGCTGGCAGTAATGCCAGTGTTAAGTCAGAGGTGTGGAGTCGTATGAGTATGTGTGCAGTGCTGCTGTAATGGTAGCCAGTGGGTATAGTGACAGTGATTAAACATCCCTCCCAACATCCAAGAGACATACTAGCGATAGCCGCTAGCACCCGTGGGTTTTGGGGCTGGGCCCGGACTGGACAACACCTCACAGGCTACACTCGTACCTGGGCCTTCTGCTGCAGGGCGGTGGCGTCCTTCTCCAGCTGGGCCTGCAGCCGCTGCAGCTGCTCCCGCAGCTCTTGCTCCTCCTGCTGGTGCCTGTGGGCCTCCTCGTGCAGCTCCTCCTGCAGCTCCTCCCTGAAACAGACACAGAGAGACAAAGCAGGCAGTAGAAATAGGTTAGAGCTTAAACACAGGAATCAGGATCAATGACTGCTGAGGCACATGCACTACATAATTATACTGCATGCATATTCTAGAAATCCATTTTCAGTCATTGACGTATTTGGTAGCACATGAGATTGGTACAAATTCACCAGATGAACCCCATTCAGATTTAGGCTAAAAGCTCCAGGATGATGCAAAATTGCCCTTACTTGGCTCTATGGAGCTGCTCCTGCTCTGTGTCCTGGTGCTGCTGGAACTGCTGGAGGGTGGTGGTGAGCTTAGTGAACATCTCAGACAGCTTGGTCACCGCCTGCACAACAGAGCTCTCCTGATCTGTTAACACACACGATCATCATCACCATCATCATCATCATCATCAATCATATAGCCCTGCAGTCTAAGCAGCCTCACATTCAACAGGAAGGCTGTGTAGCTTGAGACAACACTGAGAAGAAATAGGCAGTTTATGAATTATCCTTACCCGTTTAATCAAGTCCACATGACCAAAATAACAGCATATTTAAAGGCTGTTGAGCTAGCATAACAACCTAATATAGCCGATGCTGCAATGGCTAACTAATAAATCGTTTCATACAATTAATGAACTTTAATAATCTCACATTCTGAGTTTTTCTGGGTGGTTATCCATGCAGATCGTCTTCGAATAAGCCATCGTTGTTATGTTATATGTTACAGGATTCATGACTTCAACGGCATTAATGTTACATGATGCTGACTGACGCTGGCTATAACAGTGCCGTTTAAACGTCTACTGAATCTGCCTACCAAAACCTGTCGCTGTTCAGTTAAAGTTAAATGATCAAATACTGTTTCATTTTGTGTCAACTTTCAGAGGGAAAACATGTATGCCTCATTTCTGGCAAAATTTCACAGCTTCTAAGAAAGTCTATCGTCTTTGTGTAAACCGAGTTTTTAACAGAGAAAAAAGTTAGGCTACATCTTTGCCTCCATAACGTTACAGATCAATGAACCAAATCAGGGCGATTTTAGCGAAATAACGTTCCTGTGACAGGCTATCAAATATTGAACAATGGGATAACGTTTCATCATCACCTTTATTGATGCCTGAAATGTTGACATTGCTGTAATACAGAGATGTACCCTACAGAGAGGCAGCTGCAGACAACAACGTTCAATGTGTTCAACGTGTCCCTTGCCTACCAGCTGGATGTAAGCAAAGCTTATAGAACCTAGAATACGTCACATGAAAAACCTTAATTATGATGAAGTGTGGCAGAGATCATCAACATGTGCATGTGGCGTGGAGACCACCAGGGCTGGCATGTGTTGTGGCTTGTAAATAATAAAGTATGATAATAACAGGGGTAGCAGTACCTTGGTGTTTTCTGGGCGTGGTAGCCGGCACACGGGAGAAGGCACTGTGTGTACTGCTCAATCCATCAGCATGGCCATCCTCCACTTCTGTTTGCAAATCATTTCATTCACATTTTAAAAAAATGAAATGGGTAAAAAAAAGTTTCAAAAGGGTAAAAAACTGAGGGTAAAAAATGAACTACCGGTATTGTCTATACCAGTGATCCTCACTATTTTTTTCACAAGAGCCACACTGGCAGTGCAAAATCAAAAAGAGAGCCACTTTTACGACAACATACTAACTCACCTTTGCAAATGTGCATTTCTACATATAAATATCCCACAAAAAAAAGAAATAACACAGCCAATACAGCTAAATATATACAGCCAATGCTTAACAACTTCCTTTCACCTTCATTTTTTGGGTGAAGGAAGAAGTATAATTCAGATATTTGCGTTTTTGTAGTACATTATTGTATGTTTATGAAGCACATTTAAAAAAATATATTGGCTGTGTTACCACATAGCCTACAGTGGGTCCCATTTAGAAATGGCCACATAGCACATTCGCGCTTTCCGTGATACACGCAGCTGCATGAAATGTATTACAACTTATCGCCACAAGGTGGCAGTTTAAGTCCACTGTAGCATTGCCAGTAAACAGGGCAGCGGATTGCATTCAAAGGCATTGCAAGTGGCAGTGAGATACTGTAAGCAGAACGAAATTAAAGATCACCTCGTTTAAGTCATACAGTAGACTAGGCTAAATAAAAGCCTACTTTTGTTTTTATCAAGCTGGGGCCAGGGATGATGGCCTTTGGCGATCAGTTTAGGCCTACTCAAAATGAGTAAAACCAAATTTGGCGAAATCTCGCCAAAGCTGCATGCGAGCCACCAATTATAGCTTGACGAGCCGCATGTGGCTTGCGAGCCGCGCAATGAGTAACACTGGTCTATACGCTCAAACGATTTCTAGTTCTGTAATCATTTCCAGAATCAGGCATTATGGATAAACAACAGAGCCCATGTTTAGAACATGACTGTACTGAGCATGTGCAGCAGTGATGGATAGTGAAGCACCTGTGTCCTCAGACGTCTTGTTAGCCTGCTCCTGTTCCTCGTCCTCCTCATGGGTCATGGCCTTCATGATGGAGTCCACAAATGAGGCTGGCTGCTCTGGAGCCTCGTCCTCCATAGAGGGTTCTGATGCCTATCACACACACACACACACACACACACGGAGTGGACAGAAGGCTGTTGACATCAGTGTTAACTAGCAGTGGCCCGCAAGTTGTTACATGTCAGGGCTTTCAGAGCACAGAAGTGGCTAAATGTTGAGATAGTGAGATGTCATCTATGTGAAAAACGTTTGTGAATGTGTGTGTATATGAGTGTGACGTGCGTACCGTAGCGGAGAGGGCGAGCTCCAGGGTGCTGTTGAAGCAGAGCACCTGATGCTGCAGCATGGTGACGTGGTTGGTGGCCTGGGTCAGCTGCTCCCCCTGCTCCAGCAGCATGGCCTGGGCTCGGGTGGTGCTGCTGGACAACTCCTCCTGCAGAGCGTCCCGCTCCTGCCTGCACGCACACACACACACACACACACACACACACACACACACACACACACACACACACACACACACACACACACACACACACACACACACACACACACACACACACACACACACACACACACACACACACACACACACACACACACACACACACACACACACACACACACACACACACACACACACACACAGCTCAAAACCAACAGCCCCTTTACAGACTCGCAGTCTGGACTGCTTTAGTATTTGCTTTGTATTTTTTTTTTCAGTTTTGCATGGTGTTTTACTACTAGGTGCTTTTTTACTACTAGGTGCATTTGATATGGCTAAAAACCTAGCTCTAACAAACATATCTTACATCACAATACTTTAAGCATCTAACTTTCAATAAAACTTCCGATTACTATACATCAGTGTCTTCCTTGGTTGCGGTATCTTCCTAGATCCAACAAAGAGCTCTTTCATACATGAAAATCAGCAACTTCACTGATTACAAGAGAACGCCTGCCTGAGTGTGTCTGGTGATAGGAACAGCTCCCTCTGGAGGAACAGAGGCACACAGCATGCTGAAAGGCCATGGTGTGGTATGGTGTGGTATGGTGTGGTATGGTGTAGTATGGTGTGGTATGGTGTGGTATGGCATAGTGTGGTGTGGTGTGGCGTGGCGTGGTGTGGTGTGCTGTAGTATGGCATAATTCACCTGAGCTGGGAGAGGGCCAGCTTGAGATCCTCACACTCCAGGTTCCTCTCCCTGAGGCCCTGCAGGTGGGTGCGCAGCATCCCCTCACTCTCTGACATCTGCTCCCGCGTCAACTCGTTCTCCATATGCAGGAACTGCTCTCTCACACACACACACACACACACACACACACACACACACACACACACACACACACACACACACACACACACACACACACACACACACACACACACACACACACACACACACACACACACACACACACACACACACACACACACACACACACACACACACACACACACAACAACCACTGCACACTTGGTTCCATACTTGGCTCCACCTTACAGTTCAGAAGACCTAAACCACCCCCCTATACCCCCTGTGGAGCCCTGTGGAGCGCTGTGGATGAACTCACCTCGTTCATCTCCTTGGAGCTGGACAGTTCGGCTTCGAGCTTGTGCAGCCGGCGCAGCTGGGTAGCGTGGCTCTCGGCCTGGGCACAGAGCTCACTCACCAGGCCGTCCCTCTGGGCCAGGGCCTCGGTCAGCTCCAGCACCTGCCGCTGGGATGCCTCCAGAGCCTGCTCCAGACTGCTCAGAAAACAAACACACAAACAGTAATCAACGACCAAGTAGAGTATATAGATGCCTGACTAACTCAAAAATCAAAATACAAGTCAAATGAACCTGTGGACATATAGTCTTTACTGGTACAGACAGACTGCTGAAGAGTTATGATTGAGTTGAGGTTATGAATTGACTCATTGAGTTGAGAGCATGCGTGTGTAGCCTTACTTACCCACTGGCTTTTTCTCTGGCTTCCTGGGCTTCGTGGTTAGACTGCTGCATTCTGAAGATGGCAGAACATCCAGACAGAATTACAATCTTTATACTCTCCCAAACCCCACTCAAGCCTGACCGAGGATGCACTGTTTGCATAATATCTGTTGATATTCTTCACCTCAAGTGAGCACTACTTCAAACACATACAAAATAATAACTGCTCTTATCTGTTAGAAAATATTAATTATAATTATCAATTACTAATGATGATAAAGTAATGTCAATCAATACACTATTGGTTAGTCATCTTCTTGTAAGTGTACTAATCAACCCACAGACAGTGTGTGCAGGTGTAGAGAACCCACTTCTTGGTCTCGCTGCCCAGGGCCTGCTCCAGGAAGGCGTAGGAAGCTAGGGTGGAGGTGACTGTGGCCGAGAGCTCCGTGCTGCGCCGCTGCAACTGGTCGCGCTCCTCCTCCACCTCCGCAATCTGCTGCCGCAGAACCCCCATCTCTGCAGAGGAGACACAGATTAGCTGGAGCTCACTCATACTGGTTATAGCCTAACGCTGGGGTTCACTCATACTGGTTAGTGGTTACAGCCTAACGTTGGGGTTCACTCACACTAGTTACAGCCTAACGTTGGGGTTTACTCATGCTGGTTATAGCCTAACGCTGGGGCTCACTTGAACAGGTTATAATGCTGGGGCTCACTTATCGTCTTCACACAACACAGCTTTTACACAAGCAAGGATCACAGTCAGTTCAAAATGTCTCAGAGAACAAACACAACCTTGAATATTGAAAGGTTGAGGTAGAATCTGCCCAGGAGTGACAATTAATATTTTATCTTGCAACATCATCTCACGGACCTCCTTATTTTCTATATGGTTTTAACACAAGATGGGATGGGAATGGGACTTATAACCAGATGTTCTTATTTTAACAGAGATCTTGGTTCTAGAAAAAGAAATCCCCTCTGATTTAACAGAATCAAACTGTTCAGTGTGCATTTATGTCCATGAATTCAATTACACTGCTTGTGATAAGCTGACCTAACGCACCACAGCAAACTTAAAAAAATAAATAAAAAAAAAGTAAAGTAAAACATGACAGCTGACTAACCTGCATTCAAGATAGTCAACTGAGTGTTCAAATCTACAATCTGTTGCTCTGCATCCTGAAGACTTGCTTGTTCTTGCTCCAGTTCCTGTTGGATCTGCGTCATGGGCAAAAATAACAAAAGCCCAAATCAGTACAGTAAAATACAGTAAAAACAGTCCAAGAATCGACTGTTTCTGAGACCCATTCTACTGGCCAAATGAGATCTCTGAGGGCCTGTGGCGGTGCCTGTCTGACCTGGGCTCTGTCCTCTAGGACCTGCTCCCTCTCGGCCCGGTCGCGCTCGCTCTGCTCCTGCGCGGCGGAGGCCCTCTGGTGCAGCTGCTGCAGCACTGGCCTGGTCCTCTGCAGGAGGGACCGCGCCCGCCCCAGCTGCACACAAAGCCACGGACACGGATCACACACACACACACACACACACACACACACACACACACACACACACATCACAAACACACACACACACACACACACACACACACACACACACACACACACACACACACACACACACACACACACACACACACACACACACACACACACACACACACACACACACACACACACACACACACACACACACACACACACACACACACACAAACACACACACACACACACACACACACACACACACACACACACACACACACATCACACACACACATCACACACACCAGCAGGCAGCCAGCAGGGAACTGAACTGGGTTCAAATGGCGTCTGTGTGCTTGGCTCTGGTCATGCACAGACCTACCTCCTCCTGCAAACTGGCATGGTCCTCCAACTTGACCTTCAAAAGCTCCTTGGCCTCACTGAGAGTCTCCACGTAAGCGTTGTTAAATGAAGCCTGTGGTCAAAAACAATAATGAAAGGATGAGTACCCTAGCCTAGAAATCTAGACGCACCCTAGCGGCAGCAAATTACATTTGCTGCCAGGGCTAGTCTAGCAACTCTCTGTTGGCTTGTGAGCTCAAAAAATTAAACTTCTATCAGGCCAATCAAATCGTGTATAGAGTCGTTAGGCGGGCTTAACATAATGATTGATGGCAGAGTTGCAACGGTTTGGCTTGAATTCCTGCTACTTGAAAACAAAGAAGATGGATGTTGCTGTTGGCCAACAGTGTGACACGAGTTAAGCTTGTTTTAAGATGGCAAAAGTTTGAACTAGCCAACTAGCTCCGCTGGTGGGAAAACGCATGGGACTCAGCGCTGTCCTATTGCGTGCAGAGGGAATTTGAAAGACAACCGAATATCCCGCCCCTCGGACTGAGCACTGCAAACGGTGAGTGCCCAGACGCTACATTTTAATGTGGGTCTGGCTTGTCAGGCTATGAGTACCCGCCACAGGCACCGAAGTCCTGTGCACCCCAGCAGCGAGCCAAAGAGACGGCAGCAGCGGAGGTGCAGCTCTCCCTACTGACCTGCAGGGGGCAGGAGCGTCTGAGGGCCTCCAGGAGCTGCTGGTGCGAGCCCACACTCTCCTCCAGTTCGGCCAGCTGAGACGCACAGTGAGCCCGCAGCTGCTCCACCACACTGAAGGCCTGGGGGAGCAAACAAGCAGCCGTCACCACCACCTTATTAAGTCATGATGATCCCTCCAGTGAACTAACGACAGTAACAAGGCTGTGAACGTATCGCTATAAACTTGTTCATCACAGTCAAGTCAATAAAAGTCAGTTTTATTTTTATAGCGCATTTAACATGCACAGAGTGCAACCCAGAGCGCTTCACAGTTCACATAGAAGACACATAACAAAAGATGCCGGACGGAGCGGCATAGTCGCCAGCGTACCTGTGACATCAAGACATGAGAAATACATTTAAAAAATAACAAACACAAAAGACAGTGTCTTTTAGTCCCATTTCAAAATCCCCAGTAATGATGACAGTAGTGACATAAAAACACGTGCTTTGCTATTGCCTGTTCTGTTAATCACTATGAAGGGGAAGGCGTTTTTACCGCCTGTTTGTCCTGCAGGGCCTCCTCCATGTTCTGTCTCATGTCATCCCTCTGCTGAAGGCAGTCTCTGGTCTTCTGCTGCATCTTCCTCAGGGTCTCCCGACACTTCCCATAGAGGGACCTCATCTGAGACACCTGCAAGGCAGACAGCAAGTGAGCAAATCCCACATAAAAAGGCCTAGCGCATTCAGTTATCATCTCAAAAAAGGGAGTGGCTAACCTGTCTCGACATGTCCTTCTGATCTGCAGTGACAAGATCACCAATTTCCTTCATGGAGGCCAAAGTGTCCTCAGCATCTGTCTTCACGGCCGCCTGTAAAATATGTAACTCCGTGAGCACAGTACAAAATAACTTTACACCTCATATAACAACAATTATGGATGCACCAATCCGACTATTTCACTTCCGATACCGATAGCGATTACTGGACTTCCGAGTACCAATCCGACATCCTTGTTTTATAAGTGTTTAACACTAAGCAGCTTCAGATCTTGTTGCAAAGCTCACCCATTGTTTTTTGCTCCCTCCATGCAATATTAGATCTATATTAGGTCTCCCAGCACACTGCTGACACATGATATAGTACACACACAATGTAAACATAGAATTGAGCTGAATTGATTGTTCCCATTGTTACCGATACCCAATCCAGCTATTTCAGTCAGTGTTGGACTGATCTCTGATATCAGTATTGGACCGGTGCATCTCTAATGTAAATGTCCTAGTATATACAGCTACAATGGAATTAGGCATTTTCTCCCACCATGTTGGAGGACATGGCTTGCATGTTGTGCCGCAAGTTCTGAAGATCCTGTAGATCCTGCTGAAGACTCTTAATCTTGTCCAAGGCGATAACATACAGGTCTTTATAGGTTTCCATCTGAAATGGTGAACACATGTTTAAATTAGCCTTCAACATGGTTTTGACTCCTCTAAGCACTAACAATGTGTTCATAATTTTCACCAAAACAGCAGCCACCACAAATCTGACACAAGACTCTTGAGGGATTATGAGAGATGTAGGCTGCCTGGTCACCTGGCTGAGCTCAGTGTGGTCTGTCTGGATGAGTTGATTGCGCATGTCTGAGGGTGGTGGGCCGGAGTTGGGGGCCTGGGCCCGGGCAGAGGCCAGCTGCTGCAGCAGAGCCTCCGACATGATGACGTAGGAGGTCAGCCTCTGCTCCAACTCAGCTCTCGGGAGAGACTCCAAACCGCCAGAGCTCAGACTGCAGGACAGAGGGACACAACAAAGGGTTAAGAGACGGTGGGAGAGGCAAAGAAGAAACATGTTAAACATAGTGATGGGCAAATGAAGCTTTGGTGAACCACTAAACCACAGCAGTGTAAAGCTAGCAACACTAATGATTGTATGTAGACATGTAGATTTTTCAACATAAAAGTCCTTACCGAAACCAGTATATGTAACCAAAAATATTGGTTTGCTAAGGACTTTTATGTTGAAAAATGTATGTGTGGCGGCCATCTTTTTGCTTTTCAGCTAGTGTCGCTAGGTTCACACTGCTGTGGTTCAGTGGTTCACCAAAGCTTCATTTAGCCCATCACTAGTTAAACATAAAACCAGAGCTCATAAAAGGTGAGATGTGGTATTATAAAAGTGCTTTACGTGGACAAACTCCATAGCAAGGAGTCTGTGGTGGTACTGGCATCCGACACCGGCACCTCCACCACCGGCTGGACCGACGTGTTCATGCTGCGCTCCATACACTGCATTGGCGACGTACACACCGACACGCTCCGCTGCTTGACCGGCGTGGTGGCCGCCACGGCATGCTGGTACTCCACCACCGCAGGCCGAGGGGCCATGTTTCCCGATGCCGCGATGAGCAGCTCCGCCATCTGCCTCAGCTGCTCCTGCAGTGGGCCGTACCCGAGCAGGCCTGCCTGGGCGGCCACTGGGTCCAGGTGAGGAGCTGTGCGCACCACTGCAGCCACGGATGCCTCTGGAGTCGCAGGCAGGGCCTGGCCAGGGGGAGACGGAGGAAAGGACATGCAGGTGAGGCTGGAGGGCAGGGCGGTGGAGTTGAGCTGCGGAGGCGGCAGGGGGCTGTCCAGAGCGCCGGCCCAGAGGCGGCTGTCCTGCTCGTCGACTTGAGGGTCCAGCAGGATGCTCCTGGATAAGAAGGAGGCTTTCGGGGTGGAGGGGGCGGAGAGCTGCTGGGAGTGGACAAACGGAGGCTCCCCCAGCACAGGCTGGGGGCTGTCCCGCCGCATCTCCTCTGGTTCGCTCTCAGATGTCTGAAGGGGGTTTCCAGACAAGCCCAGAGCGCTGTCCAGGCCACCGCTGCTCCTCTCTGGTGGTACATGCTGGGAGCCTGCAGACGACGCCGTCATCACATTGTCTTCAGGGACAGGTGCAGAACCCTTTGTGGATACATCATCAGTGCAGCTACTGGAGTCTCGGTCATACGAAAGCACTGCACTGTCCTCTCCGTGCACCGAAGTCATTTTGTCATTCGTACAAATGAACTGAGCGCCACTGCTGTCTTCATCCACTCTCCTCTCTGAACCGACAAGGATCTCCGACGATGTGTTAGTGACAGGGACATCACTAGCAAAAGGCCTCTGGATTTCAGAGTATGGATGATCAACATGGCCTTCTCCAGGTAGCACAGGAGCACTGGTCTCCTCTTCATGTACGGTGACATTGACAGATAGTTGACTGTTTTCCAGTATCTTTTCCTCCATGATGACAGCAGATTTTTCTGATAGTATGGAGGCATCTTCCAAAACCTCAACCTCCCCTCCAATACAGATAAAGGATTTGAATGTAATGTCTTCAATCTGTCCATTACTTGAACCTGCATCGGTATTTGACTCTTCAACTTGAAGCAAGCTCTCTACATGGCTTTTGGAATGCATTTGAAAAACAAGGTCTTCTTCCAATGCTTGGTCTACATCATGAGACATCTCATGGCTCAAGCACACAGCAGGCTCCCTAATCGTGTTCTTTTCCGCATTGCAATATGGATGATCTGCATGCTGGATGCTCCTAAGCAACACCTCTTCACGTCCATCAAAACTGACAGTGCTCTGGGAAAGAGCTTGACAGTCCTGCACTGATAAATTCTTGAAAAAAGCTGAAAGCTCAGAGGTTTTGTCAGGGGTACCCAACACCTCAATCTGCACTCCAGAACAGTCATACGACTTGAATGTAATGTCACCAATGTCTGTGGTACTGTGGTGTGTAACAGGAAGATGTGATGCAGACAGGTTGTCTGGAAAAGCAGACATGTCTGTGACATTCGGAGTGACAGCAGAGACATCGCTGGATGAAATCATGCCTATCTCTGCCTGATAGTATGGATGATCAAAATGGGGCTCGCCATCCTGAAAGCTCTGAAAACTTCCCTCTGCAAGTTCACCGTCAACACATGTGGAATGACTGTTGCTGTCCAGTGGAATGCCCTGAGTGACATCTGCTGCATTTAATGTATCAGAGAGCTGGATTTCTCCTCCTAAACACACAAACGACTTGTATGTTATATCTCCCGGGTCGTCTGGAGAGCCACTAGAAGAGTCCGTTTTTGAAGTTTCATTGGTAGACTCACAACAGGTCTTCTGCATCTCATCAACATGATCCTCAACATATCGTGGCGCTGTGTGGCAACTTGTGATGTGACCCTGTTGTTTGAAATGCATAAACATTGATGCTTAGGCCCTGTACTCTACAGAATATATATATGAAAAAAAAAACAGATTTGATGCTTTTTGTTACCTTTTTTCCAGGTGTGGTGCTTTCAGACATGACTGATTTGAACTTGTGGGTCTGTTGCCTGGGGGCAAGTTCATTCTGTACATCTCGGAGGGGTGTCCTCACAGGCTGATGGAAGAATGATGTAAGACAAAAGTATGTGTTGAATAATTAAGCACATCATGATATTCCATGTCTTCATCACTGCAAACACATTTCATTTAGCATGTAAAATACCCACTTCAAAGTAGGTAGGGTAGATACGCATCACATAAGAAATTGTTTCTTCAAAAGAATGAATACAATCTTACTGCACTGACTCCTTTAATAGGTGATCCTTGTGTGGCGGACATTCTTCGCCGTTGCCCAAGCAGAGCCTGAAAACAAGAGCAGGGCTCAGGTTTATGATAACGATAACGTTAACGTCACATCCCCACAAACACCAGCCATGATCGCCCTTGCTGCCCTGTGTGCTCTCTGTTATAAAGCTATCTTTCCCAATCCAAAATGACAGAAATTAAAGGAACCGTATGTAAGAAATGTAATTCAACTAATCATAAAATGGCCCTGCTTTGTCACTAGACATTAGGAAATCATGCTAATTTCAAATACTTAAATCACTGACAACAGTAGTCCGGCCAGGATATCGTCATTTAAAAAAGTGAAGTTGCAGCCCTCAACTGATGTTGATGTTTACATATTTGTGTTTTAGCCTGATCCGCCACCCTCCACCTATCTAGTAATCACAAAGTCAGTAGTGTTTCGGCATCTGGGTTGCCAGCTCTGCTCTAGTTACCACATCTGCGGTGTACACTTTTGAAAGTGATTGTAGTACCAGTTTTGGCCAAAATCCTACATACGGTTCCATTAAATAACAGGATATAGAAAGATATTGCTTGGAGCTTAGGTACGGTTACTTAGTTAAGTTAACTGTATGAGTTAACCCAACAAGCTGGCTAGTCCCGATGACAGTAACAATGCATTTTGACTGATAATACTGCTAACGTCAGGTAACTGTTAACGTTAACGCCTACACATGCCCCGATGACTGTTCACAATATGATAATGAGTTCGCTAAATTAATTCTCTGACATTAATGTTAGACTTACTTTACAACTAGCTGGTTGGCTTATTCTAAAGTTAGAGGATTAACGTTAGTTAGCAAGAGAGCTAACGTTAAAGTTACCCTATGACAGCTTACTGAATGATTTGGAATATTTAGTCCTTCATTATGGTCTTTATGGTGTGTTCCGTATATTCCTAACGTTACTAAGTCTGAAGCTACATAGTATGTGCTTTATGTATAAATGTATAAATGTATAAAATCGCTCACCTTTATGATGAAATTGTTGTAAACGACGGTGTTTCTATTCAACCGCCTGTCCTGTCTAACATTTCAAACATTGGCACGACGTAACGCTATTGGTCGAAATCCTTGTTCCTTGCTAATTATTGTGAATACTTATGCTGTATAACGTCCATGTCGCCCCCTAATGTTCGGGAGTGAAAAAGTGTCAAAGATTGATTTTGTATTTATTACAGTATTTATTTCCTGAAAATAAAATACATTATATATCACTGCCAGGTTTGACTTTGTAAAAAGTTAATCATAATCCCTATTACAACAGGAATAACTACTACTTAGCTAAAGTAGTTTATTGTAAATTGCTGATGTTTAGATACAATTCCTGCACTTTTCCTCTATAGAGTAATGCAAAGAAAGAAAATAATTTATAACCCCACACACTATCATGATTTGATACAGCTCAGTTCATCTTACATCTAACAAGAGTTTATCTTTATGCTTTCTTTTTAGTGTTTTCCCTTTTCCCAGTAGGTTTTTGGGGGGCTTTGACTTCACTAGCCAATTTTATATTCTCCAGCAGTGGCATGCTGGGTCTTCTGTAAGTGGCCTGTGGCCGACTCATGGGTATCACAGCAACACTACAGCGTCGGCGGAACTCCCCCTTGCATTGTCCCTCCATCCTCAAGGCATCATCGA
Organism: Alosa pseudoharengus; assembly: GCF_046254945.1. Taxonomy (NCBI): domain Eukaryota; kingdom Metazoa; phylum Chordata; class Actinopteri; order Clupeiformes; family Clupeidae; genus Alosa; species Alosa pseudoharengus. The sequence goes on from NW_027468663.1 coordinate 35,009,637, forward strand.
TAGCTCCCAGGGACATCTTCCTGCCTCTCTGCCTTCGCTGCCTCAGAGAAGCCTCCAGAACTGATCTCCCTCCCACCCTGGACGGTCTGCGGCAAGGCCTGATAGTTTTGGGCAGGGGCTGAGCACAAGGACGGTAAGAGGGGCTGAGCTGGTCCTGAAGCAGCTCTGTTAGCTTCCTCACAGACAGCCTCCAGTCCTTAACAGGCAGAGGGCACATAGAAACCTTCTCCCCTGACACCTTGCCTTCTCCTTTCTGGCTTGCTATGTCAGGGTTAGAACCATGATTTGTAGACAATCCCCGAGCTCTGTGGACTATTTGCTTTGTCGTCCAAAGGTTTGCAGGAAGAGTCTTGAATGGAAGCTTGGCTCTGGACTGTGACTTTATGTGCTTGTTGTAAGCTAGCTTGTCTGATCTGCAGTTGCTCAAAGAAATCTCTTTCATAGTGCTTTGCCCTTTAATTGGTTTAACCATAGTAAATTCAGATGTTTTTTCATAACCAAATCTTTTGGATTTTTGAAGAACAGCTCTGAGGATGGCATCGTCACCACTCTGATCAGCATACCAAAGAGCATTGTGACCGTCACAATCTGGGCGCCTCAGGTCATAGTCTAAGGCCTGAAGCAGGATCCGTACGAGTGTAAGGCGCTTATAGAGAATAGCAATGGTGAGGGCAGAGCGGCCACGGACATCGGCCAGCCCCACTCTTCCACCATGAGATAGCAGCATGCGGGCCACTCCCAGGGCCCAGGACTCACCGTCATGAAGGCTACAAAGCATCAAAGGAGTCCATCCTTTTCCATCCCTCTCATTCACATCTGCTCCCGACTCAACGAAATGCCTTGCCAGATCAAAGTCCCCTTTCAGTATTGCCACATGAAGACTCATATTGAAAATCAAAAGAGTTTAAGAAGACTCCTGGGATTACTCTCAAGCTGATTTGCTTTACAGAAAATGCCTGTGTAGGTCTCTCAGTGTACTGTTGCTCTCTCGCCCAGGAGGTCTCTAGGAAGAACCTGTGGGGCTGTTTTATGAGCCGTCTCACCCACAAACACACACATACCATTTTAAAAAACTGCAGTGATTTGTTGCCAGCACTGGCAAGGGGAGTGGCGAGATCCATAAATCTTAACTGTACGTGGTGAGCTCAATTCCACACAACAATGAAAGGCTTACCATTGCTTCACTCTCCTGTCAGCAAAGATAAAGGGGAATTATGTTGACCTTTTAAATAACAGCAGGTGCAGCACTACACCCTTGGCAATTTAAAACAGGGTGCACTCAATTTATATGTTACTTGGTGTATGGAAAATCTGCGCCCCATGTGTTTCAGGTCACTAGACACAGTGGCACAAATTCCACATAGCACCTAGAAGAACGCACCTTAACTAAACAGAGCATGAAATAAAATCTGGCATAAACATGTTTGCAAATCATCTTGATATCAGTCAAGGATACCACTGACACAGACACACTGGCTTCACAGAAACCTGTTTTTACTTGCATGACACAGTTATAATGTTGTTAGGGATCACGTTTAAAAGTCAAATCTGAAGCACATGATTAAAACACTAACCAAGTGATACAAATGCAGAACAAATAGTTGAGTAAGGGGACAAAAGGGTACTTTTAGGAGCACAGAGTATGTCCATGGTGGGACTAACGTTTCAAAGGCTGAACTCGTAACACCTCTGCAAAACCGTCTCCAAACCAGCAAGTGATGTCAGCCGTATCCATGGTGAAGTAGAAAAGGCGATCCTGGCAACGAGTTCTTCGGTAAACGGAACGAGGGTCCGCTGACAGAACAGCTCTAATAGCAGCGACCGCCTCATCAGAGTCTTTCAGGAACCTAAATCTGGGCTTCCCCATCACTGGAACACAACCAAGATGGAGAAAGTCAAAGCCAAGTAAGAACTGCATGGTGCAGGAACAAGCCCACACAGATAGGTGTAGGTGTAGGTGTGACATACATAGATGTGGAGGAGAGGGATTCTGGAAGGATAAATTGGGTGGAACACAAGTTCACTGTTTAGACATGAAGACACAGTAGCTAAACTAACAATGATAAAATACATTTCCCAGTTGTCAATACCTTCTCGTCTTGTAATCATGCATCACAATTGTAATCATGCAGACAAAAGATGTATATAATAAGATAATAGAGAGAGAAAGAGAGAGCTTCATCCTTAATACCAGTGACAAAAGAAAAGACATACCTGTACTATCAGAGGCCATGAACTCTTTGAGCTCTCTCTCAGCGTGCTGGGTGAAGCGCACTTCCAGCATGCTCACTGGAGGCTGTCTGATCCAGGAAGCAATGGTGCTGTAAGACTCCTCTCCAAAGTGAAGCCTGGTCTCAAGCTCCTTGTGAGGCCCAGAGAGAGCCGTATCGCTGGGCTCCGCTTCCGCTGCCCTTACTTCAGCAGGCCTGCTTGAGGAAAACTCCCCCTGGTGGAGATAGTCCTTCACCTCAGACAGCACCGCTCCTAGAGGAGTCAAGTCATCTGAATTGGACGAGGCTGGGCAGAATGTTGATGAGGACTCTTTAGTGTCTAAAGTCCCTGCACTGGGGCCAAAGGGACTGGTTCCATCCATCCGAGGGCACTCGCTTTCATCCTCTGCCTCCTCACCTGAGGGCAAATCACACTCCTCTGGATGAAGTCGCATATGTGGACAGTCATAGTCCGGAATGTAAGGCTTGATGTCCAGTACCGGAGTACCCATAATCATGTCAACACCTGACAAGTGGAGTGTATCACCTAGAAAATCCACATCAAAAAGAATTCATGGCAAAAGTAACTGTTAAGAGATTTGTTTTGCAGTGTTCATGGGTAAATGTTCATCAATGGTTGGTTTACAGAGACTACTCTACTCTACTTTACTCCACTCCCTAGTCCCTACATGGCAAAAATTGCAAGCCTATCAAATATTTGCCAAGACAATTTCTGCTACATACTTTCTGATACTCTAGATATCTAGGTTAGCCAACTATTTTTCAGATAATACATAAACCAACGTGTTACACTAGCCAATTGAAATACAAAGGTAGCTATAACATCTATTCATAAACTGGATGATAGGTAGCAGTGTTTATGTATAAAACAACATGTCCGCTTATTTCAAGCAAAATGTGTACTGTGATAAATCTTCATCTATGCCTGTCATGGCATGCACATACTTGTATACAAATGCATGTGTGAACAGCTGCCAGGGTGCAATCAAAAGCAGGCTTTTCTGCTACATTCTAGATGCCTGCACAGGCTTTTAATCTTTCACAATAGACCTGTGAGAACAACCTAGAAGTATCTCTCTCTCTCTCTCTCTGTCTGTCTGTCTCTCACTGTCTCTCTCAGGCCTTAGGGCTGTCCCACTGTGAAGTGTTCAAGGGCTCACACTCTGTATGAGCCATCTCCCCCCAAGTCGGCATATGTGGACACTTTACTCAAAGGAATTACCTAGAATTCATAGTGTTGTGACGTGAAACACAGTGTTCCACAAAGGGAGGCTCGAAGCTTGAAAAACATCAGTAAACAACTGCCATAAAACAGAAACGTGTTTGCAGCATGTTTTTTGTGTTGACAATTTAATGATAGGTGCTGTCCCATTCCTGTTATTAGCATTTTGAACCCTTACACCCTGACAAACGTGATCACCTACGACTGATGTCAGTTAAGTGTGTAAGGGTTCAGGGTTTAGGGGAGAGAATCAGAGTCACTCACTCACTCCCTAACTAACCTGCAACCCGCTCAAGCTTGGCCAAAGTCAAGCCAAGGGCATTGGGGCGGTGGGGGCTGCGTGTGGAATACACTCCCACCCTCTGGCCATTCAGACGTGGAGGCTTCACTTTGGCCTTATAGCTCAGGTGCCCGTTCTTATGGAAGAGGAAGATTATCCTTAGAAATCAAACAGAGAGGGACAAATGTTACTACTTTTGAAAATGGTTTATAACATTCTCAAAATCTGTCAGCCACTGTAAAGGAGAAAGGCCAACGTATGCATGACAACAGCCAAAAACTGTCTTACCATACATGTGAGTACTGTTCCAGCCCAATCAGGGGATGGTCCGGATTGCTGAAGACAGCCTGCTGAATCTTTAGTGTGGCGCGAGATGGACCACAAACTGTAGGTTGTCGTGGAGTACCATTTTTGCCCGCAAAGCAAGAGTGTATATACCCAATGGGAACTGTTTCAAGGCATCCTATGAAATGCAAATCAGAGTTATTTAAATTGAAGACACCTCAACCTTATCTTACACCCAGCACACCTTATGAAATGCAAACATGACAACAGTGGTACTTATTATGGCAAATACTACGTATTTAAATGTGTCAGTACAGTTGTCAGACTGGAGAGTGCAACACAGAACTGAATCTGGATCCAGTACTTAGCAGTTCACATACAGTAACCTTAGAGCTGCAGTACCCAATTCAGAAGTATTATTGACTACCTTTCTCCAGAGACGATTCTAACTTTTCCCCAGCGTTTGGTGTTAAGACTTTGGTTTGCGGGGTGTCTTGACTAATAGTTGACAAAACCGATTGTAAAGCAGACATGTGTTTCCTGTGTGAACGTATGGAGCCATCTGCTCGCTGTCTGAAACAACAGACATATATATATATTATTCAGTACTGTGTTTATCTTACAACTTAAAATAACTACACCGTGATTTAGGCTATATTTTAGTACTGTAGGCTACCTTAGGTTTTTCAGCTCCCTCCGCATGACCGATATTTGCTCCTGGAGTCTCTTCACATTCTCCACACAACAGCTGCAAGCTGGCTGTGACATTGTCTGTTCTTACAGGAGTAAGTTAACTACTGTGTCGCCTCTGCAGATGTATATTATCAATAATTCCAATTTCCTTGATATGGCCATAGACAGTAAGGTTATGGCACAAGCACCCACGCTCGCCTTAAGTTTATGTGCGCATGCTAGCTACACTGGTCAGAAAATGGTGGCCAACCAGTCAAATACACGTAGTTATCTGTGGTTTGCTGGAATCTATGGCTGGAATACAAGATTTACGCTGTACATTACACTTGCAGTTGTTCCTTGTGTACTTCAGTTTACATATATTTTAATATTATAGACATAGGCAGTGGGTTTTAAAATGTAAATGTATTTTTGTTTTTATGATACATTTTGAACAAACTTTGCACCTGTTCAAAACACCAGGGGGCAATGTCGATGATAATTGTATCATTTGTAGACCAGTCGGCCATTTCAGTCAAGGAAAAAAAATCCTAAACCTTTTGGGTAAAAGGTTATGAAAGAACCTTTAAGATTTTTAACAATACAGTGCAGAAGCTTATATTTTGAGCTGGTTATTTAGGATGTAGCCTACATCAGGCCTTCCGTGTGAAACTAAGTTGTGATCAAGGTGAAGTGAAACAATGAATAGAAATAGAAAAGGACGTGTCCAAATAACTATAAAAAGTTTATTTCTTCTTTTTGCACACTTTTTTTTTAATTTTCAAATATTTTGACTGGCCTATCAACTAGTACAGAGTATTTTTAAAAAACAAAAAGTAAGACTTTTTTCACAATATTGGCCTAGGCCTATTTAATTGACAGGCATTTTCTTTGTCGTTCATTTGATATAAAGGCTATGGATGAAAAGAAAAATACTGCATTTATATGAAATTTCCTGGAAGATATTCTTGCTGAGGTGGTGGGGAAGCAAACAGCGGGTATGAAAACGTCTTCTTTTGTTCAGGCACATCAGCAGGCGACTCTTCACTTGCACCTGCAAAATAAATAAAAGGGAGAGCAGCTCCAATATGTTAATATTCCACAAAACAGGACAAAATAAGCACTGCAAATGTGTTCTATAGAAATTGTAATATAATTTATAATGTAAAATATGGAGTTGTTTTACATATAGTTTCAGTACCCTGATCAATGATTAGATTCCCTTGAGGCAGCGGAAGATCCTCTTCCTCATCTGGCCCCAAGTCTTCAATGAAGACCTCCTCGGCAGACCCACTTGCTGTTACTGTAGGAGAAAAGGTAGAACCAGAGGCAGGGGCCAAAGCCAGGGCTGGGGCAGGTGCCGGTGCAGGGCCGGGGGCCGGGGCAGGTAAAGGGCCTGGGGCAAAAACAGGGACTGGGAGTGGATTCAGACCCACAACTGGCACAGGGAGAGCGGTGGCAGCAGGAGGTAGCTTAGGCTCAACCTTTTCCGGAGGCAATGCTTGAAAGATGGGCAAAGGTTCAATCTCAACCACTGGGGCAGGGACCACATCTGCAGGAGGGATTTCTTCCTGAGGCACCGATGCCTCTAAAGGAGCATTAACCTTCCTGGGGCGGCCCTTCTTACCTGTGCTGCTCCTCTCTTCTCGTCTCTCTCGCTTCCTTTTACTCTGGGCTCTGATAGTAAAAACATACAATAAGTGACCTCACTCAGGACGACTTGTAGCCATTGCAGCTATACATAATACTAAAGTATTTTCTCTTAATGTGTTTATAACTATATAAGGCCATGCTGCAGAAAGTCTCACCAAATAAATAACATCCATACCCAGATAGCTCTGTGATATCTCATGTCATAAAAGCCTCTGACCAAGGGTTCCAGATGTAGTTTGGATCTCTAAAGGTAAGACTGATACATTATGCTCTACTTTATAAGATTTACCCATAAACCCACTGGTTAGTTGCTTTCTCTTCTGCCTCAGCCTTCCTTTTCTTGAGGAGGTCTCTGTCTCTCAGCCTGCGGCGAATCCCCCCTTCTGAACAAAGACACCAGCTTGGTACATAAACAGTCTACAATCTTTATATCAGCTATGTACATGCATTCAACTATACTGTATTACTGTAATTCCACCATCCACAAAGATGTGGCGTATTACTGAAGGAGACTATAATATACATTCTTTTGTTCTTCTGTCAGCATTTCATTTTGTTAACAGCAACTGGCAATTCAAAAATTATTTGTCTACATTTAAGATCGGTCTCAAAAAGTTTGCCAACACATTTACAACTTATTGTTGGTCAGTCTGTTAAAGATGGATTATGGTAGTGTGAAATGGTCTTCAAGCTAAATTCATTAGGTAGAGTGAACGATTCTTCAAGCAAAAGTCAACATAGGCTCATAGGTCAACATGTCTAAAATCAAAAACTGTAGTGTACATTTGGGTGCGCCTGGCTGTATACCTAAAACACCTATACACTCAGGCATTATGTTTGTTACTGCTCTCACAATGTTTGTTAAGGCCATGGTCTTACCTTCGTCATTAGGATCTTTCCTCTCCGGTAGCGGGTTGTCTTTTTCTATTGTCTGTTCCATTTCGTGCCCAAGTCAAATGTAGCCTATTTACCTTATTCAAAACGGAAGAAAAAAAAGAGCTGGTACCGAAATCTGTCTATTTGCAATTCCTGCTCCCCCAAAGAATAATTATTAGCTTAAACATTACCACGATGCCAGGAGAGTTCTTGCAGCACTGCCCTTATCTTATTTGTAAAGGTGGAGGGCTTGGCACTACATGCACTTTAGAAAAAAAAAGCGGGTCATAGTGTCGGCACAGATGGCATAGAGTATGTGATTCTTATTTGAAGCACTCTATGCAACAAGCATTTTGGAGTTTCAGTAGATGGGCTCTGTTATTCCCTGAGCTGAGGGACTCCCTGCAGCCCCAGTGGTCTAGGAGAGACTGAAATAACATGGTCAACACAACACAACCCAGGGTTCAGATGAGGTTAAGCTTGTTAACAGGGCCCTGGATGTAAGCAATAGACATTGTATGAGAAGATTCTCATGTTGTTCAGTGGTGGGACTACTATTTACTTCCATAAGAGAGTCACTGAAGGAGAGATTAATTCATATGAGAAATGCATGTTTTTTTATTTTATTTCACAGTTGATTCTATGAACAAAATACATTGTGTATAAATTCTGAAACTGGCATAGTGCATGCACACTATACTGGATCCGCACCCCTCCCTAAGCAGCCCAGTGTCTCCTCCCTGTCAAACATATCCATCTTATCTCCAACCAAGGGTGCTGCTCATTTTCTGGGTGTGTTCTCAATCTGCTCAGCGCACATTGAGGCCCACACTGTCTCAGCAGCCACAGCAGTAGTCAGAAATGCTATTTCTCAATGCAGGCCATTTCACTGCCATGTTGCTCTCTTCACACAGAAGCAAACAATGCAGTCATGGCTACAATGTTGAATGACTTTTCTAAGAATGTGAAAGTAAGGGAATGACTGTGATAAGAATTTGAATGCTTCAACTAGGTATTTTCACAAAGGCGGTTTTCAAACAAACTGGTTGGTTTCATTTTAGGCCTAAAACCAATCCAAGATAGGCCTAAATAAGAACTCTGCTTTTAAACCTAAATCAAATGCCAACATAAATATAAATGTACATGCTACACCTAACTTCTTAGAACTAAATTGTGTTGCTTTGATTTCCTTTATCTAGCCTATTAACATTATTAGCCCTTAACATTATTTACATTTACGATCAAAGAAGTAGGAACACAAAACGTTTAATTTAATCAAATTAAATATTGTCAAGGGGGCAAGTAAAGTAGGTCTAATGCTTTTTGACTTGCAGTATTAAATATTAAATTGTTTTGTTTCTCTTGCCTACAAGCTAATACGAATCATATCGCCAAAAACAACTTATTTCCGCCATCGATTGACAGCATGCTCACAAAAGGTAGTCACACTCCAACCCCCATTTTTTCAATTGAAAGTAAAAGGACAGTCCGAAATAATGTTCAGAGTGCCCTCCCCTGGATCCTTTTGGGAGTGGTGCTTACACTGGTAAGTACGCCCATATAAATGTAGGCCATTCAGTTGCAGCTTGAAGCACGACTTCTTTAGATCCGCCTTACTAGGTTTTACAATGATAAGGCTAGCCCACCCGGTCTCAAATATGATTTTTATTTTGCACTTGTGACATTTCTATTCGTCTCAACCTACACGGGCATACATGTTGGCAGAAGTAGTGGGCCTATTGCAAACAATAATGGTTGGCTTTCCCTTAGAGTGTAGCTTTACAGGCCAACAGCTTTCAAACCGAGCATGTGCATGTGCAGGAAAGTTCAGACACCTCTCTGCCGTGCACATAGCGGCCACTTCACACAGCAAGGCAAATACACATCCCCAGGCCAGTAGCAGCACCAGCGGCACTCAGAGAATAGTGTTGTCGTCTGACTGAAAAGGTAATTGGCACTTGATTTATAGGGCTGCTGCACACCACTGATGGTCTATTCAACAGGTATTATTTTATTCATGCATAATTCATACCGTAGGCCTACGTTTTCCTGAGCTTTAGAGATCAAATTTATACCAAACAGAAAATCATTCAATGTACATGGAACACAATTAAGTTTATTCATAATTCATTCAGATTTACAAAATGAAAAATGAAATACAGTTTGGAGTCAGCTGTAGGACCACTGACAACAGAAAGAAACATATTTATCAGATTTCATAAATAAAAAACAGTTACATTTTATTTACTGTCTTACATAATCCAGTAGCTTGGTGAAATAAATTGCAGCGAACTACTTCATGACGCGGTCGTGTTGTGACTGCATTGCCTGTTTAACTGCAGTGGGTGTTTCTGGCCAGAGATGGCGGTATTGAGTATATATTTGTTTCAGTCCCGTTTCCCTCCATGGTTTCTCCTCTCCCTGAGTAACTTGGCGTTTGGTTCAGTTCATTATACAGTCCCATATTCTCCCTCCATTAGGGCATTTCTCTGCCTTTTGGACTGACTAGAAATTCCCCGAAACCCAAGAGGAAAAAAGCCAAACTTTTGTAAGGCGCCATGGACATGAAAAAGAGGATCCACTTGGAACTAAGAAACAGGACACCATCTGATGTGAGTGCCTTTTAAGCCAAACCTTTGCTAGTTTTCTGCCTAGCCATGGTGGATCGCTAGCTACTTTTTTGCTTTTCAAGTGACCTGTGTAGCTAATGGTAATGTTAACCACATGGGTTTTGTTTTTCTTGAATGTTATTCAGGCTTACATTTATCATTGTCCATTTAACTTTTTGATCGCTTGCATATTTTTGGTGATAAGGAGGTGAAATCTCAATTCAACTCATTAACGTTACTTTCTAAACCGGATTCCTTTGCCATCCTTATTGCAGCATTTTAACCGTTTCCTAGCCTCCTTGCCCAGCGTTGTCGACACTTGGTGTGTCGGTCCTATTTATTTGTATTTCCTAACTTTTACATCGATGTCATCTGAGGGCTGTGTAGCCACGATGTGCTGTTACACAGCAAGCTAGCTAGATGTAATGGTTTATTTCATACGGAGACCACGGTAGCCATGTTTGTTGCTAACATAACTGCTAAAAATGTGGCGCCCCTTCTTACAATAACGTTAGGATCTTGAAACCTTTGCATTCTGCCTGAAATATGAGTTCTGGGCAACTTAATTAGTTTGAGGAAGTCATTTCATTTGTACTAAAAGCACACGGAGTGCGTACGTCCTGTCGCGGTCAAGTAGAAAAAGGGGGGAAATAACTTAGTTCACGCAAACCTGCTTTAACGTTAACGTTAGCCATTGAATTATGTTATTCCACCTTTTGACAGTTACATTTTTTTATAAAAAAAATTTCAAACGTTGATTGATGTAATTCACTGATGTGCTGTAGTGTTTGATGGCAATCACGTGCTATTGGTACTGCAAACCAGTGTGTACAAAACTTGTGAATTCAATGCTATGTCGCTCCAAACGATAAGTTCCATGCCATGTGATGGCAAACTGGCTGATGGCAGCTTCTAGCTTGCTCGAGTCTCCCTCGCTAAACTGTACAGATATCGCGCACCGCCAGATGGGTTCCCGCCATTACTCCCATGCCACTGCGTTGCATTATAAACGGTATCAAACGATTCTGCAAGCTATTAAAACTAAGTTATAACACAGCAATCCTTGCGTTGTAATTGCACGCAAGAAACTCACTAAATACGCGGACATCCTATATCAAATGTCGACATAAGTCATGACACGCCGAGAGACCGAATCTTAACAACGGCCATAACGTTAGCTGCGTAGGGGCATAAAGCCACGTTTAGTGTGGGTGCTTTCTTCATAAACATGCAAATTTTACTACAGACATGATTTCGTTTAAAAAATCCATGTACATATAATGGGTATCGTATGTACTATACACTAGCAAAGCGTTACGCGTTCAATATGTTTACAAGCTCATATACTCGCATTCTGTCTCAGGAATCGCCATGTTGTCATTCTGCCGTCTTTGATGCTGTTGGGAAAGGAACTCTCTCCATCTTTGTCTGACTAATTTCCGTTCTCAATGTTCCCTCAAAAATACGTTGACACTTTACGCAAATAGTCTATTTTCCTGTTGCACGTCGTATAAGTGCTCCATTTGTAAATGAGAATGTGAATGAGTAGGATCAAAAAATACTTCTTAACCATATTTTCGCGGTCCTTCTCGTTGCTCTTGGGTTCATTTCTAATGGCGGCTGTCTGATCCTCGTTGCTGCTCTTCTGCGCGACAGCTCTTAAAAGGGCAATGGCTAGCTTACCAGAGGCTAACAGAATCGTTGCTTTTGTCAATTGTGAGTAGTACAACAGCAGGCCAAGCCTATAGCTACATCATAGCATTAGCTGCGTATGCGCCCTTATGGGAGTGGATAAAGTGAAATGGCTGTTGTAAACGAAAATGTCTAACACATATTAAATGTGTTTTATAAGTTAGTTTGTGGGACAGGCTTAGAAGAATTACACTGTTAATAAGTTGGTTAGATGTCGAGATTAAGATCAAGATTTGTTTTGGACGTTCTGGGATTGCGCAACACCTTGACTTAAGTTACAAGACACAATTTCAGAAATCACCAATATAAACCTTAGACTGAAGAAACAAGAGTTTTGTATTCTAGTCCCTCCTGACTGACGTTAACGGGTTTGCGGAAGAATGTTGATGTCTTTCCTTGGCATGGTTTATGTGGATAGATTTGTGATTGTAGTAAGTCATAAACTTTGCCAAGGTAATTGTCACTTGGCGTTTTACAATTAATGAATAGACGTGTCTTGCAAATAAAAGTACCTGAACTTAAAAATATCGAAATATTGTCTTGTATGTCTCACATTATGTCATTGCCAGTGTGTTGCCTATTCTGGTTGTTTTTGCAGGATTTGCATTAGCTGTTTTTGGAATTCTCAATGCTTTGTTTTCTCTTTTGATAGGTAAGAGAACTTGTTCTCGACAATTGTAGATCCAATGAAGGGAAAATTGAAGGCCTCACAGCAGAATTTGTCAACCTTGAATTTCTCAGTCTGATAAATGTGGGCTTAATCTCAGTCTCCAACCTCCCAAAACTTGGAAAACTCAAAAAGGTTTGTATTTCTTGTTTTTTGTTGTTTTATCATGTGTAGAACTATGTTTGAGGAATGAAGTTACAATCAATATCACAATCTCTTCCCTCTCCAGTTGGAGCTGAGTGACAACAGAATTTCAGGTGGCCTTGATGTTTTAGCAGAGAAACTCCCAAATCTCACACACCTAAACTTAAGTGGGAACAAACTCAAAGACATCAGCACATTGGAGCCTTTGGTAAGTGAACAACTACTTTGCATGTGCAATTCAGACACTTGAATGCTTCAGATATATGCGTAATGTTTTATATTATAAAATTGGTCCTCAAGACAAATTACTTGCATAGTGCAGTGTATGTCTCTTACACATCAGTGACCACATGTTGAGAGAGTTGATCAGCTATAGTACAGTTAGCCTTTTTTCCTTATGTGCACTTTATTGATTATATTTCCTCTAGAAAAAGCTTGACCACCTGAAAAGTCTCGACCTCTTCAACTGTGAAGTCACAAACCTCAATGACTACAGGGAGAGTGTATTCAAACTCCTACCCCAGCTCACCTACCTGGATGGCTATGACATGGAAGATCGGGAGGCCTCCGACTCTGACGGAGAAGTTGATGGTGATGGAGTTGATGACGACGATGATGAGGGTTAGCTTTTCTTGTTATCTTAGGTCACCCCTACCCTCACTGTTGTTGATGTGATTGTTGTTCTAAATCTAGAATTCTAGTTATTGTGGCTCATCCTGGTTCGACTGCTGTTCATTATACATAACAGAGGGAGAGGAGGAAGAGGATGAAGATGGAGAGGAGGAAGACTTTGATGAGGAGGACGACGATGACGATGATGACGATGATGAGGTGGAAGGAGAGGAAGATGATGTCAGTGGGGAGGATGAGGTACAAATTTGTTTTTAACCTTGCAGATGGTACACAATGGGCCCAGGGTACTCTAAGTGCATGATAACTCAGAATATGTAGGAAACCTCCCAACAGAAGAGCCCTGCTGGAGAATGACTCCATAGGACTCCTCGGTTAGGTTATTTAGACATGGGGACGTGGGCTAATGTAATTCTCACATTTTTTCAGTGATTTTCATCCCATCACAATGCTCCATTTCTATCATATGGACTGCATGCTCCTGTGTTATTAAAGATCCTGGCGTCTACCTTCTGTAAAAGAAGCCATAGACATAACCTCAGGTTATACATAAAAATAGAAGTGAATCTTAGGAAGACCGCAAGGTCGGAACGTTATTTGCCAAATGAGAAAATAAACTCAAAAAATTATATCAAAAAAGAATACCAAGGAGTGTGCAAACTTTTTTTCACAAAAACTTGACTTTTTTTGTTTAGCACCTGGGATGTGCACAAAATCTCCTTGCAAGTATACATAAAATAGGGCCATAGAAATAACCTCAGGTTATACATAAAATAGCCAGCTCCACTTCCACAGGGTGATTGTTGCTCGCAGCTCTGAATGAACCTTAAACTCATCTAAAATACTCATCCTTTGCGATCTGGCCATAAATATTAGTCATCCTTTGGTAAAAATGGTATTACATTTCCATTACATTACTCCACCTTTCCATGTAAATTAAAGCTTGCTGACCACAAAATGGGAATACCCAGCAGTCCTCTTAAGTACAGAAGATAATTTTCTGTTTCTGAAATATTTTCAGGAGGAAGATTTTGGACGTGGAGATGTAGATGATGAAGACGACGATGATGATGACGACGAAGGTGAGTGTCTCTGGTGTTTTCTCAGCTGTGTGATTTCAGTTCTGGACTGCAAATGTAGTGTATGCACACAGCAAAACTAAACTAAACACTGACTTGTTGTGGGGTCCTGCAGATGAGGAGGAGGCAGGCAAAGGCGAGAAGAGAAAGCGAGAGGCGGACGACGAAGATGACGACGACGACGACGATGAGGATGATGATTAAGAGCCAAGGAGCCAATCAGTTACCAACCCTTCCCTCCCCCTCCCTTATTTGCCATCCACCAGGCCACCCCCACACACTCTCGTCACATGCCTCCCGCAGCGCTGAGCTCCCCGAGGGGCAAGACTGTATCGAATGGGTGGGGTGTGTGGAGATGCACCCATGGAGCCGGGAGCTGAATGAGGCCTCTCTTGAATGGCGGCTCACTCGGCATTCCACAGTTTCACTGTCAATTCCCTTTTTGTGTTTCACCGAACCCGTGTGAGGACTTTGGGGACTGGTATCTAGTTTTGGGTCTGTGCTTTTAATATTTGTTGGAGAATTATGATTTTTTTTGTGTTGTTGGGTTTATTTTTTTATTTTTGTGTTTTTTTTTTTTCCTTCTCCTAATTTCCCAATAAGATTATTGCTATAGCAACCGTGTCAAGGAAGCCATCATTTTAGTGTGGCAGCCAGTGGCACAAATCAATGTTGTAGCTACATTTTTACTTTCTGTATGACAAAAAACAAAAACAAACAAAAAACAACTTTGTAAATAAAATGTTAACATTTTACGCTGTGCTTTCCCTGCCATGCCTCTATCGCTTTCTCCCCCCAACCACTCCTCACCCCCATTATTTCCAAAGCTAGACTGGAGGTGTAATTGAAGTATTGGTGAAGTGGCAGTCATGCACCTTATCTAGAGCCACTATGCAGAAAAATGACTGGGAGGAAAGCACTCAGCATTTTGAAAACTACCTCAGATTTGGTGTGGATTACTGAGTATTTACCCTTTAGACCTGGAACAGAAAGTTGGATACATTGAGTTCCCCGTACAGATATCTGCCTCTTACAAACCATGGCCGCACTCATGAATTTAATATTGATGTTTTTTGATGATTAATTATTGTCATTCATGTATGTGTGAAAGTGTGGCGTAGGCTCGCATAAGGGGGACTCAAGAGCAAGGATGTGGACAGCTGGTCCAAGCAGAGGCGTGTCGCTCAGGCTGTACTGTGAACTGAGACTAGGTATTAGATGGAATCATGAGTCTTATGGTATGTTTCATGCTGAATTCTGTCCCATTGACAGATTTATGTTGCAAACACAATTTTGCTGGAGGATTAATTTTTTTTAAAAAGAAAACCCAGATGAACAAACACCCCTGTCAAGCTACAATGATAATTTTTTTTATATAAAACTTTATTTGATATTGTGCTCATGGTTGTTGTGTCTTTACATTTCTTAACATTGCTGTTTACATGGTCACAACTGGTTGTGAGGGTAGGACATGGATGTCAGCGGAGACCTACAGTGTCATGGCAAGCATAATTACGGATAGATGGGGAGCCTTGCAATGTTTTAACTAGACACCATTTTTCTGGTCATATTCACCTTCATGCCTCCAGCCTGGCTGAATTCACTGTGTGTGTGGCAGACATTACGCCCAAGGTTATGCTTGTATGATGGGTTTCTCTTTAGCTCCGCTGCCGGTGTTCGATGCTGCTGCTCACCATTTGTACCATGTACCCAGATAATTTTGGTCCATAGGCACACATTTTTATTGAAATTGAATATATAGGCATCAATGCAAAAAACACCAGTTTCAGGTTGGCTTGGTATTGCAAGGTCTAGAGCTCTAGATTCTAATCTCGGCAACATGCATGTGAGAGATAGATGTAACTTGGGACATTGCCTATGAATAATAAATAGTTCGGCTCCTATCGACAATGTAGAAAAAATACTGTCCCCATGGGAAAAAACAAATATTCCTTGTTAGGCCTACCTAAAATCACGAACTGGATCTCTGATCTCTTGTGGAGAAAATATTTGTAAATTATTTGCTTTTTGTATCAATATATGTCCAGCTGTTCGTTGCCACTATAAAATAACAGTGCAATGACCTGTTCTGTGTAACTGACCATTATCTTTGGAGATGTGGGACAATGTAAAAGATTTACACATTTGAGAAGAATCCATTGTAGTGGCAGTGATGATGTGAAGCTACCACAATGCAGGAATTTCTGTCCATTTCCAGTGTCCGAGAACAGTGACTAAGTCACATTAAGGATCAGCTTGTCACCATGTTCTGAAATTGGCTGAAAACGATGGATATTGGTTACGCAGTATTGTTATTACAATAATATTTTTCAAAAAGTGTGACTCATCTCTTTACCTTGTATCTAACCAGTTAATCCTCCTTACAGAATCAGGGGTTGTATGTTTATGGTTATTGTTAAAATGATTGTCATTACCCTGTTAAAATAATTTAGTCTATCACTACTGTTAGTATTTATTTATGTAGGCTATATGACTACTGTAAATATGAATTTGTAATATGTATTATTATTATACTTCACTTTGGACAAAAGCATACCACGAACCATTACCATTATATTATTATTGCTATTAAAAACAATGGCCTCCCCTCAGAGAAAAAGATGGCCTCCCCAGAGAGAGAAGAACAGTCATGTGGATGATCCAGTGAACCTATTGCATGATGACCGAAATCTTCAAATAGGTTTAATGTCTTTTGAGGTTGGGGTTGACAATAAGATATATTATACCGCTGTATGTTGACATGCGTTCCACAACTGCCACTGTCACTATCAGAGTGCAGCATGTGCATTCCATAGAGCATAGAAATGAAACCAGGGAGTAGAGTTTGCCCTGTGGCCTTTGCTCAGTGTAGTAAATGAGTAAACTGCTGTCACCACCATGCACCCAAGAGTTCAGTTCCAACAACGCTGGCCTCCGAGAAGACGGCAGGGATTACTCTGGCATTCCAAGGAGAGTGTCCACATCCTGACCTAAATCCAGTAAACCGCTCCATTGGGTTCACGACTGCAGTGGATACATATTTAAAAATGGGTAGTCTGCTGGATATGTGACGCTTCAAATGCTGGAATTTGTGTGTTATCCCGTAGCTGTGCCATCATTCATCACATTGTATGAGTAATCCATATTTACCTCTTTAGCATTTCACTTGTGATGCTATTGGTCTGTTAATTGGTCTCTTAAATGTTAAATCATATCGTTCAGTACTCATACCGAAGAGAAGATGTCTATTTCATGACTTGCTTGAAAGAACAGCTTACAGGCATTACAGAAGAGGCAATACTGATTCTAATTTAAACATGACTTGTCTTTCAGCATCATTGATCAATACATTCAAACAATTTTATTGGAATTGCAGCACATTCTGGTGACACCTGACATGAATATTGACATAGAAAGAAAGATATTAACATTTTGGTGGCACCATGTAAACAACTGTATTGAAGTAAATGGTAAAGCATGTTATGTATTGCAGCCACACACATAGTGAACAGTGTGCAGGCTTAGTGCACTGGGTTTGCAGTGTTGAAAACTTCTACACACATCCAAACCTATTGCAATGGAAGTGTCTAAACTGTGGCTGATTGTAAATGATGTGAACATGAATTATGAATCTTTAATAAATTTCTATCATACTGAAGATGAAGTCTCAGAAGAGAAGCGCCCTACCAAGTTATGCGTAGTGACCAACATCCAGATTGAGGAGTTCTACTTCTGTGTAATGCAAACTTTACATGGGATCCTGTTTCTATGTCCAACAGGGTATTTAGATACTAAGCTATTTGTATAATATATAAGGGATAATAAGGGATATTTATTCATCATTATTCTTTTAGCTAATTCCATATTTCTCATGTAGAAAATAAATAAATGGCCACTCAAACACACTGCCCATCATTGGCTACCCGTAGACTGGTGAAAAGCTCAACAGTATCTGGTCATCATTGTCATCACTTGTATGTTTTTTTTTCATGGGGCGCTTCATGTAATGCTTGTCTGTTAAGCCTTTGCACCCACACTCCCACATTCAAACATGTCTTCTCATGTCATCCTCACAGCTCTCATTTTGTCAACACACCAGCCCACTCACACATACAGTACAGCAGTTTAAATAAGCAAATTACACATCAAAGAGGCAATAATTTCAGTGTACAATACCATCACAAGATGTCTTTGCCTTGAAAACATAGTCCTCAAACCTACATGGTTATGGTTATGGTTATGGATTTAGCAGACGCCTTTGTCCAAAGCGAACATCACTTTGTACATCACTGAGGCAAGTGCAACTGGTAATGCAATCTTGTCATTTTGCACTGCACTATTCAGTGCGACGTTAGTCCGATGTTGATATGATGTCCACATTTCTTTAAAAGGTGCGGTATTTATTGCCCTCTACCATCCTCGACATCCAAGTGCATTGTAAATTCATTGTACAACATTGATGAGCCTTGTCTAAATCAAGGGTGTACACTTAGACATCGCCAACTACCTTTTTTGTGGAGGAGAGAAAGCAAAAAAGTAATAAAAAGATAAAAAGAGGACATATTCAAAAGCCTAAAATTAATAATGTGTTTTGAAAGCATCATATTTTACCTTTGCCTTTAGAGCAACAGTGTTATCATAGGTCTAGTTGCATTTCCCCCAAACTACATATAGCACCTTTACAATGATTACTTGGAAATATACACACTCTTTTCTGTGAAAACAGGCACATACATTTTAGTCCAAAAAATATCAGCCACAAAAATACATTAAACTTGCATAGCTTTTGAGCTTAAAAAAGAAATGCAGAGGGAGGCTGTACTGTACAAAAAAATGATCCCACTGAGACATATAGCACATCAAAAGTGATGGAATATTAAAGGAGCTTTAAAACAAGACAGGGGATATAATGGATGTGTATGTATGCGTATATGGGCTTTTGCGTGTCAGTAGTGGGGTCAAGCATAGTCTCTTGATACAGTTGAAGGGTTGGCTTGTAAGTTCGGTATGAAAGGATGGGGCTATGGCAGAAGAGCCCCATAGTAATAGTGGGCAGCTTGAGACTACAGCCCAGTGGTCCCTGGGTCAGGCTGGAGCTCTGAGGTTCATGTGTGTTGTGTCTCATGTGAGAGTGTGTGTGTGCAAGAGTGTTTGTGTATGTGTGTGTGTTGCCTCCTTCTCAGTAGGGTCCCTGGGAGTTCCTCACGTTTTTTATCTCCAGCTCCAGCTGCTTGATCCGCACGTCCCTCTGACTCAGGAGCTCCCGCAGACGCCGGATCTCCTCCTGTTGCCTGTAGAACATCTGTCGCAACTACACACACACACACACACACTTTTAGCATAATATTGGATACCATTACACTTACTTTCACTTTCCCAAAAATATTTCTGTTTAATTCATTGTAACTAATAACATTGTTTTCACACCTGAATCTGATTCTGCCCATGTTGAGGCATTTACAATGTTAAACATGTGAATACAACGTCATCAGTATATCAATATAACATCAGTATTCTCTCAAATTAAGTAGTGAGTCACTACTAAATTTGAAATCATGTTGGATCTCTAAGCTGATGAGCACCAGAGGAATACTGATTTCTCTACATCCAAGCAGCAATCCTGGTGAAACTCGTTTGTGGATTTAATCAGTATTCTCTCCTCATGGCAGCCACGTGTTAAGCCCCACCTCATTCTCTGTTTTGGGTGGCGAGCTCTGCGTTGGGTCTTGCCCGTTGCTGACAGCGCTGCCATTCTTCTCGTCCTGCCAGGGCCGCAGCTGGTTGGCGGGCGGGGGCTCTTTGTTCTCCTTGGTGTCCAGCTGATTCTGAATGTAGGACAGCTGCAGCAGGCCCGGTCGGCTCTGGGAGCGTCGGGTCTCCAGCGAGCTGCTCAGGGCCTTGCCTGACATCAGGTCGGACACGGAGTCGGCCTTGCTGCCTGGCTTCAGGGACATCAGCACAGGCCCTGTGGTGGACAGACAAGCAGATTAGCGACAACAGCACTCCCATTTGACAAGCTACTAGGCAAGTTCAAACTCTTTAACCACAGACATGCTTCAGGACTGAGGACAACTTCTGAAAGGAAGTTTGGGCGAGTCTCATTAAACTGAAACACAGACGACAGACCTTTGTCCATTCCACCCAGCCACTCATCTGCAGTCATGGCGGGCTCATTTCCAGCAGTCATTGGGTAGATGTCTTCCTGGTACGTCTCCGACTGTAAAAAGAACACACCAGCCACTGACTTATTAGTTTCCCTGAAGTCGTCTTTACCCCGACCTCTTTGAGTGGAGCGAGTCTGGTCACCAAGATAAGCTGATTTCATAGATCTCAATCATGTCTGTAACGTCGTCCTCTGTATGTAAGAATCAGTATAAGAGCATTGTCATATGAGTGTGTCATATGGTGTGTGTTCACCTGCTTGTGGGCATGTCAACTACATGAATGTGTAAATGTAAATGCTTGTACTGCACATAGGCATCTACATACCCTGCGGGGGACGATCATGGAGAGAGGCTCAATGATGCTCTTGATTGTCACTAACTTGTAGAACCTGAAAACCTCACATGAGCTCACATCCAGCCCACGCTTTGGCATGAAACCTGACAGAGAGGGAGGAAAGGAGGGAGGGGGCAGAGGAGTTAACATCAGAGGAAACAGACACTAAGTTCTTTCATTTTATTCACTGAGGGATACACAGGCTATTCCATGAGATCCCATTATGAGTCCCTAGACATTAATTGTCACTAATTGTGACACTAATTGTCACGCCAAATCATAGAAATATATTTAATAAAGCTGTGGTTGAAATGTTGAAATCTCACGTTAACCCAACCATGCTCCCTCTGCCATACACCTTGGCACTATTAAAAGGTAGCACCTTCTTTACAGGTATGAAAGTTACAGTTAAAGAGACTGAAATGATCGAGCTGGTTGTATTCGTCTGTTCCGGAGCATTGCTTAGTGTCATACCCTTTTCACAATTTCCTCTCAGTTTAAATTGTGCAGGAATTGTTTACAGCTAGAGCATGACTTCAATCCAAAGAACAACAACTGCTCTTCAGAGCTGGCCATGCACACTTTGTATGCTACATAATAGTCAACGAAACTCAGCATTAACATGTCAAGGTCATGTGCTACAGGGAAATGAAGTCCCCTTTCCTAGTCAAATAAGAAAGGCATTTATTTGCACATCGAATGAATACAGGTGCACTAAAGAAAACAAATATCTGCTCACAATGTGTTGGTGTTGTTATAAAGTTTAGAAGACAGAATGCACCTACCCATTCCCTTCTGAGGTAGATGTGAGCGGTACTCTGTGAGAAAGTGGACGTAGGGCTTCTCTGAGCTGATTTCATAATACCTGATGTTCCCATCACCCTGAGAGAATGGAAAAAGAGGAGGGGACGATTCAGACAGTCAACAAAATACTCTGCAATATGATACAGGGTCTTCACTTGTACTGCTCTAAAGTGGCTTAAATTTAATTCTAAAATGGCTTAAGATCAACAGGTGCTGCAGAGCGAAAGTAGTTTCTCGACAGACGCACCTTTCCAGCCAGATACAGCATGTGTGTGTCAGGGTCGTAGAAGGGGAAGATCACACCGGAGGAGCCATCCAGGTCATCTTGCAAAAGAGGAGCCGAGAGATCCTCCTGCACACACAGAAAAACAATCATGGCTTTGAGCTCCTCTTGCATTTTACTGCTGTATTGACTGATTGTTGTAGCAATATGTCCATGACACACATCATTTTGGACACTTTTGTTACCCTATCAGTGATGTTGGGGTGGACTATTGGGCTCTCTCAGTGTCTATGCCAGGCACCATCATTATTGCTGTATGTTGTACATTCTACTGTACTTGGCGTTGTCTTGTTGCTGTCCTGTTGCTGTATGTTGTACATGGTAGCAAATTAGTTTCCCCTTTGGGGATTAATAGTTAATCCATCCACCCATATAAACATCCTGACCACTATCTCTGCTGTGGTAGTGTTGGCTGTTAAGGTTTTGCTTTTTTAACAGATACACAGTCATCTAGATCCAATGAAAACATGGCAAAGCATTTGTGAAGCATTAAAAAGATTTAAGATAAACCCCTAATCCTTGTCAGCCATAATCCCCACCGCACATACACACACACACACACACACACACACACACACAAATATAAGAACTAAAAGCAGCAATTCAATAATAGCCATTAAAAACAAAGATAGAAGTACACAATCAGCTACAAGCACATGGTCATTAAAACATGAAGGGAATTGAAATTAAGATGGGATGCAGTTACACCATCCCAACACTAGAGGGCAGTCCACTATCTACTGAGGCTGAGACAGCGACATACCTGATCCCAAAGTGCAAACTGACGATGGTTCCATCTGGAGCATCCAGTGGAGAAAAGCATCTTCATGTTCCCCAGGTAGAGAACTTTGCTGGCCTTGTGGTTCTTACAATTGCTCTCCTGAGACCAAACAATGAAATTAATTACCCTATACAGACTACTTCACAATTAGGAAAAAAGCAGTCTGATAAATGAATGATTTACACAATTCTCCCAAAATGTCTGTAGTCGCCGTAGAGGGTAAAGAAATGGTAAAACACCATGAAGATGGTATGTGTGTGTGTGTGTGTGTGTGTGTGTGTAGTGGGAGAGCAGGCGGGAGTGCTGAGGCTGCCTGCTGATCTGATCCCCTGAGCCTTACAGCTCCATAAAGAGGCCCCCTCATGCGGAGGTGCTAGTTTTAGATGTGTGGTGATGAAGCGGCAGCAGGAGAAGGCAGGTACACACACACACACACACACACACACGCACACACACACCTGAAGCAAGGCTCCTGTGCGAGGGTCAATTATGCGGATCTTCTTGTCCTTGCAGGAGGTGGCCAGTCGGCTACCATCCATGTTGAAGGACATGGAGAGAACCACATCTTGGTGCACGCTGATTGTCCGTATCGGATTCTTCATGACTTGCTCTGGGCTGTCTAAATTCCAGATCATGACCTGAACACACACATCCACATACACACAATGCAAATGATTACTGAACTCATATATGTAACCAGACCCTTTTCAATGCAAATAACCCCTGAGACGGTTTGTCTGACAGGCCCAACCCGAGCACTAGAGGCAATGTTAACAGTCACTTTGAATTGTGAGATTGCTAAAATGTGTCAGACTCAGTGTTTCAGAAAATATATCCTGATGGGCACCATTCAGGCGTCTAAATTTGGAAGTCAAACCATTTGTCAGTATAAGCATGTTAGTTCTCAAACCTGAAACTCAGACATGGGTTGAAGTATAAGTAAGTATATATACTCTTTTGATCCCGTGAGGGAAATTTGGTCTCTGCATTTATCCCAATCCGTGAATTAGAGAAACACACAGCACACAGTGAACACACAGTGAGGTGAAGCACACACTAATCCCGGCGCAGTGAGCTGCCTGCATCAACAGCGGCGCTCGGGGAGCAGTGAGGGGTTAGGTGCCTTGCTCAAGGGCACTTCAGCCGTGCCTACTGGTTGGGTTCGAACCGGTAACCCTCCGGTTACAGGTCCGAAGTGCTAACCAGTAGGTCACGGCTGAAGGTATGTGTCAGCAGAAATATTCAGATGCTAATCACTTCTTCTAGAAATGTGCAGCTATAAATGCCAGGATTACTTAACGGGTGTGTACACATGACATGTACATGGGAATGGGAGTGTAGGTTTGTGTGTGTGTGTGTTTACCTGGTAGTCATAGCCAGTGCTGAAGAGTATATTGCTAGCAGTGGGGTGCCACTCGATGAGTCCTACTCTGCGTGAATGCCCTTGGAGCTCTTTCATAGGCACAGTGATATTCTTCAGAACTCCATGGTTTGGTATGTCCCATATTTTGACCTGAATCACAAACATACACATTTTACTTACCGGTATACTGTATTTTAAACATATAACACTACTATCTTTACATCTCCCCAAATCCCCAAGAATGTGAACACTGTCTTAACCTGTTAAATCTACACCTGCTTGATAAGCTTTCATTACAGTTCTACAGTTTAAACTCATTTTCACAGTTTTGTGCACAAAACAAAAGGACCAGCTTTTTGAACTGTTAAAGGAATTCAGGGAATGACCAAATTCTCTGCACCCCTGAAGGAGAAGTAACTCTTGTGAAAGGCTCTTGTTTCATAGGTAACTTTATGACGAGGTTAAAATGAGTGACAGAGAGAAGTCATGCTTGGGCGGGTGGGACCTACCGTGGCGTCCTCTGAGCAGGAGGCTATGCAGAAGTCATCGAACGGATTCCATTTGATGTCCAGAACATTCCCCCTGTGGCCGGACACTCGTGGGTGATGCGGGTCAACCTTTCCAGTCTGAGAGCAAGCACACATGGCAGACAGCCAATCAGAGACCTATATAGAGACCATGTGCTATACCGTCACTTATTAAAAATGCTATGTCATTCCCCATCATCATTTTTACACACATTAAGCCCCACCCGACCTCATCACCCCAGTAAAATGGTAACGTTCAAATATTATTTTTGCATTTCTTCCACGTTACACTTCCCCTGGATCTGATGTTGCTTTAGTTTATATGTAGGCCTGTTTATGACTTGTATGTTATTGTGTGGCTATTTATATGTAGGCCTGTTTATGACTTGTGTGTTAGTGTGTGGCTATTTTGTATTGAATGTATGATCATCCAAAAAGAAAGGCATTGATAAAGACAGGCAGAAAAAGACAGATTTCCTCCTGCTGGTCGCACCCCACCTGCCATGACTCTACTCCCCACTAGTGGGGCCCGAACCACTGCACTATACCCAGTGTGTGTGCATGTGTGAGCGAGAGAGAGAGAGAGACAGATGGACCAGACATGCAGGATGACAGGAATATGTGTGAATGAAAGGTACTCTTGATAACCCGTGAATTTCCAATGAGTCTGTTTTCAGCAATCGTCCTTGTCCTACAGGACAGTTAAGATGAGACTGTGCTAACAAACTAATGCTGTCCTCTGAACGCCACATGGCACTGATCTCCAACTGCCCAATCAAAGAACGGATGACTGATCCCATTTGAAGTGGTAAGGAAATGTGGTCTGTCACAACTCCCCTCTTCACATGTCGGGGCAGGAATGTCCGCATACCGAATGACTCCTCTGTAAGGTTTGCTGGAGCAAGTCAGAGCTCAGGACAACACACAGCTAGGCTGCCAAAAGAACATTGAACAACCATCATATGAACTGAACCTAGAAAATGTCTCAACAGAATAATTGACACACTATAAACTGTATAATCTGCAGAGTAGCTTTCATCCTGTACCCATGTCAGATTAAACACACTTGTATTTAGGGATTAAAGCAAGGAACATTTATGTGCCTGAGGTTATCAGAAATGTTTGAATCTGTTATATATAATTATCTATATTCAAATCTTTAACAGCCTGCCCCACGCCTGAATGTAATTCCCTGTGGTATTGCAAAGTGATAGTGTCAGGTGGAAATTCACTCCAAAAGGCCACACATTCCTAGGAAGGCATTCCGTTTCATGAATCAGCATCGTGCTCTGAGGTAACTTTTCCTGGGATTGGTTGAGAGCATGTTGGGCAATTCCAAGGCTTATTCAGACCTGCCCGGCCGCAGTGTGCCATCTCTCCGCCCTCCGTACGCGGGAGCTGAGTGGCGATGGACAGCTCTGTCAGAGCAGTCGCGCTAGGCGTGTGGAGGTGCAGTAGACCAATGAGGTCATGGCACACCTGCCTGGCACTGCCCACAGATGAGAGCATCCTGATGGCATGGCCTTCACCTGTGACTCTACACTCTACAACTACACTCAGTGCACAAAGCATGTCCTCTACAGGAATGGAGAGAGAGAAAGAGAGAGAGAGAGAGAGAGAGAGTAGAGAAGTAGCCAAGTAGAGAGCTAAAATGTAAGGGAGACAAAGATACAGAAGTGTAGAATAGATAGAAGTAAAGAAAAACTACAAAAAACAGACTGGTTCATTCTTCTCTGGAGAGCTATCTAATAAGCTCATCTGACACTAAGGGGGTCAGACAGAGCAAAGGACAGAGAGGACGAGGGGGCTACAATTTATGGATGGGATGACTGGCTCATGGTGTGGACATTGGAGAACAATGGCCCAGTCATCCCACAGACAAATCCCCCGTTTAGTGTGCAGCGGCCTGAGATTGGAGGGAGATGCACACCCTGGCTCCCACTCCTCCACTCACAACCCCGCCATTCCTCTGGCTAGTAGGTCATTCCTGAGGGAGTCAGACAGGGACATGATAAATTCAAAGGGACCTCTAAGAGAGGGCAAGTCAGGAAGAGGAGGAGGCGGAGGAGGAGGAGGAGAGGACAGAGGGGGGTGAGAGAGAGAGAGAGAGAGGGATGGAGGGAGGGAGAGGGGGAAAAAGGAGTGTTGTTCTGTAAAGTGAAGAGCACAATAAATTGTGTGCTGATATGTAGATGAGGGGGTGCCCTCTGGAGAACTTGAGAGAACAGTGAAATCCAAAACAAGCAGACTGCTCGCTCTCTCTCGCTCTCTTTCTCCGGCTCAATCACACACACATGGTTGGGGGAGAAAGTGAGAGAAGAAACTAAGTGTAGTATGATGAAGTATCTGATCTGTGGATTTGCCCAAAAATGACTTTTCAATGGCTCCATTAACAGGAGTGAGCCTTTATCATAGTCAGCAATACTCTGAGAGAAATCATGTGGAGCTGCAAGTGCAGTGTGTACAGAATATCAAACAACAACAAAACCTCTTCATGCTTAAGTCAGACATTCTCAGCTGATTTCACTTCAAGTGCACTGCTGCAATTCTCTGTGGAACTGATGGTGTTTAGAGAAAGGGGCGGGTCTTACATGGTGGATTGACAGCACCAGGAAAGCTCCGCCTCCAGCACATTCGGTGATGACGGCGAGGAAGCGTGGGTTGACGGCGCATAGATGGTTGTCATGGACGCTCCGTGTGATGGGCACGCCATCGTAGCAGTTATCTTTGGTGGCGGGCTTACCGAACACGTGGCGGAACTTGGAGCTGCGGTACTGAGGACGCCATGTCATCTGGGAGAGAGAGAGAGATACAGGGAGAGGGAGAGAGAGAGAGAGAGAGAGAGAGAGAGAGAGAGAGAGAGAGAGAGAGGGGCAAGGTGGATGGTGAGAACCAGCTAACCTTCAACTGATAACATGTTAAAACCAGTAGATCATCCAATCTGTCATCTATCGCACAGGTCACAGTCATGCACACCTTCGCACAATAGATGAAACCTGATCCAACTAACAGAGCACACAAATGGCGAACCTTCCAAACACGTCATTTCACAGTCCACTGTTGACAGGAATGACCTGACCAGATAATTACCCAGTGATTTCATTACATGTCTTTTGTTCTTGTTTAATTCTTTTTTTTTCCTGCCGTCACAGGGAGCTGACCTCGTGTTGGACAGGACCTCATGACAGGCCCAGGCAACAGCTGACACAGGCACAGCTCAGCACCAGGGCCCCAGTCTGCTGCTCCGTACAGACGGTCTGGGAGGAGGTGGGGGGGGGGGGGCTGGCTGAAGGGCGTATCCTGCACAGGCACTGCTGGATGAATAAGTCATATGGGAGCCTCCTAAGTGCTTCTGCAGCGCCAGCGAGCGAGCGAGACGAGCCAAGCCGTCCCACGCAGCCAGGGCCCTGTCTGCCCTCCGCATTAGCGGCCTAAACGGATGGGGCTGATGGACAGACGGATGGGCAGGAAACGGGATGTCAGTCTGCGGACAGGCTGGCAGAGGCCTCTCTGAGTGGGTACGTGTCTCTAAGAGAGGTTTGGCAAATGACAGACAAACAGAAACAAAACAAAAAAACGCTTTTTTTTCACAACCCCTCGGCAGTGCTTTTGATGACATCACTCGACATGTTGCTGCGGTTGCAGCTGGACAAGGGTGTCCGTATAAAAATGCTCATTTTTATAGTGGGCAGTTTGACGTCATGCTGGAGCTATAAATAGGCTGGTGTGGGCACTGGACCAGGGGGAAGCCAGCATGGGGACTGCTGTGGGTGCGGTGCTTCTGGCTGGTGGCAGGCTGCAGCTCTAAGGTTCTCACCTCCTCTGTCTCTCTCCCTCTCTCTCCCTCTCTCCCCATCTGTCTCTCCCTCTCTCCCCATCCATCTCTCTCTCTCTCTCTCTCTCCATCCGTCTCTCTCTCTCTCTCTCTCTCCCTCTCTCCCCAACCGTCTCTGTCTCCCTCTCCCCGTGCATGTTCCACCCACTCAGTCTAGATCACATTCTGCCCCCCAGCACATGCCACTCATGCAGGAATGCTCTTTGAAATGACGGAGAATGAGAGCACTGACATTCCCTGCTCAGCTTTGCAGAGACTTGAAGCAGAGACGCTCAACATTCTCTCCTCTGCAGCTGTGAGAAACTGGCTCTGCAGGTACCTCTCTGTCCTCTACTTAGAAACAGACTCTCTGAAGTCTGAAGTCTGATCATGGGGGAGAGAGATCGAGAGACAGACAGAGAGAGAGAGAGAGAGAGAGAGAGTGTATGCGTGTATGGATGTGTGAGAGCAGTCATTATGTCACTGTGTCAATTCAGGCTTGGCAAGAGCTGGAACTGCAGCTGATAGTGATCAGTCACCCACCCCTCTATCAAACCAGCTGGCCCTGTTCTGTTCAGCAGCGCAAAAACAATTACACCTGCAGCAGCACACACACTGTTCTACAGTTCCGCCACCACAGCTGTGTCACTCGATCACAGAGCCAAGGTCACGTCCAGCGGTCTGAGGAAGTGGAACCGTGGAGTGGGCGGGGGAGGGGAGCAGGTATAAAATGGCATGATGCTGATCCCCGTCACTGTCAGAGTAACACTAAAATAGACAAGCCTCACGGGGACAGGCCGACATGAGCATCAAGGAAGAGAATGCATTACTGCAGAAACGTTTGGTCTATTCTTACACCCTAATGTCTCATTGATTTAAGCATGGCCAAACTCTGGAAGTGCCTACAAATCTAATTTGAGGCCGCATCCTACAAAGAAAAGCTGCGAAGAAAAAAACAGAACATACTGGTGACAGAAACCAGAGACCGAGTTCAATGCTATATGACGATGCCGACGTCTGTGATTGGGTTCAAAGTCAGAGCCTGACTTTTTTCACAAATGATCCATTTAAGATGATGACTATAATTCATACAAGCCTCCACAGCTTCAAAACCATCTGTTAGCATACCCCTTCTGCAGAAACCCTATTACCCTCAACCCAAGCAGACCCATTAAAACTCTTTTACCGCTCTTGCCTTACACTGGGTCAGAAAAGTCACCGGCTCCAAAGTTCAGCTGAAGTGCTAAAGGTGTAAGCTTGACAGCGGGCCCTGCGTAGAGGTTTACACTCACGCCAGGTGGGCAGTAGAGCTCCCGGCGGC
>NW_027468663.1:35041567-35111567 GCF_046254945.1 Alosa pseudoharengus
GAGAGAGAGAGAGAGAGAGAGAGAGAGAGAGAGAGAGAGAGGGAAAGGCAAAGCGAAAGACAGGGGCATAAAAAGAGAGAGAGGAAGGCAGTCTAAATGTTGTGTACGTTACTCACCCTGTCTGCTGTGTAGAGGCAGGCACCTCGCGGGTGGGAGAGCGCTGGGGTCCTTGGCTGAGCGGCAGAGCAGGTGCTCCTGACTCCTTCCTACAGGCGTGCTTTAGGGCTGCCCAGCTCCACAAACACACATCGAGGAGAACCCAGCTGACTGAGACAGAAACAGGGACGGGGGGAGGGGGGGGAGAGGTAGGTCCACTATTCCAAACTGATTCAAATTTCACTCGTATCCAGCGAAGTAGTCCAGGATCTGTGTGTGTTAGTATGTGTGGATATGTGTGTGTGTAGGTGTGTGTGTGTGTGAGAATGTGTAAGAGCGTGCTGTGTACGTGTGAGAGAGATTGAGGATGTGTGAGCAGGCAAGAGAGAAGGAGAGGGGGAGATGGCATGAGTGTGTGTGAACACTCCCTGAAAGGGAGGAGCCTTGTAGAGCAAGGGAGAGACAGCAAGGCAGGTAACGACAAACTCCCTCCTGCGCTCTGCTCTCTTCTCCTCCCCTCCCTCCCTAACTCCCTCCATCCTTCACATCACTCCTCTAATTGGGAGCCGTCCGTCATCCTGAGCTGTCTATCCCCTCTAAAGTCAAGAGATTAAAACAAAAGACTAAAATTGAGCAAAACAAAAGAACTGCCCGGCTCATTTATAAACTGCCGCGTCAGTCTGTTGCTGTAGAGCAAACAAGGGGCTGCCCGAAAGGCCTTTGAACTGCAAGCACGCAAACTTCTGTGTGGAAGCACAATTACAATCAAATCTGCAGTAAGCACTAAGCAGTGGGTCTGTCCACAGGCTCCCATGGCACCCGGCTGCTGAGCCACCATTAAGTCGGATCTGTGACGGCAGCCTCTGTTTAAATGCTGTGTTTGCTCAGTCAGAAGAGACCAAAAAGTGCTCTCTTTCCTTTTCACACACACACACACACACACACACACACACACACACACACACACACACTCCCAACACATGTATAAGCGCACACACTACACAATGCATGCAATGAGAGCTGGCAGGAGGCCAAAGGCACTGAGAGACCCATCCATCTACACAAACACACAAGGGCTGACTGGTGCAGAGGCAG
The DNA here is from genome assembly GCF_046254945.1 of Alosa pseudoharengus. NCBI lineage: Eukaryota > Metazoa > Chordata > Actinopteri > Clupeiformes > Clupeidae > Alosa > Alosa pseudoharengus. Next base: position 35,042,759 of record NW_027468663.1, read on the forward strand.
TTGGCCACATGTCAGCAGTCAAAGCCATTACGCAACAGCAGTAGGAGTCAGTCAGGAGCGTGTGGCCGCCGGCACGTCAATGCAAGTGAGCAGGGAGAAAGAAACGAAATGTAAATAAACACAAATAACTTAGCATACATGTAAACATGAATGCACCAGAGTAATGGCGACTGCTGGGCTGGGAGCGGGGAGTGTGGCTAAGGACATGTTGCGTGCTTGCCCTCATGTTCAAAGCTGAGGGCAGAGTCCGGGTGGGGGTGGGGGGGTGAGTTGGGTCCAGGCTTGATCTGGCCTGACCCCTGCGGCAAGGCGGCTGCTCCAGCATGCGAGAAAGCACATCTGCCTCGGGTCTCACAGCCTGACCTTTGAACTCCCGTATCGATCGTCCTGACACGTAGTTTAATTATATGCTGTCTGCTTGTGTCCCACATGGTTGCCCCTCTACACCGCCACACACCTGAGCAAAGATGCAGTTTCATTACTATTACCTAGAAGGTAAAAGCAGGCAAATTGAGCTTGCATAGTCCTGCCTCTGAGAGTCCTCAGTGGCCAGTGCTCAGACAGATGTATATTAGGACCATTCAGTAATGCTCTTCAGTATCCCCCCTGACTTGAAACCTCCTGCAGACTAATAGCCACAACAAAACTACCACTGCATTCATATGCATGGAGACCTAAGCTGGATAGAAACCCATTAAGGCTGATGAATATGGAAGCCCAATGAGTGAGCATTGAGAAGCTCACAGCTGGACACAGCTAACAGCAAAACACTTCACCCACTCCTGACCACACCACTGCGCCACAGTTGGAGGTTTAGGAGCTCTTTCGGTGGACATTTTACCACAATGCAAACCTAATGTATATAGGCTAAAAAGGGAAAGACACACCCAGTATTTTTGGGATCTGTCAGATAGCAGTTTCAGTCTTTGCTCTGTGCAAAGTGGAAGCTAATTGTTGCAGCATACACTTCATTAACGGAATGCTTTAGTTACGTGCTTGGTGTAGCCTGACCCTTTCCAAAAAAGATATACTTAAATGTTATTTTTTTACTTTATTTTACTTACATTTTATTAAGTAAAATTAAGTGCAGTTGATGTATAGTTTAAGTTATTTATTTATTAGTATAAATGTGCTTGTGGTATACTTGTAAATGTACTATTTTAACACTTATTCGGACTAAATAGGCCCACTTTCAGTTTATAATAATAAACTCATAAGTACTGAGAACTATACTATAAGTAGTGGAGATACTAGTTATATACTTCTAGCACAAGCCAAGTGTAAATCAATTAGTGTATCTCTGATCAGTGCACAAAAAAGTAAGCTATACCTATGCTTAGTTGAAAATAAGTAGACCAACAGTACACTTCCATAAACTTATTTTTGCTAAGGGGAGTCTGTGTTGTTTGTGTAGACCAGCCCGGATCAAGGTGATATCTTGTCAGAGACAGGAAAGAAAAGAGAAGTGGAGGGAGAGAGAGGGAGAGAGAGAGAGAGAGAGAGAGAGAGAGAGAGAATGAAAACAATTAGGCTTAATGATGGTGCTTTCAGGAGATCTTTCTCCTCTGAAAGCCTTCTGAGCAGGCCAATGGGTGCAGTGGGAACCTGGGGAGAGCTCTTTGAGAGCACCACACAGGAGCCTCCATTAAGCCTGGCTCTGTCATTTCAGCAGAGCAGGTGATGAGACACAGGACACCTGGTTTAGGCTTCAGGTTGGAATAGAGGCCTCCTCGCTGGAGAGGATGATGAGGGGCAAACGAGCTGTTGTTGTGTTTGGAGGTGTCGCCCCAGTCACCAGCGAGCGAGCTAGTCTTGTGGGTGTTGGCAGAGTGGGAGAGGCCTGGTGTTGGGAGATTAGATGGAGCTGCATGGCTCCCCATGCATTAGCATTGCACTGTCTCCTGTGATTAGAGGGTGGAGGAGGGGCAGGTCCTGCCCTAATGGTTTACATTCACACTAAGAGGAGGAATGTGTCAGACCCATCCACTGTATAGGCTACAACAAGCCTCACTATAGAGGCCACATTACAGACAGGCTGAAGTACAGGATCACCACTAGGCTTGGGAATTGGTTCCAGGTACTGGTTTGGAACCGGTTCCAAACGTTCTGATCCATCAGAATCGTACACATCCACGTTAACAATTCCACTAACGATTCCAATACAAAGCTCTGTTTTAGAAATGTTTACTTTTTTAGAAATTTGAAAGCATTCAACTTCTGTATTGATAATGCACACTTGGTATTCATTCTCTAAAACCTCTTTAAATTAGACATTCAAAGCCAACGGCTCTCAAAGCCATCTTATAAGTGTTCAGCAAAATGTTACAGGTATCGATAAGGAATCGCATTGATAAGCAGACTCGACAATGGCTTTGATATCCATAATTTCTTAGCGGTGCCCATCCCTAACTACCAACTTTTAAGAAATAAATACAGAATCCTGTAATAGACCTGGGGGAGGGCAGACATCATTTTGCCTCGTTGTTGTACTCTACCTCTTGTTGTGCTTGCATTTACCAGTAGGGTCTGGTAAATTGTATGTCAAACAAATATATTTACCAGTAGGGTCTGGTAAAGTGTATGTCAAACAAATATATTTAATGCTTACTTGTCTCGCTTGGCTGTGTTAAAAGTTATAGGCAGGAGGATAAATGAGGTTTAAATATCATCTGGACATTTCCACTGATGTTATCTAACGCTGACACCTCATCATTCTACCAACACACTAGTGTTTATCTGCAACAAAACTATTCAAAAGATATCTGTTTAAAGCTCATTCCTTGTCCACAGACGACTCCCTTAATGTTTGTCCAAAGGGTGACAGCTCATTAGAAGAAACACAAGCACACGGCCAGGCAAACCAGCATAGTGATTGGGTGGACGTGAGAGGAAAAACACAGTTGTGATAAGGGCAGACTGTGTGTTGAGTAGCGGTACAGTTCATCCGAACAAGTTTGAGTTCCAAGGAAACCAAATACACAAGAAAACAAGGGGAGCTGATGGAGGACAAACACATGCTGGAGATGGTCAGGCCATTACGCAATCTCATGGGTCAAGCTTACTTGTTGTTCAGGGCATAAACATAGACATAAACTCTTAAAGATATAAAACATTCATGTTTTTTATTATTAAAAGCCAAAGATACTAGATACTTGACACTAGTTAGTTAGCTGAGAAAAAGCTGAGAAACACCTATTTGTACCCCAGTGTTTCCCATACATTGACTAATCTGTGGCGGGGCGCCACGAAATAAAAATCGGCCGCCAGAGATTAATATTCTATGTTTAATTTAATTTAATTTAAATTAAATATAAGGTCAAATCCTTGCATTGCCATTGAGCTGCGCTTTTTACGCAAGCAGCCTTTCCTTGCCCCGCCCCGCTCTCTCTCGTAGCCCGCTGCCACTCCTCTGCATGTGCATTTAACAAAATATTCACGATTGTTGAAGGATTGTTGTTGCCACATAGAAGCATTTTATAGAAGACGTCTGGCTAAATTGCTATTAAATCCGCTTAGCATCGTGACCATGCTGCACAAATTTGTTCAAACCTGCTGCATTGAAGTGAACTCTGCTAAGGTCTTATCACAACATAGTAGGCTACATTGAAGAGACTAAGCCTTAGGCCTAGTCCACACGTACCAAACCGATCTTTTTTTCCTCCGTCTTCCCTGGAACCGTATCAAGAATATTTGCGTCCAAACGGATCCATTTCAACACGACTCAACACGTTACTTCATATCCCAGGCCTATAGGTGGCACTGTTTCTTTACAGTAATTTACCAAAACGTTCACGCTGTAGGCTTTACAAACAGACATAATAGGCTACGCCGAAATGGCTAGTGCAAGGAAACCAGAATTGTTTGTGTGGACTCATAGATACACTAGATGTCGCCTTCTGCTTCTCAGCATGCGTCAACACCGCCGCCATCTTGGTACAGGGATCTGAAGCGCTAAACTAGTTCTCCTGTATTGTCAGCGTTACCTATTTAGCGACGTTTGGCCATCCCCAGCGATAGAAAACCTTTTTAGCGATTAGCGACAAATTTGGGAACTTCTCACAATGATGGCAGATCGGCTTCTTTGTTGTTGAAACGTAAGAAAATCACCTTTCTCATGGCTTTGTCATTTATGAATTCAGCTACATCTCGTTTGCCCATGGCACTGACCCATGATTATAAAAGTAACGACTGGCGTAGCCTATGTAGTAGCAGAGGTAAATGTTCTACAGATCTACAGGAACTTCTGGTGAGATTACAACTTACATGAGTAAACGAGGCGAGGGGTATGTGGCCTCAACCAGAGCCTGTCTACGAAGAGCCTGTTTACTTTCATTGTATCGAACCTGGTTGCAGTTTACTCATTGTTCCTCTAGGGGCCGCCGCTAGCTAGTGCAGAATGAATGGGAGTCTATGGGGCTAGACGGGTAAAATGTATCTTTATTATCGTCTTAAGCTTAGTTTTCTCTAGACTCTAGACAAAAAACTAGATAATTGCTTGAGATTTTGACGATTTATGGTGATTTTATTTTCGCTAGATCTTTGCCCAGATTGACGCTAATGCATTATAGAGGAGTGGATCACTGAAGCAAGATGGCGTCTCGATCAGTGATGGGCAGTAACGCGTTACTGTAATCCAATTACTTTTTTCAAGTAACGAGTAAAGTAAGGGATTACAATTGCAAAATTAGTAATTAGTAACTTTACTTTACTTTCCTGCAAGCCTGCGTTACTGCGTTACTAAACCGTGATTTTGTCATAGGCAGTAAAATAATTTGGGATTTTGCCATATGGATTTTGTGAGACTAACTCATGACAATGATGTAGGCTATAGCTGCGTGATATAAATGTAAACAAACACACTGTGCAAGACATGGAGTGCGGGAGAGAGCGCGAACATGGAGCATTTAATTCATTGCAGTTCAGACATTACGAAAAAAACATTAACGCTGTACACTCTTCATGGGAAGAAACATGTTGTCTACAGCGAAAAATTCCACCTCAAATCTGAGCAAGCACCTAGCAAGCCGGCACAGAAATGTGAAACTCATTGAGACCCCCCCAGATCCCGACATGACGGCTGCAGCAACAGGTGAAAATAGAGGACGTTGCGGGTTCCCTGTAGCCTACTGGCCCGTTATAACAGAAGCCAGGGCATTATAATATTCTGGCTGCATTCACTGTGATTTGGAAAATGGGCAAAAATATAATGTGGTCTTTGCCTTAATGGGGCTGGTGAGTGTTGAAGTCTTCGTTTCCCTTAAACCAGCGTTTCTCTACTGGTTCGCGGAGACATGCCAGGTGGGGCGCGAAAAACAGGAGTTTTTTTTTTTAATTAATTTTTTTATCTGTAGCCTAGGCCCAGGTAGCACCCGATGCGCAATGGACGCACTGTGTTATTCATAGGGAAGCGCTCGTGTCAAGGCAGCGTGAGCGCATGTTTGAATCTGCAAGCACGTTCACTAATGAACATTTCTTAAAGCTGGCCTATCTTTGCGATATGTTTGGAAAGCTCAATGAGTTAAATATCCAGTTACAAGGCAAAGACAAGCACCTACCTCACCTAGCAGATAAGATTACTGCATTCACCAAAAAACTTGAGGTATGGGACAGGCGCCTCGATCGCAACAGTATGCCTTTGAGAATCTGAGTGAAATCGCTGAAACGTCTGCTTCGGGAGCCACTCTTGTGATCCCATGTATTAAACAGTAGGCCTACATCACATCCCTGCAAAGTTTATTTCAAAAATATTTCCCAACCAGCAGTGCTCAGTATGACTGGATTGTGGATCCATTTAATGCAGCATGTTGGTATTTCATTGAATATATTGTACAATGCTGTAAAATATTGGCTTATGCTTCCTAATATGTTGCTGGAAAACAGAAATATGTGTGTTTAATTTACAATGGCACATTATGTATTCATTTATTATTATATCTGCAGCACTAGCTGATTTTAACTCTGCTGAAGAGGATATATTTAGAACTTGTCATTATTTCAATACATTTGACAATTTTAAGCTTGACCTACCACTTTCTTAGAGCAATGAAGGACAGGTGGGGCTCGAAAAGGCCCCCCTGATCAAAGTAGGGAATGAAAGAAAAAGTTTGAGAACCACTGCCTTAAACTAAGCATTTACATGAAGCACAGTAGCCTATGCCGATTGAAACACATTCCACTCAGATAGGTGCTACCAGGCTCATATAGGCTATCACTTTTAATTGCAAACAGAAAATGTCTAGCTAGCTGTTTATACCAACTTAATATCATGACTATTGCTAATATAGTGCCAAATGTGGAGTTTGGACTAGCCATAGGCTTATATTTGAATGGAGCTGATCATTATGAGAGTTGTATAGATGCTCTTAAAGTGACAGCGCACCATTTATAAATGAGTTAAACTGCATCAAATTAGTAGTATTTCTTAAGAAATATTTTAAACTAACATTTATGCTTTGGGCACCATCACCATTTATTTACATCTATTCGAATGAAGGAGTATACACACCAAAAAGTTAAGATTGAACCTAATAAAACCAAGTTTTAAAAAAGCGTATTCAGGTTGTTTATAGCTAGTGTGTTTTTGTAAAGTAACTAAGTAAAGTAAATAGTAAAGTAACTAATTACTTTTGAAAATAAGTAATCAGTAAAGTAACTAGATTACTTTCTTGGATAAGTAATCAGTAATCAGTAACTAATTACTTTTTCCAAGTAACTTGACCAACACTGGTCTCGATTGACGCATTCGTTTCAATGAACAGCAGTAGTCAAGGCGACATCTAGTGTATATATCTATGGTGTGGACTGATGGTGAACTGTAAACTGTAGTCAACTGTAAAACTAATAAACTTTATTTTACGGTTTGTGAAGGGTGCTGTCCCGTCCTTTATTTGGCTAACGCAGGTAGGCCTACTAATCACCTTTACTTTATTTGGTTGTAGGATAGTCCGTGATTCACATTAGTTTTGGCTATCACCGCAATTAGGCTACTAAACGCAAGGCTTACCCAAGTTCTAGGCTATTCTGTCGCCACATTTATAATATTGCTATAAAACCTTCGTTAGTAACAGTCAATACTTTTGCCTGCATCAAATCGCGCATTCGGATTCAGTGTGCTACCATCGGCTTAACGTGAGTTCTAAGCGTCTTTGTATGCTTATATCTGATTTCACTCGACTGTGAATGCATGTATGTTGTAAGACATGTAAAATAAATGAATGACACTGGCACTACGCACAAATTAATGTAGCCTAAACTTACACCGCACTTTCCTAATCCAGGTTTCAGAAAAGTGCGGTTTCGGGCAGTGCCTTTACAGGATTCGTTTGGACGCTCGGCCAAGACGAAGCAAAACCTCTGCGTTTAACCTAAAAAGCGTCTCCGTGTGGACGGGCCCTAAACTAAGTTTTATGAAATCAAGCAGTATCTCAAAGCTAACGTTAGAATACTGTTTGGATGTCGAATTTAGCATGCTTAGCCTACTTACAGCTGCTTGTCAATTTCTTTGAAGGGCTCATTTTATTGACTGTGACACTGAATGTTTGCAAAATCCTGATGTAAATGGAAAAGTGTTTTCCAAAATTCAAAAGTGCTTGTCCCAAGGAGAAGTATGAACCTTTATTTTAACTATGTAGAAAACGTTATGAATTGCATCCACACATCAGCAGCCTTTCAACTGTGTTACAATTGCAAGGGTTCCCTCAAACGTCTTAGGGCTAGTCCACACGTACGAAACCGATCTTTTTTTCCTCCGTCTTCCCTGAAACCGCATCAAGAATATTTGCGTCCAAACGGATCCATCTCAACACGACTCAACACGTTACTTCATACCCCAGGCCTATAGGTGGCACTGTTTCTTTACAGAAATTGACCAAAGTTTGTGCTTTACAAACAGACAGAATAGGCTATGACGAAATGGCTAGTGTAAGGAAACCAGAATTGTTTGTGTGGACTGATGGTGAACTGTCAACTGTAAAACTAATAAACTTTATTTTACGGTTTGTGAAGGGTGCTGTCCCGTCCTTTATTTGGCTAACGCAGGTAGGCCTATCACCTTTACTTTCTTTGGTTGTAGGATAGTCCGTGATTCACATTCGTTTTGGCTATCACCGCAATTAGGCTACTAAACGCAAGGCTTACCCAAGTTCTAGGCTATTCTGTCGCCACATTTATAATATTTCTATAAAACCTTCGTTAGTAACAGTCAATACGTTTGCCTGCATCAAATCGCGCATTTGCATTCAGTGTGCTACCATCGGCTTAACGTGAGTTCTAAGCGTCTTTGTATGCTTATATCTGATTTCACTCGACTGTGAATGCATGTATATGTTGTAAGACATGTAAAATAAATGAATGACACTGGCACTACGCACAAATTAATGTAGCCTAAACTTACACCGCACTTTCCTAATAACTTAAGTTCTCTCGCGTCACTGACAGTAGCTAGAATGCATTAAAAAACACTGGGGAAAAAACAGTGTTCAGTCCACCAAGTCATAAGCTATCGGCGCTGCGCAGCACCAGTTGTGATATTTATACGGAGTGTAATTGTAGGTAATGTCATGTATGAAAACTAGTATTGTTAGGCAATACCATAAGTGCAAGTCCAGGGCAGCTGAGGTGTGGCGATGACATCATCGATACGCAAGCAGGATGTGCGGTTTCGCTGTCTAAACGAATTCAAACGGGCTACGGTTTCAGATTTCTCCACTCTGGGACCAGGTTTCAGAAAAGTGCGGTTTCGGGCAGTGCGTTTACAGGATTCGTTTGGACGCTCGGCCAAGACGAAGCAAAACCTCTGCGTTTAACCTAAAAAGCGTCTCCGTGTGGACGGGCCCTTAAAGTAACCAAGACGATCTTAATACCCCCCCCCCCCCACTTGTCAAAGTCAGCTACCGCCACAAATTTAATCCAATTCTGTGGGAAACACTGTACCCCAAGAATATTTGAGAGTTTTTCACAAAGCAGAGCTAAACAACTAAAGGGACACTCAATATGCTGAGGAAAAAAACAGGGAAGTGCAAGTCTCTCTCCAGAAGGGGGCAAAGGATGTGAATCACTGGATACCTCACCCCTCTCCACACTCTCAGAGGAACCACCCTGTGACACATCACCCTTGATCTCCATGACCCAGCCACAGCGACAGGCAGAGAGAGAACTGCCCAGATGGAGCCACATGTTATCAATGGATCTGAATATTCAAATGAACAAATGAATGAACAGCCCAGCTAGTAATTAAGCTTTCCTCTTCCCTGAAACATAACTTCAAGGGCATTTTAAAGGTCAAAGACTACACGCTCTTAACCAAAATTAAGGCTTTAAACTACACAAACTCCAAATACTTTGAAGTTCAGCTTGCCACAATGCCCTTTTTTGAACAAATGATACACCGAGTGAGAACTTGGCTTGAGTCACCACTGTACATGTCTGCACAGCGGCTGTGGATTGCTCAGTAAAAGACTTATGAGTTTTTCATCATTACTTGCCTGGAGTGGTTCCTCATTGATCAAAGATTATGTAATGGCAATGCTGTAATACTATGTGTCATTAGAACATGAAGCAACAAAACTAGAGCACTATGGCCTGCCTCAGAAACAGCTGCGTGTCTAGCCAGGCCTAGCAAGTCCTGACATTGAAAACATCTCTGTGCCCCTCATAAGGACGGACCCCCTTCAGATCCTCAGCAGGCCCTTACAGCTCTGTGTGAATCACTGCCCCCAGCTGAGCTCCACTCATGCACTCCACCAGCAAATATCAGACGGCCATGTGAAAGCTGAAACTAAATCAATCCCTTTATTGACTTACAGTAAGAGGTCGGGCCTGTGAACGTGTAGGGGAACTGTATGCCGCTTATCTGATAATGATGGCCATATCATTAACTTGGCATGGCAAAGTCCGACCCAAGGAGACGGAAGCACATCCCTTGTGGGGAGCGCTGGCCTCATATGGCATCTCAAGAGGATTTACAAAGCATTCCAGAAAATACAGTCTACCGTGTTGACTACATGAAGACTGCAACACAGGAGGACGGTGATATTTAGCCAACATGGGTTATGGGGTTATCGTCACAGGCTGGCTAGACCCTGTAAGCAGAGGATAGCAGTTGTGTGGTGGGAGATTTCAGGCTTGTTGAGATCACTCTGCTTCTGAGTTACTTTATCCCATCTTAATGACGACCGGATCTAGCCACTGAGACTGGAGTCTTTGCAGAAATCCACCATTACACAGTGCCTCTCAGACAATTATCTGATGAAAAGACATCACACACACACACACACACACACACACCACAGACTAATCCAAACCGCAGCGACAGTCAGACAGAGAACCACACCTCTACTCATTCACTCTCTCACCCAATAAACAGAGGAAGAAGAAGCAGTGCTTCAGCAGGAGCCCTTTCCTCTATTGGGTTTTTACACTAGTAAATATTTCACAATCAATCAGGGCCTGCTCACTTAAGACCATTAGTCGTGGGGGGTCATGCCCAGATCACTTTGCAAGCTTCTTAAAGCTGCACTCCATTCACAATCTGCCAGGGAGATCAAGTCCACCACACAGCAAAACAAACTCCAGAGGAGTTGAGAGTGACTTCTACAGCTCTACCATGCTAGAGTAATGATTCCGTCAGGTGTGATCCACTCATAACCACCACCACCACTTAAACACAACTAGGGTTCCATAGTGAGGAAGGGTACCTTCCCTTGCCATTGGAAGGTAGACGGTGCCGAGGGGCCATAATCAGATCTGCTGCTTTAGCTAACAACATTAGCGTGCAGCAGGGCACTCTCTGCTTTGTGTCCTCTCTGTGTGCTTGAGTCCTGATGATAATGGGGGAGAGCAGCGTGCTGCAGGGTGTGGTCCCTCCCTCCCACCGTCCCGAGGAGAATCACAGCACCCTGTGGCGTACCGCCCTGGACCGACTTGGACTTAATAAAACTAACATGCACAGATGCTGGGCTCAGCAAAAACACAACACAGAGGCACACGTATCCACTGCAGCATCAACATGCTCCATTACTAGTCTACACATGATCTTAACACTGTACTTTCTGGGAGAAAATGCAACACATGCTGCTGCTCTTTGTGATCAACTGAAACTCATATGTGTGCACACACGCCCATATCCTCATCCCATTAATAATAGATGGAGTTTGTCCTTTCTGACACAAGTCTTAGTTTTGAGCGTGACCTTCATGTTGCTAAGCAGGAAAAGGGACTTGAGGAGACCTATCCATAGCCCAAACAGAGCTGATTGTTTGTTTACATCTCAAGAGCTACAACAGCAACAGCTGTTCTGGAGCTGGAAACAGTTACTTTGTAATTTCTGAAGTCTGGCCACACTTAATAGACTTAATAGACTTGTTTATAAACATAATGACAACAGCTCGGCCAGAACCCTCCACAACACTGATGGCTGATGAGGACAGAGGGAGGGACAGGTACCAATCAGGGCACATCCCCCCCCCCCCCACACACATAATATGCCGAGTGTGTGGATCTCTGCTGCCGCAGCTGAGATAATCCCAAAGCAGTGGACAGCTGTCGTGTGGCGCTACACACACATGCCAGAACAACTGAACCCCTCATCTGTTAACGGGTAAAAATATTGAACAGCATGTTCGCCAAATGCATAACCATTTGTGAATTAACAGTTACGGATAATCCTGCGAAGAGCCCATATGATGACGTATTCATTCATCTTCCTGAAATAAAGTGATGGGCGAGGAGACACTGAGGGCAGGAGGGATTTTACACAGCGCTGATGCTGATGCTGATGTGTGCCAGCCTATCAGCATGGTGTGTGCATGTGCAGATGCTGCCTGCTTGGTTACATAAGAGATTTTAGGATTTGAGAATCATAATGGGAACAATACATCATCCTCAACCAAGGACTGAAACACCGACCATCCCAAGAGGGGCTTAAGAATGCTCAAATTCTTGCATAATTTAGATGGAGGAAATATCTGAAATCCAGTTCAACTTAATAGTGCTTTTATTAGCATATAAGGTTGCATTTTGCATTTACTTCCAAACACATGCACACACACACACATGGTGTCAGGCATTACATTCAAAGATTGAATTGCTTTGATCTGATCCCTCCATTTCTGTGCAGAAAAAAAAAATGCAGAAAAACTGTGCTATTATTCTCAAAGATGTGACAATCACATAATCCTTTACCTAATGTTAAATGTACGCATATAACAGAGCCCCAAAAGAACTGCATGCATTGTTCCCACAGCTGTGGAGGAAGTGTCACCTTAGAACATGTGGGTGAACGTTCAAGAGTTGATCTACTGAAGACACCTAGGACCAGAGGGAAAGTTCAGGATTTATGGCGTTTCAGTTCCTTCAAAGGTGTGTGTGTGTGTGTGTGTGATGAATGCCTGAGGTTAAGGGATGAAATCACCTGAGCCCACGCTGAGAGGGAAGGTCGTCAGCACTGAGGAATTCCTCCAAGAGCCAAGGGGGTGGGACAGGGCAGTGGAAAATAGTCTGTGTGTGTGAGTGCAATTGTGTGTGCCTGTGTGAGAGTGTATGTGTGAGTATATGAGTACATGTTTCAGGGTTGTAGCACAACTGAACCCATCACATCACACTGCAATTTGAGTCCATGACTCAAAAGAGCCAGCGGCAAACAACCTGCCTGACACAATGAAGCCAACCAAGACAGACATGAGGTCATCTCAGTGCCTCTAGGCGCAATTCATGTCCATGTGGCTGACAAAACAGATAGGTCCATTCTAACAGACAGACATTATCAACTTTTACTGTGATGACTATAGGTAGGGAATGACATGTTTGGTTGATCAGGCCTGAGCTTAGTAAAACAGAGAACAGAGTGTTCCTTTGAGTCTGAAACCAGCATAAAATATGGTCTTAAGAGAGAGGAGACGATGGTAATGCATGTGTGAGTGGTATGTGTGTATGAGAGTCTAAACGTGCTGTACTACCAAACTCTCTGATGACTTTTAACACTCCAGTGCTGATTACGAGTAGCATACTCTAAATGTGCTACTGGGATCACAAATTCTTGAATGTAGGCAGAGCTACTGGATGGGCGTGTGCTTGATTGGTTTAAACAGTGTCTTAATACTTCTGCATGCTGTGGAACAAATCATGGAAGAGAGAGCTGCTCTGCAGTAACTCCTCATAGGAGAGAGAGCAAAGGCACTTTGGAATAGTGACTTCCACCTTAGTGTCACGCTGCCAACACTCTCATTTCTAAAGAGATCGCTCACACGAATGCCAGATTAATACCTTCTCTGTGAGCGATGTCTGCCTGCATGGGGGACCATTAGTCAAAGGTGGAAAAAGAACTGTAGTTCATGGGCATGTTTGCACAGGACACACCTCCCTCCAGGAGAGGTTTCACCCTGAGGACTTTGATACCTGGCAACCTCCCTACGGCTGCTGTTCCCTCTGTCCCGCAGGACTGGCTCCCAGCTTTCCCCCTTTCCCCCTGATCTGGAGCCAGCTGCATCACCTCCTATCCTCACGTCCACCTCTCCACACTTGCATCTGTTCAGTAGGGGAGAGATTGGGACAGAATCAACCCAAAAACAACTTTCAACTTTTTGGATCAGCATACCATGCTTACTGGCTATTTTGGCTTGTCCTGAATCCTGGCAGATTGTAAGGTCAGTTCAGTTTAGTCAGTTTACGCAATATGAACAGCAGATAAAGGCCTATGACTGTGCAGTGAAGTATGCCTCTCCCAGTCAACTTTTGACCCAGAAAGGTAGCTATGAGGGAAAATCACAGAGAATCACAGACATGTGTTAACAGCTCTGCAACAAACACTGCAAGCCTTTATTCTGTTGTTTTATGGTGCTTATTATCTATCAAGAATCTGTTCTTCACAGGGTGCCGGTTTCATTAGCGCTGTGGACAGTTTCCATCAAAGTATTCAGGTGTTATTCTATTTGGGACATATGATAGGGAAACAATTTTAACATTATAATATTCAGGTGCTTGTCGGTATGCAATAAACTGCTTGATTTCCTCTGACTGGACCTGATAAAACGACTTGAAAGCTACCTTTCACATCAACTTCAAAAAGTGGAACTGCCTCGCTGCAATTAGGCTCCAATCTACATGGCCACGGACGGAGTCTTACAACACGCGGGGACACCAGCCACATCTGGGTCTGTCAGGTGTTCCAATCAAACACACCAAGATTCTTTAGATTAAAAACTTACAATAGTGAGAGTGAAGGCTACTAACAGTCATCTGTCAAAATATAAAAAATAAAAATCTTTACACGAATCATGAGGCTACTACTAGCTAGCGTTGAAAATGTTCCACGCCTATAATAATTTCGTGTAGGCTACAAAACATAGATAGTGGTTCTGGCTTCATAGCATCAGCAATTCATGTAACGTTTAGGATAGGTAGTTACCTTAATGATTATCGTAAGAGATGTCAGCAGGTGACAAAGGACAAGCTATCCAACGAAGCTTGTAAATTCTTCCAAAACAGACGTCGAAAATTTGTCAACGTGCTCCTGATTTTGTCTATCATCCAAACAGTAAACCGTTTTCATTTCGTATGTAGGCTACTGCGGTTAGTCATGACATCTACAATATCTGTGCGGCACCATGAGCAAAATTATCACAGCAGTTAATTTCAGGTTAAAGTTAGCGCCTGGGCTACTCTCACGCCGCAATGTTGTCGACGATGATGAGCAGGCTACTGCAGGCTTGCTGGGTGGAGAGTGAAGGAGAAAGATGCTGGGTGACAGGGGAAAGGAGGAGCCCCTCTCCGACAAAGAGTGGCCTCGCTTTTGTAATGCTACCCGCTGTCTGGTCCTTAGGCGAGAGGTCTTATTTCTATTGTCTGCCCGCGCATGGGTCTGATGTCCAACGGTTTGGGGGGCCAGTTTTACGGAGACTTACTATTGACGAATAGAGCACGCGTTCATGTAAAATCCTGAAATATTAAACCGGTTGGCATGCGCAAGTGATGAGTTTGCTGTTGCTGCTGCCAAGATTCCCATTGATAAGATCATCCTTGCGTGAATTATGTTTGGTTTGTAAACTAGGACATGCACCCACAACTATTGCAAATAATCTGGCAATGAGTCAAATAATCCTGTGTCAGAATTAACCTACCTAATTCCTTTAAATGGGTCAAGACGGCAGTGACCTATAGGCCCTATACTATAGCAAGGCAGGCACTAAAATACATAGGCTACCACTGAGCCAAATAAATTAAAAATGTCTTTGATCATGAATTTATCGGCATCGAATCTTACATAAGTAGGCTACAGCCTTCGTTTCGTTTACATCACGTCTACCAGATCAATGCACTCTTTTTGTTTCTTGGGGGGGAACTAGTATTGGTCTCCCTCTGCTGGATTGTTAAGTGGCATGCAGCACGAGGACAATACGTAAAATGTATCACCCGCAGGGGCTGGTATGATGTTGCTTATCACTGTTACAAGAGATCTCGTGCATGATCGAACATTGCATAGTTTAGCCATTTACACATCGTACACCTTGGGGATCAATAAAGTATCTATCTATCTATCTATCTATCTATCTCGTAAACTACAGTGATATTGTCCTGTTCATTTTGCTTCTCGTTTCCAACTAGAAACTAAGAATTCCCCCTTTGTCAATTTCAACATTTCCAACAATGAAAATAATTTCCATATTAACAAAAACATACCATAACATATCAAAAATACATTAACAAACCATAACCTTGTATGGGAAATACTCAATGAATGTATTAGGTGAAAGGTGAACAGATGAGTCCTTAAGCACTTCTTGAAAGCGCCAAAACTACCACAAGAACACAGAACACTAGGCAACTCATTCCACCAATGAGGAACCACCGAGGATAAGTCTTGATTCTGACCTCTTGGTGTATGTAGGTGATCGACACATATATGCATATCAGAGGAACGCCAAGAGGGAACGTAGAGCTAACAAACATGTCATTCATTGTAAATTAGTCCATAAAACCATAAATCTAAGCATTGACAATGAAAAAAGCTGACTGTGAGGCCTTATTTCAGAAAATACTTTAATGCCATTTCATGCATTCATATTACTGAAAGGTGTATAGGCAAACACAGAGACTGACTCACAAATGACAAGACTTTTGTTGTTTGGTAAGGCACATGCGTTATGTTTTTAGTTATTCTATGAGTGTCTATTTTTTAACCTGAGGTTCCCCATTTGAGCTTGCTGTAGCCTTTGTTCTCCAGTTATCCGCTTTAAGGAAAGCTGGGTTGTTACTTATACTTGTAGAATCCCTCTCCAGTCTTCTTGCCAAACTTGCCCTCAGCCACCAATTTGTTTAACATGGGGCTTGGGGAAAAGAGGGGGTTGTCTGGTTCCATTGCACACCAACCTATAACCACACAAGAAAACGAAAAACATTATTTACTATTTTACACCGCATCTACGGATGAATCACAGTACACGGTCAAAAAAAACCCTCTCACCGTCAATGATGAACTTTGCAGTGTCCAGACCAACATAGTCAAGCAACTCAAAAGGTCCCATAGGATAGCCAGCACCCAGTTTCATGGCAACATCTATGTCCTCTTTTGATCCGTGACCTAAGGATAAACATCATGATAACAGGCCTTGTGGAGTAGTTATGTTCTCAACACTTTAAGCGATCAGGGAATTGTCAAAGACAGCCACAACAAAACACTGATAGGACATTTCGTGTAACAGTGTCTACTCATTTTGTTTGACCATATGCCTAGGGCCTGTGAGCGGAGCAGAAACATCCCAGTGGAGCAGGGTTGGCTGCCACTCTCGTCATGTACTGTCAGTATTGCTGCAGCAGATCGGCAAAGCCTAATATATATTTTTTTATAGATAATGGCAAACTCTTGCGTTGGACAATTAGGAGTGCGTGTCTTGTCCACTTGATAGTGGCAAAAGATATTAAACGTTATGTGGGTTTCAGCTGTAGCAACGAACCACAAGCCAGTGACTAAGGCGCTCACAGACTAGTTGGGTTCTGTGTATTAACCTGTATTACATAATGAAGCTGATAGTAACTTACTGGTCAGTAGGCGTTGCTTTTATAGATTTTGAGCAAAAGTTTGTGGCAATTGCCTTGTTGCTTGCCATTTTGTTTACAGTTTAAAGCAAACAGTTTAAATGTTTTATACAAAAAACAGTGTCAGCCAGAAACATTTCTCAAATTTGAAAACACAGTGTCTTCATCACCTCCAAACCCTTTCCTAACCTGGATTCCTATCCAGGTCTTACCCTTGCAGTAACCCAGATATGAACCTTGTCCCCCCTCCCACCCCTTACCCTGGCATGTCATTGTATAATGAGATTGATGTTTAAGTAATAAGGATATATGCATGTGGAATACTTGGGAGGTGCCTCTGCTGTTGACAATGGTATTGACATGTAGGTCTAACAAAAGTTTGTAAGCAACCAGTACAGAGTGAAGTGACCCTACCTCTCTCATGCAGTCGGATAGCTTCCATCATGTAGGGCACTAGCAGGCGGTTAACAATGAATCCTGGGGTGTCCTACAAATGAGATGCTTAACTGACGTTACTTTATTTACTGCATTGCTGAAAAGACGTCTAACTTTGGCATTTCAAAATTTCAAACACTTTCAATCAAGAGACCTACTTTGCATGTCACAGGATGCTTGCCAAGTGCTTTGCTGAAAGCCATCAGAGCATCATAGCTTTCCTGACTTGTTGACTCAGTTCTGATTACCTGCAAAAAATAAGTAGAAATATTACATATATTATATTAGTCATAATAAATATAGCAGTTATCCTTTACAGCCCTTAATATTATTTACATTCTACAAGTTCATTAGCAACATGGGGCATTCTGCCAGAAAGGTACATTTCCTGTCCTGGGATTGTTTCAATGAATGAAACTTGTTTAATCCAAAAATGATTGATTGATTTCTACAAGTTGTTCTGTAAAAGGATATGTAATTTATTACGCTCTCAGAAATGTTTCTGTCCCCATGGGCTGTCCCCAGCCAAATCTGAGCTATGTCTTTCACAGTTTTGTTTTGATAAAGACTTTACATACAATTTCAAGTTGTTATTGTCCACATCAATATATTTAAAACATGACATTAAAGATAAATTCTAGAAATAAATAGGAATTTACAACTTTCCCCAAGTTTTAGTCATGCCCCTTGGAAATTGATCAAGGGTAAATCCTGACATTAAATTATAACAAGCTTATGGGTCAGGCCCCGTCACACTAAAATATCCTAGAAAATAATGGAATTGTTGTATATCTAAAATATGTCTGAAAATGTTACTGAAATCCCTGCTTACATGCGAAAAGTTTTGATTCGAGATTTTGATTTGTTCACAGGCAATTCAAATGACTGACCGTCAGGCTCTGTTACAAATAGCCTATTAGTTCATATTAGTTATTTTCTAAAATGCATCTAAAAATGTATTTTATTCAAGAATAAAAACATCCTGATATGGCATGATAGGTGTTCCTCAAAGCTGCCATATGAATAAGACTATCTGTTGAAGATACAAACCTCCACAAGTTTCATCATAGGCACAGGGTTGAAGAAGTGAAGGCCTCCAAATCGATCCAGCCTTGCCGTTGAGCTTGCAATATCCGTGATGGGAAGAGAGGATGTGTTGCTAGCAAAGATTGTGTGTCTGTAGGATGCAATACACCAAGACACACAAAAAGAATTAACAAAGAAACACTTCTCTAATTATATCACAACCTGAATGTGCATCTGTGAATGTATTAAAGCATCTGGGGGGAATTCACCTATTCACGCATATTTTTTTTTTTTTTTTAACGCACTTTAGTTACGCATATTCTCCCAATCCCGCTTCTGTCACACCCACAGCGCGCGAGTTCGATATCAAGGCGGTCTTATGAAAGAGCCGTGATTTATTTAAAATAGAACCAGACTGATAGCCTAGAAATCTAGACGCGCCCCTAGCGGCAGCAAATTACATTTTCTGCCAGGGCTAGTCTAGCAACTCTCCGTTGGCTTGTGAGCTCCAGAAATCGAAACTTAATCAGGACATTGAAATCGTGTATAGAGTCGTTTGGTGGGCTTAACATAATAATTGATGGCAGAGTTGCAACGGTTTTGCTTGAATTCCCTGCTACTTGAAAACAAATATCCTATTGCGTCCTATTGCGTGCAGAGGGAATTTAAAAGACAACTGATTATCCCGCCCCTCGGACTGAGCACTGCGAACGGTGAGTGCCCAGACCCTACATTTTAATGTGGGTCTGGCTCGCCAGGCTACCAGACTGATCCACCACCTCGTTAATTTAGGTTGATAGGAAAACGTGGACATTCTCATTGACCTTCTGAATGCCATTTAAATCCAGAAAGAACACAAACCAGTCATTGAGTTTGAAAATCTAAGCATGGTGCACTGAATAGCGAAGGCCTACAGTATAATGGTGTGTGATCACATAGCCTAACAAAAATGTACTTCATGAAATTTCATTCATTGTTTCATTTGTTAGCTTTTGCTTTGAGGTTTGTTTATTAAGAGTCAAGACGTGCTTGAGGTGTGTAGATCCATCATTTAAAAACTCACTTCAATGGCAGCTGCTTCTCATCTATGCTAACAAAGCTGTAGACTGACTCCTGCAGTTTCAGTAGAGACTGCATAACAATACCAGCCTCTATTAAAAACAAATCAAGAGACAGGCGAATATAAACGCTGCTCTACAGTAGTGCAGATGTCTGTGCAAATGTATTGATGACCTACATGTATTTAGAACTAGGCCTACTGCTGACATCGAGCAATATGCTGTTTCATCATGTAGTGGCGCTCACCTTAATACAGCCCTCCGGAGCGCGTAGTTGGAAAGGTACTTAAGCCATGGCAGAATGCGCACAAGAGTTGTATACATAAGAAACGCCCAGATTGTGGGGTTGCTCCTCCCAAAACGCATACCTCCCTCTATTGCGCGTAAACGACAGATTTAAGCGAAGGGGTGAATTCGCGTAGAGTGAAATGTGTGTAGTTACGCACTTTTCTTTAACTTACGCACCCTTATGCACATGGGAGAATTCCCCCCCCTAATTATCTACAGTAGGCTTGTCTTACTGGGGGGCTGCTTTATCCAGAGCACCAAAGAGACCCTGCTTGATTTTGAGGTTCTCCACAATGGCCTCTATGACCAGGTCAGTGTTCTGGACGGTTGAGTTTGCATCTGTTGATGTTGACACATTTTTCATAACCTTCTGAATGAACTCCTCCCCAGCCTGATTAAAACAAATAAACAACAACAATGATGATATTATCTCTAATATTTCATGGACTACCTTTTGCTCTGATTCACAACCAGCATGGCATTGTTTAGACAACTTTATGCAACCTCACAGCATTTGTTTTATTTCTTGCCAAGATCTTGTATTAATGACAGGAGACTCGACTCTCTGTGTAAAGTCTGCTTCAGCACATCCCAAAGACTTTCTATGGGTTGAAAGTCAAAACTTATGGTGACCAATTCATCTGTGAAAATCTTTCTTCATACTCCCTGAACCACTTTTTCACAATTTGAGCCAGACGACTCCTGACATTGTCATGCCCATGCAATCAGGCAGGAAAAGATTGAAACAACATAGGCTTCCAACTGTAGAATGCATGATGGATTTGTTTTAACACACAATATGATGAGAACTCAAAAGACTGGAACTTAACATCTGTTTAGCTATAAGAAAAAACACTTGAGTGAGGTTAGTTAAAAAAGGTATTAATTTTCTAGGGAGCCTAAAGATTGGACTTTGGACCAATGGAAAAAATGCCATGTGGTCTGACTCCAGATTTATTCTATTCCAGAGATGGGCATGTCATCGTATGAAAGTAAGCACATGAAATGATGCATGCATCATGCATAGTGCCCATTGTTCAAGGCACTGGAGGCAGTTTCATGTTTCTGGGGTTGCCCCAGTTGGCCAGTTCTAGGCTTAGCAATGTTGTGTGGCTATGAAACGAAGCCCGATGACTATGCAAATAACCTGAATGACTTGGTAATCCCATCAATGGATTTCTTCTTCCCTAAAAGCACAATGCTGTGATGTTTCATAAGGTTTTTAGAACAACTCTGTGACAAATGGCGCTGTAATCAAAGCTAGGTGATCCAACAAAGTATTAGTGTGCCACTTTTGTTACCGGACATTGCATTCAGATATTTTTAAAATACAATTACTGACCTCTGGCTTATCTGCAAACTTCTTCTTGACCACTCTTTTCAGACTGCCCTCAATTCCTTTAGCAGATTTCTTCAAGATGTCCTCAGATGTATCCACCAACACAACTGTATGACCCGTTGAAGCTGCAACCTGTGAGTTAGGGGACATCAGACATTTATGTCCACCCTTCACATCATTTAAGTGATAGGGCTGCATCAAGTTACTTTCAAAATGCACGCTCCTGGGTTTTTGATTATTCTCAAATGGACATAGATCTAATGGGCTCCTTTCCAGACCAACCTGCAGAGCATGTTCAATTTTGCCAACAGGCTCGTTTGGGTTCACCCAGGCTAACTTTCAAATCCCAAACTCTTAGTCTACGCCAATGCTAAAATAAAAAACTCTTTAAAAACTAGGTGTTTGGTTCATTTGTAAAATCAGTGATATTCATCATCATAACGCAGCCATCCAGCTGCTAATGAGATAACGTAGGGTAACGTTGGTGTCAGTCAAACTTGCCTTTAGTTCGTTTAGTGACATTAGGCATCATGGCATCATGACATCAAGACGCTGTAAAACGTTGTCCAAGTTACTTTGTTGTAAGTTGTAAGTTAAAAGGTGAAATAACTTCTGAAATTGGGATCACGGAACTGTTCAAATCATTTATTTAGGTAGTTCCTGTTAGCCAAATACATGTACACAACTGTCAGAACTAGCTCGCTAGCTAGCTATCAGCTAACGCGTTAGCTAAAACCAGGGTGTTTTAATGCAGATGTTTAAACTTGCCTGTGCAATACCTGCGCCCATTTGTCCACCTCCAATAATAGTTACGTGTTTTATTGCTGCATTTCGGGCCGAAGATGATGTTATCGTCCTGATTATTTGGTGGGTAACGAAAGCCATATCTGCTTTGCAGACAAGAACGTAAGGCAACGCAAACACGATACACCGCAGGCAGAGAGAGAGACTTGATTTTCCTCACCAGACAACAAACTGGGAAGGTCATACAGAGCCTGGTCACGTGGTTATAATAATGTCCATGACCTTTCACTTAGTTGCAGTACAGAGAATTTCTTGATACATAAACTATCCTTTACAACCTTTGGAAAGAGGTCACCTTCCAGATCTATTTTTTTTTTCAAACTTTTGTCAGGGTTATCTTTTTTTTTTCAAACTTTTGTCAGAGTTATCAATGTATACATTATACAACAAAATAGGACATTTGATTGGGACAGACAAAAGAAACGGCTAGGCCTAGAAATGAGTCAAGATTTTAAACTTGGTTTATTTATTGCTAATATAAAACATTTCTAAAATATTTTTTAATGTGCCAACCAGGGCATTCAACATATTCCCGAACAATACATGAGCAATTTATTATCAGCAGATGAAATGAAATGATACTGTATAATATGTTTACTCATTACTTATGTGCAGTGCAATACAACATTAGTTTTCTTAATTTTGCAAGATGTCAGTTACACATTGCATTGCAGCATTAGCAAATCTTTAAATGAAATTCCCTGATATTATTAAAGTGCAAAATTTTTTAGTGAAAGGCAATCAGCCAAAAGAAATGTCAGTGGTCACCGAATTACCTCCCTTCTTGAGCATTTCAGCTTCCATGGGACAGGGACAAACATTTCTGGACAGGGTCAGCCAAACTAACAGTTTATATTTTAAGGTGGAGTCAGCCATTCTGGTAAATCCCTTCCTTCCATCCCTCTAAAGCAACTCATTTATTGGCTGTAATAGGGTAATGCCAGAGACGTTCTAATGAGGACACACAGCACTCAAAAAATCCTCTATAGAAATGCAGGGGTTAATTGTAACACCAATATGGCAGTTGTCTTCACATAGCCCGCCCCTTCCGCAGCCAAAAGTCGACATGTAAATAAATTGTATCAATCATGTGGTGTGATCTCGCCGCTGTAGTGAGGTTGGTGTCGTAAACCCTTGCACACACAGTTCTGACTGAAATAGATGTCCATTAAGTGCCCAAAGTGCGTTGCAATATGGCCACCAAGTGGAAGGACATGCCTAAATGGACTTTGGTAATACTCAGTCTGAGCTACTTTGTTTCCCATTTACAGACTTAGGACTACACACAAAACCAGAAAGCTAGAGGACCATACAGAGTAATTTCCTGAATTTAACAAATATTTCACATTACAATGGTGGACTTGACCTTTAACACTTTCAGTCAGTGTTGTGTCTAGCGGGGTGTCACACAAACAGTGTACGAGCAAGGGGCCAATGTAAGACCAAAGCGCCCATGCATGGGTGGAGGTGTTTTTTCTTTGGGGAATCTAAATGTGAATGCCTGCATCAGATTGGTGAACATCAGGAAGAGCTCCATCTTGGCAAGCTGCTCTCCCATGCACACTCTGCGGCCTAGAAAAAGCGTGACAGGTGAAATAATAAGCGATAATCTTCACATGTATTGTTATCGTGATTCATGTATATATATGGAGTCATAGTAATATAGTGAGATAAACACTGCATCTTGGAGCACTGGTGCAACATGCGATCACCGAGTTCTTTCCAGGAGATCAATAGTTTCTAATACCTTCAAATTGGATATGAAATGTTAATCAGTTGTTACTCAGTTGTTCTGTTGAGTTTTGGTCTAAAAAACAACAGAACCTTTGCCTATATATTCTTGTATGCACGGAAATGCTCGCACATGATAGAGAATTACTGTAGCATTAATGAAGTGTAGGCTACCTATTAAGTGTAACTGAGAGCATGCTATGGTTATATGGTAGTCATTACCAACTTGATCAGTGAGGGTATACAAAATATGTTTCATAGAGCCTTTCATCACCACAACACATCTAGACAGGATTCAGTCATTGAAAGAAAAATAATGATTATAACATGATCAAATATATCCTACCTATTCCAAATGGAATGAAATACTCTTTTCTCAGCAGTTTTCCCTGTTCATCCAAAAACCTTGAAGGATTGAAGTCATCTGGACTGTCCCAAACAGATGGATCTCTGTGGACAGACCACAGGTTTGGGATGATCACCGTACCTTTTGGAATGGTGTAACCCCGGAACACTGTAAAGAAACCAAACCTGGTTATTGAAATCAGGGCTGGTTTCATTTCTTGTTTTTCATGTTCAAAGAATTCCATGCACAACTAACTTCCTCACCTGTGGTCTGTGAGGCCATGTGAGGAATTGCAAGAGGAACCACCACAGTCATCCGCTGGACCTCCATTATGGTTGCCTCAGTGAATGGCAGGCATCCTTTGTCTGTCAGTGATGGAAACTTGTCTCGGCCAATCACTGCATCAATTTCCTCATGAACTTTCTCTGTGACAAAAAAACTTTAAAACTTTAGGATGGGAATCATGAAATGGGAACACATCTGCAGAAAATGCTGTCATATTGTCACCAGCGAAGTGTGTATCAACTCTACCTTGGATGTCGGGATACAAACACATGTACAATAGCATCCACAACATGGAATTGGTGGTGGTATCTGTTCCTGCAATGAAGAGGTCGCCTATGATGTAAAAAAGGTAGTCCTCTGAGAAGGTGTTCTCAGTGGGGCCTGCTGCAGTCTGCTGGGCCAGCATCTCCACAAGGTACATGTCTATGAGGTCCCTTGGGTTGTCTGGGTCTAGTGTGTCCCTGTGTCTGGCAATGATCCTTTTAAGAAATGCAGTGATGTTGCCCTCGACCTGCCGCAGCTCCCTGAACACCCCACAGGGCAGGTGGTAAAGCCAGGGGAAGATGTTGATGAGTACTGCAGGACTGTTGACACTGATCTCTAGGCCCCGGGCCATAAGATCCAGCAGAGTTCTGAACTCCTGGTCCTGGTGGTGGAAACGCTGCCCCAAGCTAATGGAAGAAATGACGTTGGACACAGCGTTGCTAATTAGTGGAGTAAGGTCAACACCCATTTCTCCAGACTCACTGCTAAGCCTCAATAGTTCACTTTTAACAATAGCCAGACCTTCCAATATGCATGGTTCTAAGCTGAGCTTCCCCAGGCCAAAGCCACGTAAAGTGCTATGGCAAAACTTGCGTTGCTTTCTCCACACTGGGCCATACGGTGCAAAAACGATTCCTGCAAATTAGTGGAGAGAGATATTTAAAATAAATTATATCTTATTTGATACTTTGAACTACAAACACATCTCTGTCATGCTGTCATACTCTGTCAACACAAACTGTGCACTAAAAATCCTAAAAACACGTTACTCATATGATTACATACTTTCAGCTATAACAAACCATCTCAAAGCAATATTGTCTTAATCAGCTTGCCTTGTCTAGATTTAAGAATACCTTTTCTCTTTGTCATGATGGTGATGACTGGAACATCTGGTCTGTCAGAGAACACCTCTGCATGGTTGGAGAGAGCATCTCTGACTACGTCATAGCCAGTCAGCAAAACCATCAGTTGGTTGCCAACAAATATACTGAATATGTTCCCATAGATTTTTGAAAGTTCCATCAGAGCAACTTGGGGCGAAACAGGGTTGGATGTCCTCTTCACATATTCCTCCCGATTTCGACCAAATCGTCTTGAAATGAAAGATGGAATCAAGAAACCTCCAAAATTGCCGACCAAAGGCCATGGCTTAGGACCCGGGGGAATGTTAGAAAAATGTCTAAGTCTTCTGTACTCATGCACACAATAATAAACAAAAATGAACACAGACAATGTCACTATGTTGACAGTAGAAATCACGGAAGAAAACGGGATCTCCTGCCATATATGCCAAAACATTGTGACAGTTTGGTGCACAAATGAGTGAAAACGTACAGCCTTGATCCATATGTCCGGATGATCCTTTATAGATTAGATATATTTTGTTCCTCTTTTAAAAGTGTGCCTACGCTTTGAGTTTCCGCAGCCATGATACAGCGTCAGTCACGCGGTCAAATCTTTTAACTGTTCATTGGTTGGCAAAAAGTTATTTATCGTCGTTGATAGGTCTGAAAAGCAAGGGGCGAGGGACGCACGAACAAAACCACGCCCCACAGCTGTTCGCGCAAATTGAGAAATTCTCAGGATGAAAGCATTTTAGATCTCGATTATGGCAGAACAGAGTTAACAAAGTAATGGCCACCTTACACCAAACAACTTTGCCAGAATGAACTAAACCCCAAGTTTTATTGGCAGACGTGTGTATATAGGTGGTGTGATGGAATGATATGTAGGCTACACTTTTCTTATAGATCTAGAAATCTACTTTCAATCAGAGAAACCTTGAATTGCAACCAGTTGAATACAAAATGACTATCGGAAAGAGTATCGGTATTTAAATGTGTATAAATTATTTCGTCATGTGGGCTATTTGTAAACACTTCATCCGCATTGGCTATTTAACACCAAGCCAGTTGGTGGCGGTATTGCAAAAAAAAATGCATTGCTAACCGTTGAAGAAAGGTGAAGAAGACAATTTAAAAACTGGCGGATAGGATATTCCTACTAAGGAGTCTCGGAATATTTTAGGACAGAAGGACATCGCTAAAGTAAGAGTGATAGTGAATAACGCATCGAGTAAGACAAGCAGTTTTGCTTAAAAGGCAGGAACAGATTACTCCACAAATTCGTACTAAAGGTTGTTGTTTTTGCTGTTGTCTGAACTGTGGGGCGTAGCTTGGGTAGAAGCTAGAAGCTAGTAACGTTAATTTAGCATTTATCTTATCTTTATCGTAGATATTTGCTAACGTTATCTAGCGATCAATAACTATTGCTACCTTCAATAAAAAATGTACATGGCTAATGTTGGCAGTATTTGGCGATAGGCCCAGTTGCCATTATGTATTGAAAATCTATGTTTGTGTTGTCCAGCGTTAGCGCTTCTCGCTAACATCAGTATATATATCTATGGCTAACATTAAGGCTAACAAGCTAACTTTAGATAACGTTCCTTGGGTAAATGCTAGAAGAGGTCACAAACATTGATCTTTCATTATTCAGTGATGTAAGTTGAGTTGAGCATTTGTGTTCATCGAGAATAATTATTGTTATACACTTAAGTCTGTTAATTGAAATGCACTTCCCATGCACCATTTTAGCTTGTGGGTAACACTAGTTGCATCGAGTAACGTAACTTTCTATGATGGGGCTTGGAAAAATAAGGTAACTTTTAAAATGTGCTTTTCCTGGCCGCCGACGAAAATAATAATATTAAGTCCAACACACATGGCATACTTCGCGAAGATCAAACTATTAACGCTGTTGATTTTGCTATTTTTAACAAGCATGTGTGCCCTATGCTAGCAGATTCAGTAACGTTAATTTTAGCGTTACCCTAGCACACATAATGCTTACACAATACCAGAGACGGTAAGGATCTTTGACAATACTATGATATTCCTGCATGTCCTTATTATGTCTATATTTCACTTGCTTATTCTTATATACTATTGTTCTTTTTTTTCGGCATGTCGTGTTCGAAAGAGTCAACAATTTAACTACTAGGAAATCCATTGTCAAGTCAATGTCACTGTAATTCTGCATTGCATTTTTTTTTTACACAGAAAGGCAAACATGACTGCAGACAATGATCTTGAGATAAAGGAGGCCTTTCAGCGGGCACAAAAAGCTCACAACAACAAGGCCAAGCTTGCTGCCAGTTTGAAAAGCAGATACAACAAAGTGAGTACAAGTGGGACAGTCACGTGGATGTACACTAAAGAAGTAGTGTAGTGTGTAGCCTTCTCTTGAATGGTCCCCCTTTGGTTTTTATTTTTCTGTGAGCCTTTAAATCTATTTGATGTGTATCAACAGTTGGAAGACAAAACTGCCTTCCACGAAGAGTTCATCCATTACCTGAAGTATGCCATGATTGTGTACAAACGGGAGCCAGCAGTGGAGAATGTGATTGATTTTGCCACCAAGTTTGCAACCAGTTTTGAGACTACTGTTAGTGAGGGACAAGAAGAGGAGGAAGAGGAAGAAAATCCATTCTTGAACTTCCTGTTCACGTTCCTCTTGGAGGTGAAATTCTGATCTCATAATGTGATTTGGTACAGCGGTGATATTAGTCATGGCCTGATAATTGATTGGTCTGGGTTTGACTCCTGTGCCTGCTCTTGAGAGTCTGTCACTTTGGATAAAAGCGTATGCTAAATATCTTTGTCAACTTTATAAACATTACTTTACAGTGGCATATACGTGCAACATCACTCGTTTTGTATATAATGACATATTTCCTTTATTTATATGCTTATCTGTAAGAGGTTTTATAAACACGCAGCATGTATTGACTAACTCTTACTCTTCTCTTGTCTCTTTCAGTCGCACAATGCTAACAGTCATGCAGTTCGTTTCCGTGTCTGTCAGCTCATCAACAAGCTTTTGGGCAGCATGTCAGAGAATGCCCTTATAGACGACGACCTTTTTGATCGAATTCACGAAACCATGCTGATTCGTGTCACAGACAAATTCCCCAACATCCGCATCCAGGCTGCGCTTGCCATGGCAAGGCTGCAGGAGCCCCAGAATCCAGACTGCCCCACTATGAAAGGTACAAAACTGAGATGCATAGACAGGGTTGCATCCAATGGAAGAACCACAATCAGGATTGACTTCTTATCTGTAAATCACTTAGAGCAGTCTGGCTGTGTTACTGTGCTCCACCAGCATTTGATATTGTGGAGTGTTATCCTCTGTGCTGACGGTTGTGTTCCTCTCTTTGTGCCTGGCAAGCTTACATGCTGATCCTTGAGAACGACTCCAACCCTGAAGTGAGGCGTGCTGTGCTGTCCTGCATTGCTCCCTCTACCATCTCGCTGCCTAAAATCCTGAAGCGTACTAGAGACGTGAAGGAGAAAGTCCGAAAGCTGGCATACGAGGTACGGCGCAGGTTGCTGGGATTTGGCAGTACATGTTTTGAGAGCTCTAATTTTGTCTCTTTTTTTTTTTTTTTTTCCCCGTTGACTTTTTGTGTGAACGTGTCCATGTTGTTCTTTAAGGCTGACCGGCTTGTTTATGACCTATTTTACAGGTCTTGGCAGAGAAGGTGCATATGCGAGCTTTAACCATTGCTCAGAGAGTCAGTCTGCTTCAGCAAGGTCTACATGACTCCTCAGGTAGCTTACACAAACGTGATGCTGAATGATCTCTCGTAAACCTCATGTTTCCGCGCTGGTCAGAGAAAGCTCACTGCTGTATTGTGTGTTTGCATTCTCAGAGTGTGTTAAGGAGGTGGTTAAATGTAACCTGCTTCCTGCATGGTTGCGCCTGCTGGACGGGAAGGTTCTTGATCTCCTACACAGACTGGATGTGGAGAACTGTGCCGAGATTGCTTTTGAGGTTCTCCATGCCCTCTTCTCCAGGGCCGAGAGCCTTGAGGAGCTCCTGCAGGGTGGAGTTAGCCTGGATGGCAGGTAAGAGACAGCTGAGGATTGGGTTGTGGCGTTCAGCCTAAATGACTAAAGTGATGTACCTTGGAAAATAGAATCCCTTTTTGTGTAAAATTGGTATTCTATTTACTTACTTTGTGACAAGGCGCTGGTGGCAACGAAGTAAGAATTGGAATACTAGTTGACAAAAGCATACTAATTGTGAGATCTCTAGCCATTTTGTTGTGTCCTGTCATGAAATCTGTGTGTCACGTATTGTATAATCACAGTCATGTGAGCAAGTCTGTGCAGGTGTTTTGTGTAATATAATCTGTGTGTTCTGCCTGTGTACAGGAAATTGATTCCAGTGGATGCTTTGACCTGTGAGAACGTGCTGTATTGGAGAGCGCTTTGCGAGTTTGTTAAGCAGAAAGGAGACCAGGGAGAGGAGATCTTGGAGCAGTTGGTTCCAGAGGCTGTCATATTTGCAGAGTACCTTTATGGGTATCAAACTTTTATAAGACATGCATATGTACATGGAATATAAATATCTTTATTGAATGTCAAACACTATAAGTATATTATTTGAAATTTGAACACCTGTTTCAAGGAACTTGTTACACACAAACACACTTCTTCAGTACACCATAGTAAAGGTCCACCCAAGTGTCCCACAGTCACAGACAGGCTACAGTGATCTGAAGTGTGTGTGTGTGTGTGTGTGTGTGTGTGTGTGTCTGTGTCTAGCTATTTGAAGCGCATCCCGATACTGGGCGAGGAGCAGATGGCTGATGACACACAGCTGGAGATGGTCCTGACCAGAGAGTTCATCGGCAAGCAGCTCATCCTGCTGGTCGGCTGTCTGGACACAGCTGAGGAGGGCGGACGGTCAGCTCACACCACCCCACCCGGCCTCTCAGATTCTTCTGTCTGATCTCTTGACCGTGATGTTAACTGTGATAACTTGTTGCCCTGGGTTGTTGTGTGTGTTTGTGTGTGTGTGTAGGAAGCGGGTGCTGGCCGTTCTGCAGGAGATGTTGGTACTGCCCAACACACCCATCTCTCTGATCTCCCTGCTGGTGGAGAAACTCATGAATGTGCTGAAAGACGATGACCGGCGCATAGAGATGGTGAGTTGGCTGCTCCTTTCCTACGCTCTGTCCTGAGTGGCCATAGTTGCTCAGGTCTCTGTTGCTGCATGAAGGCATTTACTGCATTTACTAACTGTCACTTGAACCCCAACCCAATCTGCACCAGATTGCTGAGATTATCTCTGAGGTGCGTGAACCCATAGTACATGTCAACGAACCCATTGATGAGAATGAAAACCGGAAGAAACAAGTCAAGGTATGAAATCAATATGCCATAGACCCCACTGCTATAATGATGAAATGTAATTTCACCTTTTATATTATTGTTTATAATTGTAAGTGCTAATTATTCTTGATCACATAGCTATCAGTATAAAATAAATAATTGATCACACATTGAATGACCTCTGTGTATGAAATGCGCTATATAAATAAACTTAATTTGATGATTATTTGAATATCAAATCAGTTATGATGTCTTTGCACTAATTTTCATCACCACACCAACATGATTCCATTTTATTGTGGTCTTGTCCACAATTTCTGCCCTCAAACTCACTCCTGCCCCTTCACCCCTTCTCTTGTTGTCTAGCTGGCAGAGGTGAAGGTCCACATCATGGAGGCCAAGCAGGCCCTAGAGGACTGCATCAGTGCCCAGGACTTCAGCCACGCTGCTGAACTCAAGGACCGCATCTCTGAGCTGGAGACCCGCAGGGCTCAGCTGGTGGCGGAGGCTGCCCAGACCGACAGCAAGGAGAAAGAAGTCCGCGTGGAGAAGGTACAAGTCAGGGCCCTGCTTATCCCACCCTGTCAAAGCCTGGTGTGCATCTTTCAATAACACCACTCCACTGGCATTTTTTGTCCATTACTGAGCTTGAGTGGCTGCTGAGGTTTTCTGAGCTTTTTTGCTAAGAAATTGAAACGGGGGGGGAGAATGTGCATTGAAATTAGAAGCATCTTCAGCACTACCAACCATCATTCTTACAAAGCCCTAATTCTAGCCTTTGAGTGCTTCTGTGTGCGCCTGGGGGCTGAGGCTGTGCTGATCTCCACTGCCTGGGGTGCACTGCTCCACGCCTGACTCTGCTCTTTCCTAATGAACGCTCAGCCACGCTCTGACCTGCAGGCAAGCGCCGCTGCAGCTAACGGTAGTGTTCGCCTCTGATCTTGTGCCGCCTTGGCCTCGGCCTCTGCCTCTGATTGGCTGCTCCATAGCGCACTGAGAGAAATCATGCAGCTGGTGCAGTGCTGGGAATGTAAAATCCAGGAGGTGCTTTTGCGTCAGCTGGTTTGATTCTAGTGTCTAGTTGGAAGTATGTCAGCTCTGAATGGGAACTGCTGAGGCAGATGGTATGACGTGTGTGAATATAACAACAAAGGGATATGTCTTGCATTAGTCCTCACTTTCAGACAGCACAGCCGCATGGGCCCAGTCCGTACTATATGGTGAAAACAGTTTTGTTCAGGTAATTTTTCTCCAGAGGTAATATTTCATCCATTTAACAAGATCATTGGTATTATTGAACAAAGGCACACTGCTCAAATACATGTGTGTAACACAAAGAATGTTGGTGCAGACACAGTACATTGCTAACTGTAATTAATGGGTAAATGAAATGGAGTAGCTCATGTGCTCTGTGTTTAACTTGTAAAGTCTGACTGTTTTCCCTCTTCTGTGTCATCAGAGTGATCCTGAGACCCTGCTCAAATGTCTGACCATGTGTGTGGAGCTCATGAAGCAGATGAACATCAAGAAAGGCATCCGCCCTTCCATCAATGCCCTAATAGAGTCCCTGGTGTGTACACACACACACACACACACACACACACACACACACACACACGTACGGCAAATTGAATATCCTGATACAGATTGAATAATCAGGCTTGTGTGTTTCTCTCCTCAGGTTCTGCCAGGTATTGCCAATCCAAACACAGCGGTGAGGAACATGGCTGTGGTGTGTCTGGGCACATGTGCTCTCCACAGCAAAGACCTGGCCAACAGGCACCTGGTGCTCTTACTGCAGGTACAATACTTACACACACACACACACACACACACACACACACACACACACAATTTACACATGACACACGGCACTTGCGGAAAAAATGTGCACACGTGCAAACTCACTTAAATGAGGTCTGTGCTACACATGTATCCAGACGCCTAACTTCTCTAATACTGTAAGCTCTGTGGGTTTGTATATCTTTCGGGCTGCTGCTGTCATCACTGAGCGACTGAAACTCTCTTCCCTCCAGATCAGTCAGCTGGACGAGCCCAAGATCAGGATAAGTGCTGTGAGGGCTCTGATTGACCAGCTGCTCCTCAACGGCTTGGACATTGTCGGCCAGAGCCCTGCGGCCAAGCCTACTCAGAACACGGATGCACTCAACGATAGTGATTCGCAATCTGACCGCCCAGCTGAAGAGGTGGAGTCGGAGGATGGCCAGAGCACCGTCCAGAGCATCCTTATGATGCTCACAGACTTCCTGGACAGTGAGGTATCACATTTTTACCAGCAAAACTGTGATATTACAAAATATTCCAGAAATGTCGTGTGTGTGTGTGTGTGCGTGTGTGTGTGTGTGTGCGTGTGCGTGTGCGTGTGCGTGTGCGTGTGCGTGTGCGTGTGCGCGTGCGCGTGCGCGTGCGCGCGTGCGTGCGCGTGCGCGCGTGCGCGTGCGCGTGTGCGCGTGCGCGTGCGCGTGTGCGGGTGGTGTATCTGTGTTTGTGCTACTGTGTGAGTTTTCATAAAAGTCTAGTGGGGCTACATACTTACCAAGTTTCATGTTCCCCGGTATTTTGGTGACCCCGGAATCGTTGACCGAAAATGTATGGGAAATACAAAAACAATTGACAACTCCTATATGACCGCTACCTTACCTAAGTCTAATGCTTACCAAATTTTGCACAGATGATCCTCAGAGCACACCTCATCATATTGATCTTTGAAGTTGTTAGTCTGTTACAACTAAATGAAATTGGCGGCAAACGGAAAGTGAAGTCATATGTCAGCAACATTTCTATTGACATTAGACTTGGTACGTGGACAGTGGACACAATCCCCAAATTTGTCCCACCTTCACCAGATCTTTTTTATTTTTTACAGATATCTTTAAAAAAAAAATCCCCTCAAAACCGCTTGTCCACTATAGCCGAAAAGCAAAGCAAGCAAGTAGGAGGTGAACTCACCTCAGCCCATATGTGGCCAATTATCATGAAACGTGTTGTGAGTGCCTACAGACAGTTGTTGCTATAGCGACCACTCCCGGCTGACCTGCCTAGACCCCTCATTGCTGCTTGCAGCTACATTTGATGGCTGTTTCATTTTAAGGCGGGTGCGGATCATTTTCTGTATCTGTCTGTTTCAGGTGGTAGAGTTGCGCACTGAGGTGGCTGAGGGCTTGGCTAAGCTGATGTACTGTGGCCGAATCAGCAGTCCCAAACTGCTGTCGCGCCTGGTGCTGCTGTGGTACAACCCGGTCACAGAGGACGACACCAAGCTGCGCCACTGCCTGGGCGTCTTCCTGCAGCTGTACGCCAGAGAGAGCAGGTACAGTACACCGAACACAATTTTCAGAGGTGTATTCAGAACTGCCATCAATCTCATTAACTTGATATTGTTTTTTCTTTTGTGCATGATTTAAAAACTTAAAAATAAATGCTGAAGACAAATAATTAGCCTTCATCTGTATATTCCTTTGAATGCTATCAGCCTTGTGTGCATGTTTGCCGGGCTGGCATACTGAGTTGTATGTTTAACCCACTCAGGGCTCACCAGGAGTGTATAGAGGA
Organism: Alosa pseudoharengus; assembly: GCF_046254945.1. Lineage (NCBI taxonomy): Eukaryota > Metazoa > Chordata > Actinopteri > Clupeiformes > Clupeidae > Alosa > Alosa pseudoharengus. Next base: position 35,077,124 of record NW_027468663.1, read on the forward strand.
GAGCTTCCTGCCCACCATCCGGACGCTGACCCAGGCACCAGCCACCTCTCCGCTGGCCGAGGTGGACGTCTCCAATGTAGCCGAGCTCCTGACCGAGCTGACCCGCTCCAGCGTCCTCATCAGGCCAAACAAAGACGTGGCCCTGCAGGTGAGGCGCCAGGACTGCCTGCAGATATGTGACCAACTTAGATCAATATTGAGACCAAATCAATAGTGCACCTTGTGTGGCAAGACTGCTGAGCGACTTTTTGCAAATGTGTATCTTCCTGAACATACCATTACCGACCCATTACTGTTTTGTTAAGTTGGTACTTTAAAGAAAATTTTTAATTATGTGTCTTGCTCTAGCATCTTTAATCACCTTTAAATATATGTGCACAATCTTAGGTTTAGATTAGGTTCTGTAGCATTGCCATTGGATGGTTGGACCTCAATACTGCATACAACATAGCAATGCTGAAAAATGTAGCCCATTTATTGTGCTTTACCCACACTCTTTAAAAGACGATTATGCTGTAATGTGCATTTCTGTTTGTTCTCTCTTTTGTGCTTTTTTGCTCTTCCTCTATTCTCTTTACATTCCTCCTGTCTTCTCAGGGATTGTCAGTTCACGATAGCCTGGCCGTGCGTCTGTGTAATGAGATCCTGAGGGACCCGCGGGCCCCAGAGGTCCGCCTCTACACAAAGAGCCTGAGCTGCCTGGAACTGAGCACAGAGGACGGCCCACTCACCAAAGACCTGTTGCTGCTCCTCCAGGAGATCCAAGAGGTTGGCATGAGACAAAGCAGAGAGAACAAAGAACATATGATGTGCCTTTTCAGGTTTTCAAAGAAGAATCCTTTAAACATCCTGTTGATCGCCTAACCCTAAAGAAGATATGGCAGTGCACTTTATTAACCAGCTAGCTAAATCCCAAAACAAAGGGGTTTAGTGTATCTGATGCAGTCAGTACATGTATCTGAAAGCACTGTATGAATAAGCCATATACTGACTGTTTGTAAAAGAATAGATAGTTTTTAAATGAGCAGCTGAATATAACAGCTTTGATTGTTCATTCATCGATCCCCTCCGTGTTCTTTGGTCGTTCGCAGGAGGTAAAGGATAAGATCTGCCTTCGGGCGCTGGAGAAGATCACCAGTCGACTGAAATGTAACCAGAAGAAGGATCCTAAAACTCAGGACACCACGCTGCAGGCTCTCGATGAGAACGCAGGGGGTCAGTGGATTAGACAGCCTCCGCATGCTGACATACTGAAGCATTCACAACACGTTAAAAAACTTTGGCTTAACTACTTCGTATTTTTTTTTTTTATGTGCAGATGTTGAAGATATCGGTGTCAAGAGGCCAAGGAGAGGTTTGTGATTTTTTTTTCAATAACTCTTCATTTGAGTGCTGATGTGATAATCATTGCCTGATAACTTCACACTCTCTCACAGGAGGTCAGAAGAAAACTGCAGTTGCCAGGGCCAGGAAAGGCAGCAAAGCACGGGAGTCCTCAGAGGAAAGGTGGGTTCTGGACCACTTGCATCAAAGAAACTGTTCATGCTGTGCTGGCTGTGTGTTCCCTTGTCTGCATGTCTATGATGTCAGGTGCAGTGCTAGTCATGTGTTCAGACTTAAGAGCCTTTGGGATCTCCTTTGTTCCTCTGCAGTGATGGGGAAAATATCCCTGACACACCTGTGGTTCAAAGACCAACCCGTCGGGGGAAGGCAGCGGCTGCTGCTGCTGCTACAGCAGACAAGACTAAGCAAGACTTGGCCACCCTCTTGGACCAAGAAGCAAATGGTTCATAGATGACCGATTCTGGTTAGACTCAGTAGCTATATTGTCTGTGAGGTTTTACAACTTGGGTTTCAAGCCCATTTACATAACCTTTTTCCTGTTAGCACTTGGTTCATACTGTACTGTTCAGGTGGTCTTGGTGTTACAATGCTCTATGGCAGGAAGAATGAGCCCTACTTTACAAAAAAAATATCTTTACAATTTCTACAACCTCAACCTTGTACACATTTTAATATTTCACACAAATAACCCTATACAGTGTATTAAACGTTTAAATATTATACCATGTTTATTTGGTTAATAAATAAATTCAACACAAGCTTCAAAAGAATTATTTATTATCCTAATGACAGTGTTTTCATTTAGATCACTTCAAGGTCAGTATAAAAACACTTAATATAGAAAATACAAGTCTGCAGCTATATACACCACGTAGCACCAAGTTATCCAACTTCAACAGCTGAATTCTAACCATATCAATCTCAAGAGTAAATGAGCTAAATTAATGCGTAACCGTAATGCACAGACTGACAGTAGTTCCAGAGCATGCACCCTGAAGGATCACCGCAGTGGACAGTGGAGGTGTGCTGTGGCACCTCATGGTACCTGTTCATGTGTCGGTGAAGACACATTCACACTGTCATACAGTGGAGTCCAGAAACTTCAAGATGTAATGTATAAACAATAAAGTGGCTTTACTTAGGAACATTTGACAGAAGACAAAAACACTTAATGCATCCCTTTTAAAGAGCATTACTGACAAAATTCAGTGTAACACCAGAGGTAACCCTAACCTCAGACATTTATATCAGACACTGTTTTTTCAGATTGTGAAGCTGTAACATAAATTTGAAACATGGAAAAGAACAAAACAAAAGGATCAGGAAACTGGTGTTAACTATGTTGATAAAGTTGATGTTTAATGAACATTTAAGCCTTGACATTATCTAGCTCTGTGAAAACATCTGCATGCCCGCTTCGTGGCAGTAAGGCCTGGACAACTTAATGCAAATATTTGATGAACCTGCTGTAGTCACGTACAGCTGTAGTATAGTTAGAATTAACCGTACGACAAAAATTGTCCCCCTTCTTAAAAAAAAAAAAATGTTCAGAGCACCTTTGAGACCGTGACTGAGAACAAGCACCATCACAGACTAAATGAGACGAGTTAGGTAATTATGGTTAACATAGTTCCTCAGATTACACCAGCATAGGGAAAAAGGTTTGTTTTACAAGGTGTCTTACCATATCTCTACTACAAATGTGTGCCAGTTAACACAGGATCTGAAGCTATCAACCTACACAGGGTGAAGAACTTTACAGTGGATTTAATCAAGAGGTAGGCAACTCTTACAGCAACAAGGAGGTACATAGACTTTCATCTAAACATAAAGCTTTATATTTGACAACATATGATTGGCATTCCATGTCTTAAGTATGGGGTTTTAGAATTACATAAAGTCACAAGTATTGAAATTGAAACAAAAAGGGTGAAAGAATTGCACTGAGGAAAAATACTACACTTGGGATGGTTTGATCGCAACTAATAGGCTACATTTTCGTGGATGAACATCACTGTTATTTAGGGGCATGCTCTGTGACAGCCTTTACGAACAGCTCCATAATGGTCGGAAAAAGGCCAGACAAACTAGATAATGTACATATTTAATCATTTCCAAGCCTAGGGAAAGTATCTCATTGGCATGTTGTGTTTCTGAGACTGAGGGACATGCTCCTAATCATTCCCAGCACAATGACAACCATGAGCAGAGCTCATTTACATTCATTTACTACTTTCACTGTGCGTGATGAAATACAAGTAAAAGTGAACTTTTCCATCTTCCATTTACTAGGAGAGGGTTGCTACTTGTAAAATTAAGATGAAACATACATACACCTAAAATGCAATAAAGAATTGGAACAAAGAAAGGGACACTTAAAAACAAGAAACTGGTCAATGAAACATATAAATAGTGCAACCATGATATATTTCAACTTAAAAGTTATGCTACATTTTGCTTTCTGAGGTTCTGTGTCCTACTGCTCACCATCATGTGAGTACTACTGAAGGCACCTGGTTTACAGCCATGGGGATTCCCTCTCACTTGGCCCTTCCTGGAAAACAATCAAACATATTAGTGTTTGTAAGGAATCTCTATATTCCCTTGAGTTCACTTGTATACATATAACATTTCCTCCATTTGTCATTTATAACAGGTATTTATGGATTATTTTCTACAGGCTAAAGTTAGTTAGCCAGTGGTTACCAAAGTGTGGGTAGGGGTGGAGGGGTTTGGTTTGGGGATGATGAAAATAACCAACTACTCTTATGAGTATGTATGGCAGTGCTCTTACAGCATAGTAGCCCGCCACTGACCTATTAGGTAATGAGTGTATACCTACTTTGTACTTCTATAAAACTGCCAGGACCAGCTGTTTAGCCTGTAAGTTAAAAGGAATAACTAGCAGTTATTAATTCAACAGACATGCAATGTGATCCGATTCAAGAATGAGTTATAGCCAATCGTAAAACGTTTTGATCCTGCCAGGTTTGATCAGTTTTAAGCTCAGAGCAAAACTTAAATATTAGCAGTTAAACATTTTATTTAAGTTGTTTAATTAAATGGATAAACAATGTTTTCAAAAGTGTGATGGGCATTGGGTGCTTACTGAGTGTCTCAATCTTGCAAGCACTGTGGTGTTTGCTCTCATTGTCAAAGGGGGCACCTAACATTATTAATTTGGGAACCACTGTAGTAAGCAGTATGTTAAGTACTGCTAGACACACAATTTATCATAGGTTTACAACATTGCTTAACCTCAAGCCCTCTTTCCATTCAGTGCCCTATTAGCTTGTATTAGTATTTTAGAGAGGTAATTACCCAGCACAAAGTCACCCCACTTGGCTGCAGATAATCCCCTGCTGCTTCTGGATTGTCGTGCCGCTTTAGCAGGTGGTGACGCACTTGCACTGAGACTTTTGTGTTTGCCGCTTCTCACTCCTCTGTCTGACATCTGCGACTCTTTTTGGAATGAGTGCGACTTCAGCTCCCTGGAGGGGCACCTCGCCCTCCCCCCTTTTGCTGCGTCTGCACTCTCCAGCTCCTTGTGCTCAGCCGTTGTGCTGTACCTAGAGGGCAAGACATTGCAGGGCTCCACTGTGCAAATATTACATTCTTCAGCAGTCAGTTCGTTGTCTGGGGAATTGATCTTTTTCAGGAACACCCTGCACTCCTTCAGTGATTCAGGACTCCATGCTTTGGAGCTGATCCTCTCTTCCTTGGTCAGGGTTCCTGGGGTGTTCATTCTCTCATCAAGGGAGGTTAAAGTGTCTAATGTCTGTGGAGGCGCAGATCCTTGCTCAACTGTAGGCTGGGGAACACAGGACACTTCACTCTCTGTCACAGAGTCAGATGGTGTCTTCCTGTGACATCGCCGTCTAGTCTTCGTATTAAATTTTGACCTTACTCTGTGCAGGGTAGCTCTGTACTGCCCCCATGTTGTTTCTCCAGGTTTTACACATTCATTTTGAGTGCCAGTAGATGTTTTTCCCAGCAGTCTTTTTAAGGGGAGGTGTTTTGCTTGTAATCTATTGCACATAATCTCCTGTGCTTGCTGGTGCATCTTGGGACTCTTTGGGAAAACCTTTGCGAATTTCTTCACATGTTTTCTCAGCCTTTCTGCTTGGGGACTTGGACACACATTGGTTCTATTAGAGACCCTCATGGGATTGTAGTGCATGATTTCATATGGATTTCTAGCACTTGTCTTTTTAACAATTGCCAATGACTGGGTTTCTGTTGTCTGCATGAACCAAGCACACAATTTGTCCATGTTATAGTGCCTCTCAAAAAGCATCTGAACAGCCGATACAGGCATTTTCTTAGAGCCATTGGCCCTTGAAGACATTCTTGTTTTGAAATCGCCATTGTTGGTTTCTGTTAGGCCCGAGATCCAAGTGTTGGACATGAATTTTATCCTCCTCTCAAATTCTTCATTTAAGGTTTTGGGTGATGCTGACGTGGGCCACCATTTTAAAGGCTCATTGGATGTAAATATAGAGTCCACCGAGACGGCAGAAAACTGACTCAAATCCTGCAGGTTGTCAACTGTTTTCACTGGAGGCTTTATTGAAAGTGCATCCTCTGTGGTTCCATTCAAATTTCCATGCTTCTTATTCTCACTGTTAGCTTTGTTGAGGAGGACCTTGCGAGACCTACGCAACAATGCATTGCTGTGACTGAGGGATCTTGAGGTGGCAACTGAGTGTAGCAAGTAGATGGAAGGTTTTCTTTCTCTGACAGAGTGCCTAACTGCTATCCCTGGCACTTTTACTTCAGTACTTTCTTGACCAGAGACGGCAAGAATCTCTTTACGCTGTTCACCCTTCTCTATGATTTTCTTTGGCTGTTTGGGAGTATTGTACTCCGAGAAGAGAGATCTTCTCCTAGGGGGGGACTCTTTCATCTCTCTGTTCATGTGGATCTTCCGTTGCCTTGGGGACACTGTGGTAACAGTGACAGAAATACCTGAAATTTTCACCTTTGGTGGTCTCCCTGGCTTTCGAATAGCCATGGTGCTATTCTGCTTTTGACATTTTATATGACTGCTTGAATGGGGCATGCATTTTCTTTCCTTTACTGGCCTGACAAAGTTTAATTCCTCTTGGTCTATGAGCATTTCAGTAAGGGAATCAGCATCTATGCCATTCTTCTCCACACTATCAATAAACAGGTTCTTTGTGGAGTCATCACTGTGTTTTCCGAAATGGAAAGCTTCATTCACATGCTCTGTCTGCACATGACTCTCAGACACCAATCTTCTACTCCGGCGTGATCTCCCATAGACAACAGTTATTTTAAGATTTTTACTGGAACTCTCCTCATCACAGGAAGTGGCAATGGTTTTGTCCTTCACTGATTTGTCTGCATCTGTAGAAATAACTCCACCAGGGTCTAACATTTTACGTTTAGGTGGTCTACCAATGGGTCTCTTGGCTGGCTTTTGGATTTGAGGCCCTAATTTTTTGGGGCGACCAGGTCGTCTCTTCACAGGGGTTACTTCCCTGTTGTGGGCCTCAGTGTTAGATGGGGCAGACAGAGTAGCTATATCAGAAGCCAGAATACTTTTTGGAGACGTATTTTTATCTCTTTCGTTTTCAACAGGTTTGGGAGATGCGCTTTGATAGACTATGTCCTGGGTGTTCTCAGTGACCCCATTAGGCCTCCCCCATGATGATTCCTCACAGGGATCAAATACTTCTCCTTTTAAGTGACCCGCTGTCGCAGATTTTAGGGTATATCGTAACCCTTCCTCTCCAATAACTGGTGACACAAACATTAGTTTTATTGGACTTGTATATTGGATTGCTGAGGGGCACTTCTGGGACTCAGTATTCAGTTCATCTGCGTTTACATCTATGCGGTCATCTGCAGATACATCTTTTTCTGGACTTTCTGTCTGTACGATCGAGGGCTGTTTTTCTGGACTTCTGTTAAACAAGGTTTTACACTTTCTCGAGGGTCTAGTCAGGTTTGGACCACCAGCTTCTTCAGTTTCTGAAGTCTGTGAGGGACAGCTATGTTTTGTTTCTTTCTGCTCTGGGAAATGCTGCAGTTGTTTGATTGGGGGAGCTGTTGCGGTCAATTCATTGTCTGAAGAAAGTTTAACATTGGGACGATTTTCAGTGCCAGATTTTGGAGAAGAGACTTCCTGGTCTGTAATTTTTCTTGAAGTATTTTCTTGAAGCTCTGCAGTGGAGCTAACTTCTTTGAGTGCATTGTCTTTAGGTGTTCTGCGGATGAAAATATTCTCAGAAAAACATGCTGCAAAGTACATCTGTCTGGGTTCTGTAACGTATGAGGAGAAACGCTGAGGAGGAACTATATTTCGTCTTGATCTGGTAGGTTCAGCAGTATCAATCTTGGGGAGATATTTCAACTCATCTCTGCTCTTTTTCTGTTTTGTTCCTGTGCTCTGTTTACACAACTCAATTTCACTGGGAGGGGATTCCTTTTCTTCATAATTGTGTCTCTCTGTTGCATGATCACAAATATCTATGTCTGGTTTCATTGGGGCATGATTGTCTTGAGTAGTTTCCTGCATCTGCTGGTCTGTTTCCTTTGGGACTTCAACCTCTAACCTGGGAGGGAACTGCATTTCTGAGTGTGAGAGGGGTGCCGGGTTACACTGGGCGCTCTGAGCAGGTTTCTTTTTTTGCATGCTAAGTCGTCTCTTGCAGACAGACGGGGTAAGTCTAGCGATATCCATTTTGATCTGTAAATTCTGTCTGCGTACTGATGGTTGATCTGGAGAAATGGACATGGCAGCAAGGGTTTCTTGTCTACTGCGTGAGCGTGTCTGAGGGGATCTGCTTTTGTTACTTTCATGTTGTTGAAGAAGCTCGTCCAGGTCATAATCATTTTCCTTACTACTATGTAACACCGTTGTTATGATCTCTTTTAAGTGGACATCATCTTTGGACTCAGGACTCTGACTACCTGACATTACATTTTCTTCTTCTTGTGGTGTGATGGACTTGAGCTTTTCTGTGATTCTGTCAATTAAATCTCCCATTAAAGAGCCATGCTCTTCTAAAGGCTTCTTTATATCACCTTTAAGGTCCAACTGAAGCTCATCGTCCATACAGACAGCTGCCTGGTCAGTTTTGACTGAATGTAAGAAATCATTTGTTTCTTCCTCTAGAAAAGGTGGCTGCATACAAATGGGCTTGCACTCCAAAGTTTGGTTTAGAAATTGGCTTTCGGTCATTTTCAAATCTGTGTCCATGGGCTTCGGCGAAAGTGGAGGAGGAGATGGACTGCGACGACCTTCTTGGATGTTGAGGGGTACTGGCAGATGTCTTGTTTGTGTGGCCATGCTTCCCATGGTCTTGATATGTGTAAAACAGGAGTGATCTCTGCAAGCTTGGTATGTGCACGACAGTGTCTCATGATGGCTGTGACAAACTGCACAGGAAGTGCAGACCTTTTTGATGCAGCTGAGTGTGACACTTGGACAGGATAGGCCATGAAGATTTTTAAGACAGACGCAGACGGAAGTAACAGGACATGTGGCGAGTTGGCAGGACCGCAGGCAGCAGGCACAACCACCTCCCCCCTCACACACTTTCCTCCCATTGGGGCAACACATAGATTCTGAAGAGGGAGTTCGTCGGTGGGGGTCCCTCAAGCCCAATGACACCATGTAGTCTTCATACACAAACTTCAGGATGCAGGAGAGAAGTCTTTTGTGGTAGGAGCACAGAGATGACAGGACCATTTCCAAGATTGTGCTTCTGTCTTCAGATTTTATCCAAGATGTATCCGTGTTCTCTGCTTCTTGGACTTTATCTTCATGCGTCTTCATAGAGCTATATAGATAAGAGTAAGGTACACTGTTACACATTTATATTAATTGTGAAACTTAAGACAAAAAAAAGAAAATCTCCACTAGTTTTATTATCTTAGTCTACAATAACCATTTTCAAATCATTATTTTGTAATCACTCTTTAATGGAATGGAATTACAACCTCTCTTATCAGAGTCCTCTCTAAAGCATCTCTGCATGTGCAGAAAATGTAATCATAAATATTGTATGTATAATTTACAAATTGTAGCTAGACCATCATTTTTAAAATTGAATGTTTTTGGAAGTTCAAAGACATGTTGGTGAACTGATGGTCTATCTATAATTGTAAATGTATGTACAAATAAATTCATCCATTATTCTGAATACATGATTGTACAACAAATGAAACAGTTGGTTGAATCCTTTTTTGAACATTTTTTCTTTTATTGACAAGTTGCAGAAGGCAGAGGATAAAGATTGTTGCAACGCTTAACTCAAAATCAACAATGTTTCTTAGATGGTATATCCACTGACTTCAAGATTTACAAACTGCTCAATCATCTACAAAACAGGGCATAGGGGATTTAACACAAGGAAAATAATGTCAATTTTGCGAGCAACACATCCTAAAAACTTCAAAGTAAATTTCAATCTTACAAAAACATTTACCACTAAAACATTAACCAATTTAGCAAAAAGGAGTTCAGTAGGATAAGAATGAATAGAAAACATTTGCTTTATTAATGGAGTGTCTAAAGAGAGGTAATATGTGATCCGACTGGGTTCAGTGTTGGAAAGAGGACAGTCTAGAACACCATCAAACTTTACAAACTTTTTCCTGATTAGCCCTGAATTGGAAATATTAAAAACAATCAAGAGAATAAAAGACTCATGAAGTAATAATTTGCCACGTCACATGAAATGATTTTGGTTGACAGACATAAATTATCAGGGAACTTTTAAGTGACTCTTCAGAGCTCACCATATTAAAGCAAGGGGCAAATCTTTCAAATAGTTAAATAATGTAAGAGCATAGGAGCAAATCATGGGTAAATAAAATTTAAATTTCATTGGGAAACATTTAAAAATCAGCTATGCATGCAATTGCAGTAAAACACGTCACGTTTTTGATGTGCAAGAGCATCAAAGTGCTTCCATACAAGTTACCATAACTGAAAAAGTTTCACAGATTCTGACCACGATAAATTAATAAATAATCAGCACTCACAACACAAAACATTTAGATATACCAATTACAGAACATAAATAATTTAGTCATTATAGTGCAATTGACTTATGCATAAATAACTGATTACCAATAAGTAGTTTGTTTTTATATACCTGCATCAGTAAAATAAACTAAAACCAGAGAAAGAAAAAAGGCTGTCACCGGTATATGAGGATTATTTCCGCAGGGAAAATAAAAGACAGAGGTTGTGTCGGTACACTATTACTAGTTTCTCCAAGAAGCAATACAGTAATACTCATACAATATAGAGTAATCCATTGCTGATAGCTCCCATAAAGTTGCACTACATGGCTGAGTAGTGATTGTAAAGACAGGCACTGTTTTGTTATGAAAATTTGAGAGAACATTCAGTTATTTATAGATTAAAATGCTATAGAATCTGAGGAGTTCAGAGTATTTTTTTCCAGAAAGAGAGAAAAAGACAGCAACATTGAAACATACAAAATTCACAATACTACGACAAACACTTCAACGAGAGCGTCAGAAAAACTCTTGACGCACATCAGACTAATCTCATCATCCTTCATTTCAATTCAACTGCGTTGCATCTATATTGTCATTTCAGGTCCATGCGATACTTGATTTCTGTGGCATATACAGTGAATGGTTCACAGCTAATACAAAAAAAAAGAAGTAAAAAGACACACTTAGGCGCCGAAGGCCCCCAAGCGCATTTCCTGAAATCATAATGTTTTAGTAAAACGTTCTATTAGAAGAGAAAGACAGAGAGAGAGAAAAAAAAACTGCATTAGCAAAAGAGAAAAGACATACAGACATCTCCTGAAAAGAGACTAAAGCAGCGTTGTGATGTGTGATGCGACCCTGAACTGTTATTTTGGTTACAGCAGATAGATAATGCAATGGTGCCCATTTATACAGAGAAAAAGCACTGTTATGAATAAAGATACATTTTACATAGACATTTAAATTCAAGCAGCGGAGTGGTAGCTCAGTGAGGTTTGCAGTAGAAGAGTGCAGAAAAAAAAGTCATAAATATGCCTTTATAATAGATTCTTTTTAAAAACAGCTCACATTCACAAGACCTTACCATTCTCAAGCTCTGTCATTTTTTTTAAAGATCTGTGCACATTTCAAACATGCGCTATGATGCATTCCAACCTTTGCTAGTGTATATTTTACAAATTGAAATGTGATGAAACAAGTATGGACGAGTAATATTAAAAGACACCTGGGTCTGTTTTCCTTAAAGTAAACCTGTAAAAATCTTTAAAATGTTGGGTTCTCTTTTGCTACTTAAAAACCACAAATATTTCTGACATTTCAGCTTACAGGAATCTGACTACTAAACTAGAAATAAGAAATGACTGGACAACTGGCATTAAATGCTCTTCCCTGCCCTAATTCCTGCTCTGAATTAAAACTGCCATTAGGTCCATGATAACCATCAACACTGACTTTAAGTCTTCAGTTTAAGGGCTATATGGTTACCCAATGTATAAGCTGCACATGACAATCATTAATGCTCCAGGAAGCTTAAGTTACAGAGGATCCTAAATATGTCCAGACTTAAAATGCAAAAGCTACAACTGAAAGAAATGAAATGTTAACAGTGTTTACTCATAGTTGCGTGTATATATATAGATTCAATTCCACAGTGAAAACCCTGAATAGACTTGTGTACTAAGTGTTGTGACTCTTGTTTTTCCATGTAAGCATATAAGCTGTAGAAGTTTGAACATTTCAAGTGTTTCAAGTGTGACTTGAGGAACTGCGCGTTTTCAGAAGTGTCTGGAGGCGGCCGTCATCCCTGAATTGGCTGCACCCGTCTGGCCCTGCTCCAGTGACCTGAGCTTCTTTTTGGGCGGGGTTTTCAGCGTCCCCGTCCGCTCCTTCACTTTGTACTCCAGGGTGCTGTGAGGTACTCCATAGACTCCTTGTGCTTTCGACACACTCATCTTCCCGGACATCACCATGGTAATGGCCTCTTCCAGGATGTCGTGGTCGTACTGCCGGTAGCGGCCGCGCTTCTTCCGTGGCTGCTTGTCCCGCCGATCGCCCCCGTCCTCTGCATCCTCGGAGCCGCCTGCACTCTTGGCGTTGCGGCTGCTCTGGAGGCAGAGGGTGGGGGGCAGGTCAGCCTGGAGCAGGCAGGACTCCATGCCCGACTGGAGCAGCGCCGGGGGGTACTCCAGCTGGGTCTGCTTGGGCAGGATGACCTTGAGCTTGTGGTACATGGCAGAGCTGTCGGCAGTGGATGAGGCTTTGGAGGCCTGGTACATGGCATCCGCTAGGTCCACTTGGTGCTTGGGCTGGACTCCGTGGCGCACCTGAGGGATTTTGATTTGCAAGGCTGCGGGGCTGTTCGGAGGCGTAGGAGTGTCGGTGACAAACAAGCTCTCATTCTTGTCTCGCAGCTGACTGACCATTTTCTGCAGAGTGAGCTGATGTAGGTAGGAGGTAGCCGCAGGGAGGCGGAACTCTGCCGCCTCCGCTGATATTTTGCCCAGATCGGTGCGGGTGGACTGGGCGCGCGCCCATGCCGCTACTCGCTGAAGCACCAGGCGAGCTTCACGGCTCTGCCACATGGCCCCGTCTATGCAGCTGTCCTGGCCAATGCTGCGAAACACTCCTGTTCCTTCATATGCTAAGGCCTCCAGCTGAAGAAGCAAGGTTCTCTGAGGTATCCCGTAAAGTATGGCTGCTTTTTGAATATCCAGTGATCCTGACTGAACATCTTTCAAAGCCTTTGAAAGCAGACCCTCTGAAAACTCAGAGCTGCGTTCCAAATAGTCCTCTCTCTCTCTCTGCAGTCTCCTAAGGAGGGGGAGAGGGTGGATGGAAGGAAACGGAGGGGGGGTATGATGAGCTGACGAATGACAAGACTCGCACTCAGGGTCCACTCCTTTATGCCTTGCCCAATTTTTGGGGGTAACATCACTGCTTCCCACTGGTCTGCTCTGAGTTGTGGGGCTTAATTTATTTTTGTTCAGATCGTTTTTTAAATTAAAAGGATGCAAACGATACTTCCTGGAAGGATAGTTTCTTGTCAATTGTGTAATGAAACACAAACTTCTACAATACGGTCGCACTTCCAGTATCTTTGGAAGAGGGGCAGCAGTGTGAAAAGCTGCGTGGTAAGGCTCCTATCTCTGTCAAGGTTATTTTGTTTGAAAATAGTGGCGAGTGCGTACATACATCAGTATGACAATAAAGAAATTAATAAACGAAAATAAATTCAGTGAGCTGTACAGATTCATGAGTCCTGTACTGCTAACAAATGTGACGTTACCTCCGAACAAGCAATAAAAGAGTCAACCCTTTGCAGTGCAGCAGAAGAATCAAACAAACAATAAAAACCCTTCAAAGCTACAATTTAACCCTACATCTAAATGTTGGTGTATAGAGGTCAATTCCAAAATTTGGATTACATTTTATGTTAGCTACTCTACGCAAGAAACACAATAATCAGTCAAAATGCAAAAAAATGCATGGTAGCTTTGACTTTCTCAAACATGGTTGCTAATATGATGAAATGTAATCCAACGGTGCATTCAACACCAACCATTTCAAAGCAGACATAATACATGGCACTGGAGATTCCAGTGATTCCACAGGCCTCAGACAGAACACATTTTATGATTCTGGGCTGACCTTGTACACAGGATAGTGCAAAGGGACATTTACAGTTGAGTATGAAGTAGTAGAAAGGGACATGTACTCACCCTGAGGCTTTTGGAGAGGATGCACTTGATGAGCCACCTGTTTTCTTTCTTGAGAGATCAAGAACGCCATCTGCTTGGGATGAAAATATGCAATTTGAATTCAATTAAATTGTCTTCATTTATACAGTGCCATTAACAGACGAGGGGCCCAGAGTTTGGCGACGATATAGGTAGTGGGAAGCTACGTCAAGACGAAACCTCTCCGGTACAGTGAAATTAAATAAACCAATCACATGCAACCAGTGTTAAATTCTAATCTATTTATCTATCTATTATTAATTAACTTCGGCCTGACTCTGCTCACTTTGTGCGTTTGACTTCGCTCTGGCCACGATGCACCTGCACTGTCGGCAAATAACGCCGTCAAACTCGGAACCATTGTCTCAAAGCAGTTCACAGAGCACAAGGCTAAATTTGCGCATCTACTTTAAGGTCTGCCTTCACAAGGTGCTGGATACTGCAATTTTTTCAATCATGTACAAACTATGTTACACCGTGATTGTCTGTAGGCACAGTTATCTGAAGACATAATGTACTGTACATTCAGAACAGTGAGCAACAATAATATGACCAGAGCAAATCAGGAAGCTTCTCTGACTTCCTGTCAATCGGTCTTCATGTACATAGGGTATGCGTATAGGGAATATGCCATGAAGGATGGGTCTTTGTAAGCAGCCAATGCTACACTTAACATATAAAAGCAGGCTTTAATTAACTGACGCAGAGAAAAGAGAAAACACATTTAGGGCATACCGACCTATCAAAGGAACGGACACCAATGCTTACAGCACTGCCTAGCAACCACTATGTGGACTGCAACCCAGCTCCCTACTTGTTACAGTGCATGAAAATGCACTGTACTGTTCTTCCTAGGCTTCTTCTTCTTCTAACGCAATTAATGCAGCTTCAACCGTTTAACGTAGAAACTTCATTCAAACTATGTTACGTAGGTCTTACTTAGGACATCTGAGCAATGTATTTTTCATCTTTGTAACTTTCATACTTTTTAAACTATTTATTAAAAACTACTCAAACACACAGATTGCACCTGTATCAACTGCTTTCTGCTGAACTAGGCCAACTCTCTCTGTGTCTCTCCATTCTACAAGGATATAAGGCACATTTTATCCAACTTTCTATCCATTCATCCTCTTCAAACCATTCACTCATCCACCCATTAAACTATCCATCAACATCCATTAAACAATCTGCCTTTCAACATCCATTCAACTTTCTGTCTATCAACATCCATTAAACTATCTACATTTTTTAAACTATATACTCTGTCTCAGGCTTTAAGCATACAATATGGCTCTATTAAGACTGCTGTTAAGCAATTAGAATCCTAGGCCAGGTGGCCAGGCTATATTAAACCTCATCTACCTAGTTCAGTCATTCCAACTATTAAACCTCATCTACCTACCAAATAATTTAACCTTTTACACTATCCACCTATTTAACTGTTCAGTCATTCCAACTATATTAAACCTCATCTACCTAGTTGTCATTCCAACTATATTAAATCTCATCTACCTAGCAAATAATTTAACCATTTAAACTATCCACCTATTTAACTGTCCAGTCATTCCAACTATATTAAACCTCGTCTACCTAGCAAATAATTTAACCTTTTAAACTATCCACCTATCTGTTCAGTCATTCCAACAATATTAAACCTCATCTACCTAGTTCAGTCATTCCAACTATATTAAACCTCATCTACTTAGTTCAGTCATTTCAACTATATTAAACCTCATCATGTTGGTTGCCAATTAGCACATCATCTGTTTTAACAATATATTTCACACCATATGTTTTGCATTTTCATGCACTGGTAATTCCCTGGAATTGCGTTTTCTAGTTAATTAATGATATTCTAGATGTACTGACAAGTCTGATGGGCTAAACATACTCATTGAAGTGAGCAAATAAGGATAATATTTTGTTTTTAGTTTAAATTATCCTTTGTGTGCATCTTGTCTAAATGAACCCCTGTCAAAAAGACTTTGAAGCTCAAAAGATAAGACCACAAATAAGACTTTATCCATTAGGTTGGATATAAATCAACAGACTGGCAAGTGCTTCAAAGTATTATATCATGCTTTGTTTGTCAATTCTTATGCTCTTTCTTCCCAATATTTCATATTGGTTTGCAGTGAATGCAATTGCTACACTGCAAATTGGAATTTAGCCATATTTGTGGCATGTGATCTTATGTATAAATGGGATAATCCAGGGTCAAATTTTCCATGCTGACATGTTAAGAGCAGGGCCTGAATAACATTTCTTTTCACTCACTGGTCTAAACCATACAATAATCAGGTATAGGTTTACAAAGAGGCTTATGAATATACTAATAATGTTACAATGTTTCATTAAAAGTATCTTGGCATTCTCATTTCCTCCCCTTACCTTGATCCATATCCAGGTGGCTGCGGCTCACGGTGAGGTCCAGGGGGCCATCCTCATCAGGCCGGTCAGGGAGACTGCAGTGTGCAGAGATAACAGAGTCCACAGAGAAGCCATTCTTGCCCTCCTGCTGGCTCTTGGACGCATACTCAACGGCAAACTGATGGATCATTTTCCTCATCAGCTCTCGAGCCACATGGGGAATGTTTGAATCACAGCTCTGAGGCAAGTCTATTGCAAACACACACAAAAGCAGACACAGAGGTAACTTATAATTATGTTTCTTATCTTAAATATCTAGTTTTTCGCTTGCCAAAACTGATTCATGTAGAGGAGTAGCGATTTCAATAATAACTCAACCCAGACTCTGACTAATATCAGCATGTTAACACAAGTACCTTTCTTGCAAAAGACTGAGTTGAGAAATCGGTCTGCTTGGCACTGGATTTTCTCAGTGTTGGACTGGCCCTGAGGTGGAGGTGAGTCTGGGCAGGGAGGGGACTGAGGCGAGGCAACTGTGGGATTATGGTCCTGTTTAAGAGAAAAACGAATGGACAGTGCAATTACATACCACTGTCTTGTTTTATGTCTTAAATGCTATAGTTACTGATATGTCCTGTTGTATAGGCCATATACAGTGGGGAGAATAAGTATTTGAACCCATGCTAAAGTTGACTAAAAAGAAAAATATAAAAACATCTGTTAGAAATTGATCTTAATGCCTTAATTAAAACAAATAGTAAAAATCCAACCTTTAAGGACACCAATTTTCTTAGTGAATGAAGAATGTATCGTAAATAAATAAATGTTCTTCCTTAAATTACAGGGGCAATAAGTATTTGCCCCTATGTTAAATTCCCATAGAGGCAGGCAGATTTTTTATTTTTAAAGGCCACTTATTTCATGGATCCAGGATACTATGCATCCTGATAAAGTTCCCTTGGCCTTTGGAATTAAAATAGCCCCACATCATCACATACCCTTCACCATACCTAGAGATTGGCATGGTGTGTTTTTCAGTTAGCCTATTAGCTGGTTTGATTGGCATTGAACCCAATGAGCATTTTAGTCAACTTTAGCATGGGTTCAAATACTTATTCTCCCCACTGTATCTATGATGATCATCAAAGGGCAAATAGTAAAATTATTAACTTTATTGTTATTAAGAGTATTTTAATAACAAAGTGACACTTTCACTTACACTTAGTTTTTCAAGCTGAAGATTGCAAAATGAACATCTTGCATCTTCTGACCAATCATCAACGGCATCTGGTTCACAGTCTGAAAAAAAGCAAAACGAACATATAAAATGTGCCCTTTTATTTAAGCCACATCATAATAATGTAGCCTACAGTATGTCACACAATGTACGCCTGCATTTCCTCGGAGAACATGGGACAAAATATGTGCTTAGTGCTTAATATTAATAAACCCATTCACACACACAGATACACAGACTCACCTTCAAAAATACTGAGATCTCTGAGGAACCTTGATCCATAAATTCCTTCCAGTATGCTTTCAAATCCTAGAATTGTAGTGTCAAGTTATTTTTGATCAGCCGGCAAATCACATTTCAACAGGCTACGCACTGGAAATATCTGTTATGATAGAATATTGTACACTCAGAACGTAAAGGTTGTATAAGCTACAATATTTTTGCATTTCTTTGAATGTATGCTAACGTTACCTTTATGCCAATGCTCCAAACATCTAAGTTGCTGCTAACGTTAATATTATTCTACAATACCGATTGTTTTTAATGATCATTTAAGCTTTTTAAAACCTTGATATCGGACCTTCGACATAAATAAAATAAGTTAATCGTTATTAAGTTAATGTCATGTGGCAGAAGCACTGGCTGACGTTTGTCTAACCAAACAAGTCCAACCCGTTATATGAGCTCGGAAGAAAAACTTCAGAAATTAAAACATGAATCCCAAATACCCGCTTAGGTTATGCTTGTTGACGTCAGTCGACACCGAAAAACATTGACAGTGTGTTACCTTAACGTTAACATGATCAATGTTAACGTTGACAAGTACCGCTCAATTGTACGGGTGTCAATCCAATCCAAGTTCACTTTTAATTTACTGAAACATCGAGAATAAAGATACGTTGTGTGGCTCTAACCCAATTGCAAAAATGTTACAAGTGCGGTTGATCCCCCTAATCTTAATCAAGGCAAGTAACGTTAACGTTAAAACAACCTTAGCTAACGTTTGTTCAATTCCACCTCGCACGGTGTTGACAATCCCGCGTTTGTTATTCTCCCTTACAATATCTCTTTGTAACGTTAAGGTAGGCTGACTGGGTTGATACATTGCTTTTGCTTCGGTGTAGTTCGGTGCTAGTTAGATAACCATGTCATCTAAATTCGTGAAGTAAGCAAATGTTAGCTAGGTTAAGTTGCCGTTTGTACACCACAAGGGAAACTGCACCTGGAAAACTGTTGACCGGTTAACATTACGTTAAAATTAGTTTGCTAAGTAACACCGATTAACATAAACGCGCTTGACATGGCAAGCATTCACTAGAAAATGATTCGAAAATAAACGGCACTAACGTTACTTCCTATTGGAAGCCCGAGGAGTCAGCAGGACAAAGAAAATGGAGAGTGGACAGGCTTAAATACTAAGTGAGCTAGCTGCGCTAGCTTCATCATTGAAGCAAACGCTTGAAATTGGGTTGGCTAAGGTTAATTTAGCTAGAACTAGCTCGCTACTGACGCTCAGTCGTTCATTGGCTATGCGCTAGCTAGCAAGCAATCTAGCAACCAAGCCAAAACAGCAGCCGGGTGCAAAGAAGATCGAAGTTCTATGCATCGTACCGTATCGGTGCACATGTTTTAAACAAACCAGTATTAAATAGGTGTAGTCTTACCCACACAATGTATCAACTTGTGCCGCCAAGAATCGAGTTCCCGCCGGAACCCTTTTCTTTCTGCCGTGCATTTGGAGCTACGGCACTGGGTAGCCATTCTGCCCGTCCTTCCCCTGTTCTCTAGCTCTCTGCACGTGACGTCACACAACGTCACCATAAATCCCGGTTGTAGTTGATGGACACGTGTCAAATAAACGCTCAAGAAGTAAACAAAGCGTTTGCACTGCAGCCTCTGAGCTCCAGTAATCTATCTTATTTGGTTTCATCCATCTCCTGCTTTAGTAGTAGGCCAAGGCTATGAGATTTAACACCACATGGAGGCATATGCTTAATTATTGTTTCTTAATTTCCTCACAATATTTAGCTCAATGTAGCTATAATCCGACACTGAGCAAAGCGCAGCACCTCAAATTTGCAATTGTGAATATTCCAATGAGTAGGCTATATGAGCCTGTTGACTAATTAGTATCCCAGTAAAGGCTAATTACAGGCTTCCTCGTGGATATGTTGTAACATACTGCCTTTTCTTTTATCTGACATAATCCTAGATGACCCCTGATAATTTCAAATAGTTTCAGGGTTGCTACTGTATTTGTAACATGAAAGCACATGGAGTAGCCTAGGCCTAACATAATCGACAGGTATTCTGGAGACTGCAACAAAGATAATATGACAGTATTTTCTAGCCTATTTAAGCCATATTTCTTCATATCCATAGTGTATATCATATGAGCTCTAATATATGCCAGAGAGCATGAATAGCGCATAATATCTGCAACACATATACATGAGCATGTTTTGAAGCAGCATGTGCTTGCATAAACCCACAGGAGCCCAGCTATCCTGTGAAAGCATATTCACTCCATCCATAGAACTAGCTCAAAAAGCAGATGGTGCTCTCTATGTACTCTCACACATAGGGGAATCTAGTGTCCAGAACCTGTCTAAAGGACAGGTTCAGATAGAGTAGACTATGTGCAAATGAGCATAACACATATATTTAATGCTGCTGCTACTGAGGGATGTGCTGTAAATGATTTTTTTGCAGGGACCAGTTTGCCTATTAAAATAGTTTGATTTGCAGCAGTATGTATCCACAAACCTATAGGTGGGTGGGCTTTAGACTGATTGAAAAATGAAATGGCCCATGGGATGCAGTTTAGCCTATCCTGTTTGAAACAGTAATGCCTAGGTGGGGGATGGGCAGGAAAATAAAATGTCTTTGTTGTTTGTCAATTTAAGTGTGTGTGTGTTTAAAAAAACGAAGCAATAAAATGAATAATGAAATAATAAACTGGATATCTTACTTTTCCTTCATGCATAAACAGCAGTTGGCCTTGACCTTTGTCCAGAGATAATGATTTTATTGAGCCCCAAATATGAACCAGGTGTACAGTCCAAATGCAAGGTTTTGCTGTATTATTGAAAGGGCAAAAATAAGATATGGCAAATAAAGTAATTTAAATGTTTGAACAAAGTCTTTTCATGATTAGATTCATAATATCAACTTTTAAAAATAATAATAATAATTATATATATATATATATATATATAATATATATATTTTTTTTCCAACAGCATATTACCATTTAATTTACTGTCTATCATTTAATTAGACATATTTAGTCATGTTATGAATTGATTACACTGAATTAGTATCCCAACGCTGTACAATCTCCCATGCTCCCTGTGACGTGAATCCATGGTTCATGTGCTTTTGAAGCTAATCGTATTCCTTTATGTGGTGGTGGGGCTGATCAAAAAAACAACCTTCCCCTCCCCCTTTAACCACAGCCCACTCTCTTTCAGTGTACGAGTGAGACATCTGCACATTTTTCATTTGGTCAAGCCAGCCATTCTGATATATCACAGCAAACATAGCAGCATAAACATGTGGCATAGCCTACAGCACAAACGATCAGTAATGGCCCAGTTTTCATTCGACTCATCGACTCATTATATGGCATTGTGTAGCCTACACAAACTGAACGCATGATCCCTTTGTGTCTGAGATTATTATTCATGCCTTGATGTGTCTATAGCAATCATGTGTGTGCAGCTCGGCTCCTGTGTCTGGTCTCTAGGGTGATGAGGAAGGTGGGGGAGGGTGTTTGGGAGCCAGTGTGACTCCAACACACACACTGGGACAAAGGTCACACCCACCTGCAGAAGCCTCATAAACTTTAGGAACATCATAAACATCCGCAATGAGCTTTATTAGGTGAAAAACTATTTCATTTATGTAAAGAAAGCACATGTTAGAGACAGCCTTGTCAGTTGCTCCAAATTAGCACATTGAGGATAGTCATAACATTTTGCCTGAGGGATCTGATTTCCCTATTCGTGAAGAATTCCAAGTACATTTTTCAATTAGGCCAAAGCTCTAAGGAGAGAGAGGAACAAAAAAAGGGACAAAGAACGTAGAAGGCAGAGACCTAGCAACAGACTTTGATCAGTTGCTCTACAGGAATGTGTTCATTGCAAAAACACAATCATCTCCACTCTCATTCTCAATGTTGTGGCCACATGTACTGCACAAGCACCAATAATAAGTCTTACCCAATATCCTGCATGCCTTTTTAGCCATCCATCATACTTTCATATAGTCATTTTTTGGAAGTACGGTAGAAAAAAGTTGGGACATGTTTTCATGTTCAAAACTGAGGCTTGTTAAAATGCACAACATTTCACTCACAAGTAAGCAGTAACTGCCATTAATTGGGGGATTTCACAAGGTCAAATAGTGCCATCTTGCATCCGTATGGCTTCCAGAATAATAATGTGTTAGTTAGATACAACACAGACTCACTCCCTTAGGAAATTTCCCTCTGATCTTTGCAGCTCCTTTGCCATGGTAACAGTATCTACGGTAATTTTGAAGGTCTTGTTGGATTTGTACTCTGTGTATTTGCACGTGTAGGGACCAGTAAAAATAGCTGAGTGCAAGAAGAAAAAGGCAAAGACAGACATACATTTGAAAAGGACATAACACAAGTTTGATGTTGAATGTACATCAAATGGGGCAACATTTATAAACGAACAGCATAAACTACATCGGTTCACCATAGGCTTATGTCTTCTTTTTCAGTTGTTTAATGGCTAATATTTACAGCCAGTCATTAGGGTTTTGCTTTGGGAATATGAATAATTTTGTAAAGCTTGGAGACCACTTTCATCTCATTTTCTAGTGTCTTGCATTTGTCAGGGAATTTATTCAAGTCAATGGGTGCATGAAATATGTTAGATTTTTGTTAGATAGTGAGCACTTGCTAATGCTTTAACTCGTGTTTTGTTTTACATGCACCTATGAAGACCGTTATTTGAAGATCAACCTTTACTTTGAAATAGATTGAGATGAATGATACGTTTTTGTATCTTATTTTTATCAGAAGACAAAAAGGTGATCTACAATTTCTCTCTCTCTCTCAGCATTTGATCTGATCATGTTGTAATATGTTTTTCTGTTATAATATTTCATAGCAGACAGCAATTGATAGTTGTGAAGGGGGACTGTCTGAAGAGCTCTCTTTGCCTGTAGAGAGGGAGCCTGTAACCTTGAGGGAAATAATGACAGTAACTGAGAGCTCAGAGCTTAGACACCTTCATTCAGTTGTATATACTACATTGTTTGATTTTACATTAATTTCATAGAGATAAAAAGTCTCTGTGATGAAATATGGTCAAAAGGACTAAGCATATGACACTTTATGGGCATCTTTGGCTGAAGGCATGAATGAAAGTGTAGCATTGACACTGAGAATACTCCTATCTTGGTATTTACTGAATATTTACCAAATGTCTCTACTGTCAGTAGCAATAATAAAAGACATTTATAAAAACGTGTATATGGACCATAATCTGACACTACTGAAATATGTATAACTGTACAGAAAATGATAATGTAAAGACTGCATGAAATAGCCTGTATGGAAAAATGAATGCTGTGAATTAACAAACAAATATCATTATATATCTTATCACTTGGTACTATGCCTTCATTCTGCAACTAAATTGATTTGACTTGCAGCTTTTCCAAAATAAAGTTCTTCCCTTTTCATTATATAGCTGTCCATTTTAATAACAAATTCACATGAAGCAAACCATGATCCTTACCCAGAGTGGAAAGGGTTAAAGATCATTTCTGCTTATTGTACCCATGAAACTGAACAAATAAATGTTTTATTATTTGAAGTGTGAGTAATAATTGGCTGCTGTGCCGAAATGGAAATTAATGTAATAACTGTCTCTCAGTTCTCATGCTAATATGCTTTGAGACCCAAATGTGGTGATAAAGATAATTGCACAAAGACCAAGAATGAAGTCCTTATTGGATAAAATTGTTCTAAAAACATGAAATGATTAAAAGAAGTATAAATCAAATGTCCTTTCATTTATTTTTCATTAAAAGACTTTATCGGCCATTGTACCTGATTAAAAAGAGGCCCAAATATTTAAACTCTCTAACTCTAAACATAACATACAGGTTGCACTATTCTGTTTCAGGCCATATAGACAACATGTATGAGAATTGATTTTGCACTCAAAAATGGTCGCTTTTTGTTTGGCTTGCTGTTCCATACAGGATCCAAACATACAAAACTAAAATGAGAAATATTGACGGTTTTTATTTTAAAAGTGTTTTTTTTTTTTATTGTATAAGACATTGCAGATCCTTTTAGGCAAGGGATACACCCACAAATGGATGAATAGTGAATGTTTCTTCATCGGATTGTACATTTCACTGTATATTTGAAGATGCCAGTGCTTGAAGGGGAATTGTATACATGGTTTGTATAGCCATGTTTCGGACCTGAATCTAAATGAACACAAGAATCAGAATTCTGTAACAAATATGGCCACTTCATGGGGAAACTACCTGTCTCATTGACCCTACAGTAATGCATTGGCATGCATGACAAGATCTCGGTCTTGTTTAGCTAAAGCCAATTTTCTACATTAATAATTCATTCTTACACTGCTTTATTCCAACATATGATAGTACCCTTTTCTGTGTTCCATATTTAATATCACACATACATTTTGTGCTGCATTAATTTTATATTAAATTGTTCCGCAATGTGAACATCACAATGGAAGGAAGATTGGATTTTCAACGAGTATTTATATTATCTGATAGTGTAGCATAACGCAGTAACACTCACATCCCCCTAGTGGTACAAACCATGCTCTTGTGGATTTTAATAATGGTGTGAACAAACTATAACTTCATTTTAAATAAACATCACAACAGAAAAATGTTTTCACTCAGGCATTTTCTAGTAGATTATTTTTCTTTTCAACGTGAGGAAAATTGAAACATTTTCTAGAGTGAGTGAGAGTGCTCAAAATTAAGCAAACGTACAGGCAAGAGATGTGGACTTGCAAGGGATGGTTTGTGAATGTATGCTGTTATGATAGAAGAGACCCAGCTGTTTTTTTTTTCTGTTTGTTGTCTGGTATTCATGTTAAATTGCATGCCTGACATTTTAGGTCATAACCATGTTCATGTGTGCAATCTGTGATCAGCGTTTGACTTTGTAATGCATGAATTAGCCAATGACCTATAGACAGTCTTCACACTATTAACTGCCGTCACATGAGAAATAAAAATTGAGTACTGGACAGTCCACAATGGGTGATTGACTGGATGACTTTGCAAGAGTTTATGCAAAAATACACCAGGCTTATGCTGACCCTGGCAAAAGCCAAGATTATGATGGGTCTGGAAAGCGTGAAACAGGTCCCCACATCCTTTCATGGCTGTGAATCCGTTCTCCAGCTGAACATGTTTTTGTTATCATTTGCGGCTTGGGCAGCTTGAAAAGCCATCACAGCGTCAGCACTGTCCCTGGACGCGTGGTCAGAGCATCAATCAAGAGACCTTATTTTATTCTCCCTGCTCTACAGTTTCAGATTCCCTTTGACCTGATGGCACATCATAGGATCTTTAGTACTGGTCAGTGAATGACTGAATTTAGCTCAGTTCTGTCCAGTTACCTCTCAACACCATAACAGCATTGGGCCCTAACAGCGCTAACTTACAGAACAGTGCTGTATTTGGCCTACCTTTACAGGGCCTGCTCACTGCTGTGCTGTAAATCACTGGAAGTGCAGTTGCAGAAACAGATAAAACTCCTGGCAAGTAGGGCCAGGCTGTGGTGTTTGAAAGAATGTGCTAACATGACTGTTGAGAGAAAAAGCAACCGCTCACACAATTTTGTGTCCATGGAGAAGCCAACTATTTGATGAGACATCGATTCACGATCATCATGCTCAAATGTTTATGAAGAGACAAATAAACCAAAATAATGCAAAACAATAAACATACACGCTTTCTGTGTTAGAATGGGCTGTTAGTTCCTGCACTGTACTGTCTACACTTGCTATGTTGTGCTCTGCTGTCGTGCTCTAGTTATCCACTAGATGGCACTGGAGTACCATGTTCATTCAGTCTACACTTCTGCTATCTTGGCAAACTAATGAAACTAGTCAAATGCTATCACAGAGCTTCAAGCCAGTATGCCCCCGACAAGTGGAGTTATGGTTCTAAAAGGATTTATGGATGGATGACATGCAGTCACTTCACAAACAGTGACAGACAATAGAAAGAAACAAATGAAATAGCGGCTTAAATAACATATTGGTGTGTGTGTGGGTGTGTGTGTGTGTGTGTGTGTGTGTGTGTGTGTGTGGGGGGGGGGGGGGTGGCAGCTCAGTAGGCATCTTACTATTTTCCTTCATTTCTGCTCCATTATCCACACAAATAAGTCCTAGATCCCCAACCCACTCGATTGTTTTATGTAAAGTTGCATAAGTATTTCCAAAGCTTTTTGGATTGATAGGTCTTATTTGATTTAAGGGAATCTTATTCCAAAGGGTAATGGATTCTCTTTAAAAGACAATTCTGCAAGTCAGGCCTTTGGCATTGCCCCATTTTCCATGTCAATGTGATAACTGGATTTAAGAACTCCTGAAATTATTGAATTGATCCTTCTGACATTTTCCTGACGGGGAGGAGATAGTTAGTTTGACGTTTGAGGGGGATAATTGTCATGTTCCATCTTGTCCTGATATTACCTTGGCAAAAAGAATGTTGTAAAGCTGTCAGGTCTATGTCATCCTGAAACCACCAGGCACTTTCACTGCCCGAGAAATTAGGGCCTAAAATATGACACCACTGTTATAGACCAATTACAAATTTCCCCAAAATATGCAGAACTCTTGAACCCAATCCAGGTAATCTCCCCCCCCCCCCCCCCCCCCAACACACACACACACATACACACACTGTATGTTAAGGTTTGTAGGAGAGACCCTTAATTTGTCACTTACTTGCACTCTATGTGCCTTTTTTATGAGTCCTCGGTCTGCATTTCCTTCCCTGTCCAGGGGGTGGGGATGTGCCATAAACGTCTCCTGGTGTGTGCAGGTGCACTGCCATAGAAATCACACACGGTCTTTTGCGTTATCGTTTTCAAATCCATTGGCTTGCTCTGTTGTTCACTTCTTTATGTTAAAGACATTTATGTCATTTATGACGGTATATTTTTAGAGAAATTCTTGTTTAGACCTACACCACCCATTTCTGTGATTGATTGTGGTTCTCTTCCAACTGTTTTCTATCATCGTTCTCTATCGAAGGAATGCAAGTTTAAGAAGTGTGAGTCTGACACGTATTTTATTGCGCTATAAGTTCATGCACACACGCTGAGTTAACGGTACTGTGACTCCACAGAGTTCTACGCACTTAGGGAAACTATGCTCATTTAGACTGCACGCTCAAATAGGAAGGTGGTGGGCACATCCACAAAAGAAATCCCCCCTCCTGCGTTAATCCTCTCATTCCTACGGATTTGAACAATATATTTTGAAAAGCCTTTACACCTGCGGAGAAAAAAAAAATTATTCGAAAGTAAATCAATCATCCATTTTTGTTACGCTACTCACCATTTTTGAACGTGGCCTTAAAAAATAGCAAGGCAGGCTTGAACCGCAGCAGACTCAAGGCAACCCTGCACTACTAGCTATGTAAAGTGGGAAGAGGTAGGCGAGCCTTCTTCAAATGGCTTTTAAGTCAATATTCAAGCCAAGACAAGCAAGAGCTAGGCCTACACAAGAAAATATCACTACTGGAGAGTAGGTGTAAGTTTTTACTTTGGATTCTAGCTACTAGTGTCAGTGACGCGAGAGAACTTAAGTTATTAGGGAAGTGCGGTGTAAGTTTACATTAATTTGTG
This sequence comes from Alosa pseudoharengus, assembly GCF_046254945.1. Classification (NCBI taxonomy): domain Eukaryota; kingdom Metazoa; phylum Chordata; class Actinopteri; order Clupeiformes; family Clupeidae; genus Alosa; species Alosa pseudoharengus. The sequence goes on from NW_027468663.1 coordinate 35,104,719, forward strand.
CGTAGTGCCGGTGTCATTCATTTATTATGACCGCCGCTAGCGAAGCTAGCGAAGCGGTCATATAGGGATTGTCAAAGTTTTTTTTTTTTCCCGTCATCTACTTCCTGAAATTTTGGTCAACGATACCCGGGGCACCGAAACACCAGGGCACATGAAATTTGGTGGGTATGTAGCCCCACTAGACTTTTACGGAAAAATTTCGTTTGGTCCCCGGGGGCCACTCCCCCTCCGCGCTGGGCCCCCCGAAACCCAAAAAATGCAGTTTTTCCTCAATAACTACCTGAACCGTGGCACCGAGGATGAAGACATTTTTATGGTATGTTGGTCTCAAGGGCCCACATCAACTTAGCCCATAATCACTCATTTGTGATTTGCACCCCCCCGGTAAAAAATGAAAATGCAATATCATTCTGCTTTAATCGCCCCTCTCTTCAGTAAAGACGTTCAGAACTGCACCAAATTTTATGTGTATGATTAACCTGACATTCTCTGGGGGTATGCCAAGTTTCATAGAATTTCATCCATGGGGGGGGTCTAAAAAATTAAGTTATGTGTACATTTAGTGACTCTACACTCTTTGGCCTGTAGATGGTGGTGCACACATATACACATGCACACACACACACAGGCACCCACATACTATCGGTATTAGAACGGCCGATACATAATTACAAATTCAGTAGGATTAAAAGAAAGCCAAAATAAATATTCATCATCATCATCATGGCTGCATTTCCAGTATTGGCGATAAGTAGTCGTTTGTCCACTAGATGGCGCATCGTTGCAGTGAGACGTAATTTTGTTGGAAGTTAATCTTAAATGGGTTGGAATTGGAAAGACACTATGCTTCCTACAAGGACAAGACTGTAGGCTACAGTAGTTTACCGCAGAGAACGTCTAAGGGTAGGATGATTTCGGCATGACATGTAATTCCCATTTCCTCTTGAAGCCGAAATAAATCTGAGAATGTTTATCGGACATGCTTGTTTTTTACTGCAGGTAGGCTACGTTAATCCTATCAATAGCAGAACGTAGGTAAAATAATGTTACCGTTAGCATGGTTGAGTGATGGAGGCCAATTTGATTATTGATGTATTTGTAGAAAACCATAAATGCGTTTATAAGCTACCAAGCAAATCGATAACAGCACTAATTGTATCTTTCGACTGTCATCTCATTTGCTTATGACCATAACCTAGGCTACTAACAGGAGCTAAGTGAGTTAGCCACAACACGTTCGCTACGTGATGGTTTTTTAATGGAAAATATATAGGCTACCTGAAAGATAACCTGTCTATGATCCCGTGATGATCTACAATCTCCATTTAAACCAGATGTTTTAGAGCGCACGTTGAGATGTATTCAGGGCAGGGCTGTACCTACACATATTTGTTGCACGTGCTACAAAAATCATTCTTTGCGATGAATGATTTAGTACCAACGTTACAAGGGTCAGATACAGTTTTGCCTATGGCTATTCCGTGAGACTGAGGCGCTTTTTGTTTGTTCGAAGTGCGTGTTTAGGGTGTGAGAGGGGAGTCGATGTGCTTTGATTCCAGCTTGGTAGTTGTAGTCTATGCGATTAAAAAACACGTGTGTGTGAAGTATCCAAACAATGATAACGTTTTCATTATGGCTGCTTTAGCCACAGACCTTGAGCTACTGTACAGTGGGTTGGGTTCCGTTTAGAAGTGTCCACTTCATTCGCCCTTTCCGTGATTCACAGCTACGTGAAATGTATTACTACTGATATGCAAAACTATTAACCTTTTCGCCAAGAGGTGGCAGCTTGATACTGTAAGGTGTAAGCCATTGGTTCCAACGGAGATTTTATTTGGGTCGCCAGCATAGCCTAGCGACAATTTGTGTTGTGTAATAGGCCTAGCATAGGGCCTACCTTATATAGCTTATAGTTTGTTAACAGTCACGGTTTTGTCATAACTCCCTCTATGCATTTTTGCATTTAGAATAGCTCTAAAACCGGGGGGCGAACACGTCGCAGGGGGGGCGCCAGTGCGTGGATATCTCAATCGCAAAATTAAACAATATTTCTATCGGGCGCCTACCATGGACTAGGCTGGGTGAAAATCAAAAGATTGCGTCAAAAGATTGAGCTTAACCATTGACCTCATGGTTGCAAAATGCAAGGGAACATGAATCAGCATATTATTTGCACAAACAATAACGGAGAGTAGCTCTTCAACTTTGCCCGTTAAAATGTGTATGAACAGTCTCGCAACGCATTTCATGAAGGCCCATTTGGACATGTCAGTTATTTGCACCACTGGGAAAAACGGCATTTTGTTTTAGACTACTGGTATTTCATTTGTGCATTGACAATAAAGCTGAATATCATTTGAACTAGATGACTAAACTTATGCATATGTAGAAGAAGAAACATTCACAAAAATCCATGACATGACCTCTCTTCTTGATAGCTGTTGAAAACTGCATGGAACTCACAGGGATTGTTTTGTTTAATAATAAATAAATAAATACATTATGCTGCTACCTTCTGCTTTTCCCAAATACAATGTAGCCTACAGGTGTACCTTTCATCAGTCCAGTTGCAATGGATGGACTGTGATGATCTGCCCTACTTGTGATTGTTTAGAGATTTTAAAGGTTTTATAACAATGTTACAGATTTTTTGGCCCAGAAACAAATCTATTCACCTTTGCAGCGCCAGTAGGCTACTTTGTGTGCGGAATGTGTGCAAACACACATTTCAAACAAGCATACACAAAAGTTTCAAGAGTGGGGAATAGAGTAGAAGATGGAGACAAATTCATTAATATGATTTATTTTCGCGGAATGGATGTGCAGGACTGAGCGGCGGTCATATTTTGTACCGCTACGCGGTACATCTAGTTTTACATGTCTTACAACATAAATAAATGCATTCATAGTGAAGTCAGATATGAGCATACAAAGACGCTAGAACTCATGTTAAGCCTATAGATGCGCACTAAATGCCAATGCGAGATTTGATGCAATAAGTAGGCTATCGACTGTTACTAACAAAGGTATTATAGCAATATTATAAATGTGGCGACGGAATAGCCCAGAACTTGGGTACGCCTAGCCTTTGCGGTGATAACCAAAACTAATGTGAATCGCGGACTATCCTACAACCAAAGAAAGTAAAGGAGATTATTTTTACCTGCGTTAGCCAAATAAAGGACGGGACTGCACCCTTCACACACCGTAAAAATTAAGTTTATTAGTTTTACAGTTGACTATAGTTGACAGTTCACTATAAGTCCACACAAACAATTTTGGTTTCCTTGCACTAGCCAGTTTTGTCGTAGCTAGCCTACTCTGTCTGTTGTATGCATAGGTTGTATGGCCTACACAGGCTCACAGCGCGCAAGCTTTGGTTAATTTCTGTAACAAACAGTGCCACATAGGCCTGGGATATGAAGTAACGTGTTGAGTCGTGTTGAGATGGATCCGTTTGGACGCTTGATACGGTTCCAGGGAAGACGGAGGAAAAAAAGGTCGGTTTGGTACGTGTGGACTAGGCCTTACTCTTTCTCTCTATCTCTCTCTCTCTCTCTCTCTCTCTCACACACACACACACACACACACACAGTGGCAAGTGGCATTTTGGGAGAAAATGATCCTCTGAGGAACATCAAGATTTAGGGAATTTACCCTTTGCGCGTTCACGTTCCCTGGTCAGATATCCCAAATATAAACCAAACTGTAAAAATTATAATCCAAATATAATGGCAAATTCTAAAGCTGTCAGAGGCACAAAGTTAACTGGGCATGAATGAAAACTACACTACAAGGAATGAAGGAGCTTGCTCAAACTTCTATGATGACTTGATTGGACTGTGGGTTACCACAAAACCAGCCTTCATGAAGGAAAACCATTAACTCTGACGGCTCTCTCTCTCTCTCTCCCTCCCTCCCCCCTTCCTCCCTTCCCCACTATGTGTGTGTGTGTGTGTGTTAACTCAGACATAGCTGTTCCCAAGAAAAAATGTCTGTGCTTAATATGACATGGCTTTGATTTTGAAGAATTTAAGCAGCCGTTTTCGAGCTGACCTTTTGGGGTCTCTGTCCCTCAGAAGAAAATGCCTGTCTTTTGTTTCTCATAATTGTGTCTTTGAAATGTGAACACAGCTTGGGGTCCTGTGTCAGAGAGGGGTGTGTGTGTGTGTGTGTGTGTGTGTGTGTGTGTGTGTGTGTATGTGTGGAGGGGGGGAGTTGGACAGGAGGGGATAGACAGCAGGAGAGGACAGGACGAAAGCAAGAAAGGAACAAAGAGTAAAGAGAGGAGATGGAGAGGGAGAGTTAAGGGTAGAGAGTAGAGACTCCTTCTTTTTTCACTGAACACAGGAAAAGCAACATTTGAACTCTCACATACATCTCTGAGGAGAAACAGGAATAGGAGTGACTGAAATGAAATGTCTGTGTTTATTGCACCCCTTTCCTGCTTAAGGGCAAAGTCCTAGTGCTGTGTGGGGGTATTTGGGGGAGGGGGGGTGCAATGGGGAAATTTAGGGCTGAGGTGCGCCTCACCCCCCATTGCTCTGGGCGGCTGGGGGAGGGAGGCCTAGGTGGGGTGGGGCACAGAGAGAAAGCCCTGACCATAAGAAAACACTCACAAGGTCAAGTGTGCTTTGGTTGTTTCCAAGGACGCAATGATGAAAGATTGACCCAAGCAGCCCCTGCGGACACAGAAGAGAGAGGGAGAGGGAATGAGGAAAGTTTTATATTTTGCATACACTCCTGACAGACATAAAGTAATTGTTATTGAATTTGCCTGTGTGTGTGTGTGTGTGTGTGTGCGCGCGCACACACACACTATAATTTCCATGTAAAATTATTTGATAATAAACACCATATGGATATAAGGTTATAAATCTCACTGTCAAAAACTGATATCTCTATTTAACTTTATAAACAAATGTATTCCCTCTCTTTCTCTGTCTCTGTCTTGCCCTCTCTCTCCCTCTCTCTCTCCTCTTACTAGCCTCTGGGTGTACAGATGCTTTCTTGTTCGATTTTAAATTATGAGCCACATTTGTCTTGTTACATGACTCTCAAACAGGTAACTCAGTCTAACAGAGACCCCATGTTCATGTCATCAGTCTGCGCCATTGAGCCTCTCCCCGTGCTGGGTATTGCAAAAACATTTCTGATGCTTTCCTGATTTACAGCCTCCTGCATATTGCTGCTTAAGCCAACAGTGCAAATGCGCTCACATTCCAGGCGTCCAGCGGGGTATTAATTCAAAAATAAACATGACACAAAGCTAAAGAAGTAATAGTATATTTATGAGGAAACGGTGTGTAAGGTGAATGTCTGTGATCCATGAAGTGGTGGGTCAGGTTAAAAGGATAGGAAAAAACAACAGACTGAGTAATACTCACTCATACCATATGTCAGGTCTACAGACGAGTGACTGGCGTGGTGGTGGGGGACCCACTGATAAGATTGCGTACAGAGAGAAAAGGAAGCATATTTAAGACCTTTATTGTTAATTATATTGTTGTTGGAGAAGTTAACATGATAGAATGGTAGGGGGTGGGGGGTAGAGTACAGGTTCTGTTAATGTCTGCTGCTTTTCTCATTATGGTTTCTGCCCTCTCCTCGCCCCTTCTACATGTTTCTTGATAGCTGGTGCTAGCCTCTGTATGAGCATTTAGCAAAGCTCTCTGTGTGTGTGTGTGTGTGTGTGTGTGTGTGTGCTTGTGTGTGTGTGTGAGTCTGTGCGAGTGTGTGTGTGTGTGTGTTGTGTGTGTGTGTGTCTGTGAGAGAGAGTGCATGTGTGCTGGGTCATGACTGTGAATGATAAAGAGTAAATAATAAATAAGAAGTTAGGTGTAATTAGAGCTAATGAGCAAAGGAAATGTAGCGCGGCGAACCAGGAAGAATGACTTATAGGGCCAGGAACAGGTGTGTTTGCGTTTGTCAGGATGTGTGTGAGGGTGCATGCACATATGTGCGCGTGTCTGTTTGTGTGTGTGTGTCAAGCAGGGGAAATCAATCCAAGTGTAAGTGTCTGTTCAACCAAGATGTAACACTCAGGTCTATTAAAGAAATCTTGCACAAATAAACACCCTCTTTCAAGAGGAAAGGGAGAATTCAGAATGTCTTGGTAGTGAAACTTGAACCGACACTGGAGAGAGAGAGGCACTCTAGACTCTATATTATACTAATACTAATAAATATTTAGTTAATCAAGACATTGATTTAACCACTTTTTTTACTACAATCAACCATTGATTTATGCTCAGTCTTTTTTTTATCATTCTTTTATGGGTTTGCAGAGATGGGCTTTTTCCAGTGGAAACAGATGATCATCCACTGAGTTATCAGATGGGAAGATGAGTCGCCATTGTGTTTGGAAAGTGGTGCAGTCTCTCTGTCTGTGAGTATTGTGCTTTCATAATTTTTTGCGGCACGGATAAGGTTGTCTGATTGTGTATGTGTGCGTCTGTGTACTGTAGGCTACATTGGAGTGTGTACTATGGGGACTGTGTGTGTGTGTGTGTTGGACAGACAGTATTGTGTTGAAGCCCTAATCTCTGTGCCAGAGCTCATCAGGAGACATCTCACTAGCGTCCCCCTCTCCTGTGCTCCGGCTTCAATTAACAGCCTGTCAATGTATGTCTCATTCATCACACTGCTACTTATGCCATGAGGCGTCTGCGTGTAGACAGTGCATAGCATGTGTATATGTGTGACAGTTGTGTCGCTTTCAGACTGCTTCAGGTAATTAATCATTAGGTTACCTAGCAATAGGGAAAAGTGTGAGACACAAGGGCTGAGGGAAGAGTTCACCTGAACACAGCTGTCCACTCATTAAAACTCACACAGAGTTCTCTCTCT
>NW_027468663.1:35116567-35129067 GCF_046254945.1 Alosa pseudoharengus
GTGTGTGTGTGTGTGTGTGTGTTGTGTGTTGTTTATTGTGTATGTGTGTGTGTGTGAGTGTGTGTGTAGTATGAGTATGCTAGGAGGGGTATTGTGGTGAATTTGTGTGTGAGCATGTGAGTTTGGGTGTGTATGCATGGATTGTGTGTGTGTGTGTGTGTATGAGAGAGAGAGAGAGAGAGAGAGATTATTTACCCTTGCCTGTTATAAGTCTCTTTAGACTCGTTCTGCTGAAAACAAAGTGCTCAGTTTCCATCTCCCTCTCCAAGATTTTGCCACTGTGCTTCCTGCTCTCCGCGTGAGAATTAAACTCTCTCTCTCTCGCTCTTTCTCTTCAACATTCTGTCCCTGAATCTGTCATTCCCCGCTTTTCACAGACACACCACTCCCACCCCATCCTTTTTTCACTTTCCAAGTTCATCCTCCTTTTCCTTTTCTTGCCCCTCCATTTCAAGTTGTTTATATTTGTTTATTTTTTTTCCAGTGGGCTCATGCCATTGGGCACCATTTTATATTTCAGTGCCAGTAACCACCTTTCTTCCTTCCACATTTTTTCTGTTCCCCGTGCCTCTCCCTCACGTCTACTCTCTGCCTCCCCCCATCTGTGGGTGACGTCAGACTGCCAAACACATTGAGCCCCAGAGTAATGAAAACGAGTTTATGGGAACAGGGAGAGTGTGTGTGTTAATGACACGCCAAACCCCCAATAAACTTTGACTTGCACTCCACTCCACTCCACCTTTCCAAAGCCGTCTGAAATTTGGCCATTGTTACAGATTTTAGGTAACCTGTTCCCTTGAAAATGATTGTTGGTTGGCTAACACATAGCCTTGTATGGGCGTCTGCGAAAAATGCTTTGCATTTGAGTCATTTAGTACCAGAAAGCTACAGGGGAAGAAAGTCACATGAACAGTCAGACAGTTTCTTAAATAAACCAAGTGTATCAGTGTTGATCACACAAGTAAATTCACTTGCAAAGCATGCCTGCATTTGAACAGTACCATTTATGTGCCTTTTGGAAAAAAGAGAAGTTGCACATTCATAAGAGGTGCATACGAGAGAAGGCTCCATTATTGGAGTAACCCAAAGAAACTTTGGCATTCTCACAGGCAATGAATGCAGATAAAAATCACGTCCCAGCACCTGGTGTCTCCATCTCCTCAGGTGGCACTCCATCATGGCCACCGCAGCGCAGTGTGCGACGTGGAGAAAACTGAAGGGGTTTCACAAGACGAGTTTAGCATGTGCTGCACTGCAGAACATCTGCAGTCTGTATGTAAGCCTAGAGAGCTGAGCTGAGGCATTTCCAGCAATGTAGGATAATGCTAACGGTGCACTGTGTAAGGCAGTGGGCTGTTTGCGATGGCGCTGAAAGTCATTATTGTCTGTGCAGCATCTCAGCAGGCTTGTCCGTGCTATGTTGCATCCTGCCTAGTAGTTTATTGCGTTCTTAGGAACATGCGCAAATTGCGCATGGATTTGTGGTGTTCTGAAGATCACACATGTGTAAAGTGTGCACTTTGTTGCTGTGGCATGTCATAAAGTATGGGATGTAGTGTGGTAGTGTGGTGCCATGTGATTTGGCTGGCGGCACTGTAGAACGTTGTGTGCGTTGTGGATTGTGCTGTGCTGGTGGTCCTGTGGAGGACCACACAGTCAGGGGGACATGTATTGATTGGGAGATTATATGGGTATATTTATGCAGAGTGCAGTGATTTAGTGTGAGAGAAAAAAGTGGCGTGTGGTGTGTGTCTGTGTGTGACCCCGTGCGGTGTGTGTCTGTGTGTGAGCCCGTGCGGTGTGTGTCTGTGTGTGAGCCCGTGCGGTGTGTGTCTGTGTGTGAGCCCGTGAGGTGTGATTGAAAGAGTGTGAAGGTGAGCGAATAGCATCAGGGTTGTCATGGCCTTATGCTTGTCTGTTAGAGATGGGGCCAAGTGTAGGTAATAAAGAACCTCAAGCCATCATGGAGTGGTGAAGTGAACATTGTTGTCTGTTGGTTTTGTATGTGTGTGGCTAAGTGTATGTGGATTTAATTGCTGTTGTCTGTTGTCTGTTGGTTTTGTATGTGTGTGGCTAAGTGTGTTTGGATTTAATTTCTGTTGTCTGTTGGTTTTGTATGTGTGTGGCTAAGTATATGTGGATTTCATTTCTGTTGTCTGTGTCTGTTGTGTGATGTGTTGTGTTTTTGTATCGTCTATCTCTTATTGTGTGTGTGTGTGTGTGTGTGTGTGTGTGTGGGTGCGTGTGTGTGTGTGTATGTTTGTGTGCCTTTGCAAACAAAGTGAGTCTTTGTGTTTCTCTGTTGCACTCTGAGTTGCTTATATCAGAGAGGATTTGTGATCACCTCTCTCTGAGAGTTGATGAGGAAAGTGCAGCCCATAATGTCACGTCAGAAAATACTCACTTCCTGTCTGACCGTACGCCCACCCGCCCGCTCGCCTCAATGTCAGCTGACACAATTTACTGCTCGCCATGGCGACACTCTCAACACCTCATAAGTTTTTGGGGAGGGAAGGAGAGGTGAGAGCTTGATGTTAGGGTAGGGGGGAGGTTAAACTCCCAAAACAGCTCCTGACAAAAGGGATATATTTCCCAGAGCTGCAGACCATGCTCCCTGTAACCCGACTCTCTGGTACAATCAATAGGAATAAAAATACATTATTTATTATTACAGAAAGGTGTGCTGGTGTGCTCCACAGCACATTGCTATCCCGCCGTGCTGAGGATTTATTGAATAGTGGTCAAATTAGGACTCATCGGTCATGCATTTGCACTTGCTGTCCATGGGGTTTCAGTTAGAAAGTTGTAGACAGTGGAGGACCCTACCAGTGACTAGGAGGCTTTGGAAGCTATAGCTATACCAAAAAAAGTCATTACAATAGCATGTGATTAGGAGATCTTTTGAATGAATTATGTTAATGAGTTCAGATATAAGTAGGTAATTGATATGAGCTATTTTTAAGCAGCATTTACCATTGTCTTTGGAAGAGCAACATGTCTGTCTGACTAACATTGATTTGAGGTATTTTTTAGTAATCCTCAACTTGGAAATGTAGAAAATGTAGAGAGTTGTCTACTTTTGCCCAAAGCAGGTTTTCCATGCAGTTGGTTGACTTCACATGAATTGGAAGAGACGTGCAGGTCATTGCGCTTGCTGGCTGAAGCTTGTATTCTGCCATAATGAAGATTCACTGGAGATTGGGGCTCTTACAAGTTGTGAGAAAAAATGGGCTCGAACGAGATCGAAATAAATCCGGGACGTCATCCCAGAGCACTACCGTCCTGTGGCCCAACGCCATCGCGCCGGTTAGTTTTCAGGGCGAGGTGACATGCTCGCTGGGCTTTCGAGGCGCTCAGACCGGCTTTGCAGCTCGTCCTCTGGGCCTTCACGGGAACGCGGAGGTAATCAGAAGTGACACGAACAACATGGCTGCGGTGGAGCACTCCGTCACGTAAGAGCAATGGGCCAGCGTCGCAATAAAGTTCTCAGGCAATTAGGCCCGAGCACCGTGCAGGCACATATGGGCAATCTGTCTGCCTAACTGCATGTGAGAGATGGCTGCCGTGATGGCGAAATTAAACTGTTTTAACTGTTAACACATCGGATGATCAGGGTGATTTTCTATTCGGCTCAGGCTTAATCACAGGACAGGGAAACAGGGAGATTGAGGGAGGGAGGGTTTGATTTGTTCAAATGGATCCACTAATAACACATCTGGAACTCCTTTGTATATGGTCCTCATGCTTCTCAGAGAGAGGGAGAGAGATAGGGGAAGAGAATAGAAGCAGACTCATGCCAAGAGAGACTGAAGTGAATTTAGATGAGTGTGAGAACGAGAAGGAAAGAATGACAGATATTACAAAGCAGGCAGAGAGAGTGTGTGAGCGAGATAGAGGGAGAGAGAGAGAGTGTGTGAGAGAGAAAGAGGGAGAGAGTGTGTGTGTGAGTGATAGAGGGAGAGAGAGAGAGTGTGTGAGAGAGAAAGAGGGAGAGAGTGTGTGTGTGAGTGATAGAGGGAGAGAGAGAGAGTGTGTGAGAGAGATAGAGGGAGGTGAGAAAAACAGATGCGCTTGTGCTTTCCAAACAAACAAAGATAGCCTGATTTATTCCAAAATGTGCTGCTCTCTCTATTGTTTTCAGCAGGCCATGCGTCTATGACGAAATCTCTGGACAGGTTTACATCTTCACATTCCCTGGGCGAAAAAAGGAAAGAGAAAAATGGCTGTTTCCAGGAAAAGTGAGATGGTTTTAATGCACTGGACTCCCCAGACATACTCCGTCTATCTTTCTCTCTTCTCTCTTGTCTATGTCCAGCACCATTCATTTCTCAGAGTGATAAGAAATATTATTTACTGGGGCAGAGTGAGTGTTTATCTCCATCCAGAAGGGGACTGAGGCTCTGAAGAAACTATATCGCACCGCAGTCATACAGTACATGCATACATTAGCTCCGCTCAGGAAGCTTTGTTCTATTTGTTTGGCATCGTTTGTCTTGTGTCGTTTGTTATTTCATAAATTTGTTTGTTTATGCCTTGGTTTCCCCTGGGGATCAATAAAGCTTGAATTTCCCCTGGGGATCAATAAAGTATCTATCTATCTATCTATCTATCTTGGTGTCGCGGGAACGCTGGCGACTACGCCGCTCCATCCGGCATATTTTGTCTTATGTGTAAAATGTCTTGTGTGTGCTGATTATTATTATTTTTTTACTGTGTTTACTCAGTAAAGCGGCCTTGGGTGCTTTGAAAGGCGCTTTGTAACAAATAAAATGTATTATTATTATTATTATTTGTTCTCACAGGGGAAGGGATTTCTTTTTTTCACTCTTGAGAATGTGGTGGTACAGAATAAACAAGTAAGGCACCTCTCTGTCTCTCATGGAGAATCTGAGATCATCTATACATGTCCTTGTTTTTGAGTTCAGCATCACCATCGTGCCCCTAACTGGGTGACCTTTAGCTAGCGTGACTCAGAGCGGGTGGCAGTGAGGGTCAGTGGCGTCGAGTGGAGCTGTCGCTGGAGGACCCGCCTGGCTGCACACTGTTGTCCTCCTGCTGCCTGTTTGAAAAGGCTGGTCTGAGACAGGGTCAGGACATGGATGGTGGCGTTGGATCCGGGTGGCCTTTTCCTGCTTTGATCGATAGGAAGATCTGGCACTGCCCAGGGAAATGACGGGAAGTGGCCTTCACAGAGACACGCTGCCCAGCCCATCAAGCTGAATAAAGCCACCCCGAATATCACGGGAGTAGAATTACACAGATATGCCCTCTTCTGTCTTTTCGTGTGTTCTTCTCTTCCCTTTCCTCTCTGGCAGTCAGGCTGACAGGCGCAACCCTGGTACTGTTTCCCAGACTTCAACATAGACCATAAACCAACAGGTTTAGCTGCCCCTTCTGGCTCTCACACATACTGGTCTCTTGGCTCTCCTCCTTTCCTCTTCTTTTTCTATGAAATATTTTCTCCAGTTGTTTGCAGATATTTAAGGATGTTTGGTTGGTCTATTTTGACTTGCGCTGTACTATTTCAGTTTTGACTTGCAGTCTCTCTGCCTTGAGTGGCTGTGTTCTTTCCTCAGCATGGGGTTCTCTTTTCAGTGGGGAAGGTTAGGTGTGAAGGTCCCGGTGGTGATAGTGTACATGTGGAATTTCCAGGCGTTCCGGGCAGGTGGCCAGTGAACAGGCTCCTTGACAGGCCCGTTGCCGTGGCAGCTTCCCAGACACAGCTATCTCCGCGGCTTTGATCTTGAAGGGAGTGCTGGGAGAGTGACCTCTGACCCCCCAGAATAATCACATGCACCGTGCTGCCCACAGGAAGGACGCGTGGGGAACCAGCCAACTGCGTTAGCCTCGCGCGCTTGCGCGTGCAGCATTGTGGTCATGCCTGAGAGCTGCCCGGGCCATGAGTTCAGCAACACATTTCGTTTTTTTAGCTTTCAGCCTCTGTGTGCTGTATTTGTTTTCGCCTGTTTTCTGCACATACATTACTTACGTTGTCAGCATGTGGTCCCAAGATATACAGTGCAGATGATTTTTCAGCTGTGATGGTAGTGTTATCAGCAGTGGCATAGAGCCAGCTGGTCTCACTATGCTGTGACAGATAAAACCGTCCCAAAAGCGGATATGACCACGTTGGCTCAGGGTTGATGAAAACATTGTGGTTGGTCAGTCGCGGTGAGTTGTTGCTCGGCAGGCAGGCAGACGGACAGACAGGCCTCCTTTATGAGATGAAGGCTCCCCTTCACCCTCCACCAGGCGGAGGGGAAGGATTCTCCCGCTGCTGTGAGCAGTAATTTCCTCTGTCTTGATTGACGAGCAGCGTCGAGCCATTCGACTGAAGCAGCAGTCGATTCCGGTTACAGATCGGGTTTCAGCCATAAAATTGGAAGACCCTCATGGTCAGATTACTCCAAAGGTTGGAGACACGCAGTGCGTTCTGTCTTTAAACTGACCTGTTTGAAAAGGAGGATTATGACTTTTCAAGCTGTTTGCATAGAATATAAATAATTCTCATTTAGACTGAAAATTTGTGTACATGAATGTCCTGTTTACGCTGCATGCCGTGTGGTTGAATGATTTTTCTCTCAAATGTCAAACACACTCTTGTGTTTTGGTGAAGCCTGTGTGTGCCAGTGCTGTCCTATGCGGTCCAGGGTGTGCTGTAGTGATACCCTGTCTAGATAGACTCGCAGTTTTACAGTGCTTTGATTTAGTCTGACATGTCCAAATTGGCCAGGTTGGCTAAAGACCGATGGGCTCCCCATTTAAGCCAGAATTTTTTTTTATTTCATTTCATTGGTACTGAGTCAAACCTTACAGCCCCCTTAGGCCAGTATCCTACAGTGTTACACAAAAAGGAAGTATACTAAACTGAAATGGAAGTATGCTGAACTGACACAAATATACCCTGACTTTCCATCAGTCCTCATACTGAAAGTAATAACATTTCTTCAGTCAAATCATGTTCATCAGTGTTATATACTGAATTAAATATATCTAATACATACTATAAGAGAGATAGACAGATAGATAGATAGATAGATAGATAGATAGATAGATACTTTATTGATCCCCAAGGGGAAATTCAAGGTCTCAGTAGCATACAGACATCACACACAACATGCACTTACAACAGAAATGGTAAATATAAGTATAAACATATAACCAAACTCCACTGTACAATAGAGACAGTAGAAGATAAGAAAAACAAACAAAACTAAATACTAAATATACTATATAAATTAAATTAAAAAATCCACAGTGGGTGATCAAGCATAAGACGCTTGCAGTGACAGGGCCGGGACTGGCCTGTAGTTCTGTGTGCATGGTGAGGTGCTTAAGAGAGTGAGTGTCATGGTGAAGGTGCAAAAAGTAGTTAGATATTAGATATGTAAAGTTGTGAAACTGTCTCTCTTCAGGAGTTTAGGGTCTCTTTCTCTCTCTCTCTCTCTCTCTCTCTATCTCTTTATCTCTGTGTGTGTGTGTGTGTGTGTGTGTGTGTTCTTTGACATGCCAGGTGTGTGGAGTGGGACGGAATTCCTTGCTACCCTTCAAAAGTCAGTCCTATCTTCCAATGTTTTTCTCAATTCCCTCTGATAGCATAGCCCTTGTGTCAACAGCTCAGGTAATTATAAAACTCTGTTTGAATTGCACAAGTATCAGAAGGGCTGGGGAGAATTACAGCTGAACTATAATTGCTTTTGCGTTTGCATTTCAAATACACTGCATGTGCCCAAGGAGTACTTTAGTATGCTCCACCTTGCTCTTTTTTGCGTTAATATTTCACAGGCTATCTCTCGGTGTCGAACATGTAAGACTTGTCCAGCCGTTCTGAAGTGAGCCCCAAGCCTTTGGGCAAAGCCCACCACTGAATACAGCATGTGGTTAATTTATGCATTAACTGTCAGTGGGGCGAGAGCTCGCTGGATTCTCCGATCTCCAAGGTTAATCCCTGAATATTTATTATAGCTGTCAATCTAGATTTCACTTAGCGGAAAGAGAGGCTCCCTCCGCCGCCACCACAGCCTCTCCCCAGCACACCGCTACCAAATCTGACATTTAATTTGGCACGGATGACCCAAGGGGTTAATCGTGTTTCCCTGCAGGGTGGTGTCTGTTGACGACAGCCACTGTAATCAGGGCTCTTCAGTAAATAATACATCATTCACAAACCAGCAGCCAATTCATTACCGGCCAGACTCATTATGCCATGTTAATATATATTGGGAACATTTTTGATATTAAGACAGAGAGGGAAAGAAAGGGAAAGTGGCGCTATCCAAAAATATATAACCCAACACAATAAGCCCCTTTTATGGAGCGGAAACACAATTAAAAATCTTGACATAAAATCATCAGAGTTTATCTAAAGTACATCTCTTCAAACTACTTCAGCAGGCTGAAGTAGATTTATTCTCTCCTCTTTCACTCTCTCTCTGACTCTCTCTCTCTCTCTCTTACACACACACACTTACACACACTTAAGTTATCCACACACATGTTTTGGGAGAGATTTTGGTTCAGATACACTTCTCTGTATTCTTCCCTGCTCACTGCTCAATGGGCACTCTTCGCATGATTGTAAATGTATTATAGGGATATTTTCCCTTTGCTGCAGCTTATTTTCATCCACATTTCTACCGGCGAGACTCCCCGTCTCCAAGAACAACACCACTAATAGTAGGAACATGCTTTATGACCCCACACTCATTGCCGGATATGTGAAACGTGCGGTTGTACTGAACGCCTGCTACTTCACCTTAGCCAATGTAAATGAGAACACTTATTGCAAATGCTTATGCTTTACCAAATAAAAATAATCACCAGTAGATATATTTAGCAGATGCTAAATTGCCCTGAAAAGATTTGAGGTCTAATGCGCTTGGGAAAGCATAGAGGCCCCTGTATTCGTGTCAAGTCAATTACCAGACCCAATCATCCCAGACCCACCTTGATTACTCAACACTCACATCCCTGTTCAGAGCAGCTGAGAGTGCTCAGAATTAATAATGTTGTGCAAAGTGTTTACACGAAACAGACAACTCTCAGATTAAAAAGACAGACAAGAGGAAGGGTTTAATCTTTAATCCATACTTCTGTTTTGCCAACATTTTAAAGAGGCCTTTTGTTGTTAGCAATAAAAAGCTTTATAAAGCTCTGCTTTATATTTCTAGTTATTGCTTTAATTTAGGAATAATTTGGTTATGCAGTCCATGATTCCACAAAAGGTTGTTGTTATTTATGCTCACTAGCCAATCAAATGAAACCCCTCCATCAGTGATCTTGAAGCACCATGCCGAGAGTGGCTGTGACTCTTTATGTCTGTCACTATGTTTGCTTCCCATTTACACAGAGAGGGCCATGTATGAACACCAGAGTTTACACAGAGAGGGCCATATACGAACACCCGAATTTACACAGAGAGGGCGATGTACGAACACCGGAGTTTTTGAGTGCAAATCCTGAACGGACAGCTAGAGCACCATGAGGAGAAATGTAATTTGACACTGATTGGGATTAGGATTAATACACTGTGACTGCATATATCTATATTATTCTTACTACTATTATAATGGTACTGCCACTACATTGCACGTATCTGTATGTTGTTCATACATTGTTCATATAGCCATATTTATTCTGCTCTTATAAAGTAACTGCTAATACACTGCACATATTTATATTTAATTTATATTACTCTAAACCACCTTCTGTAAAGCAACTGTATACTATTGTCTACACTGCACTATATTTCTACATCACATTGCACTTTTTTGCTTTTTGCACTTCTGGTTAGATGCAAACTGCATTTCGTTGTCTTTGTACTTGTAGTCTGCACAATGACAATACAGTTAAATCTAATCTAATCTAATATTCTGCAAAGGGTGTGTGAAGAGATATAATCAATACCTAACTGGTATTTCTGTTTTAGATCTGCCCAGAATTTATTTTTTACCAGCATTATTACAATGTAATATATAGTTAATAAAAATGTAATCTAAATAACTTATATCAAATAGCTGAATAAAACTGCATTTATAGTATGACATACACTACTTGATCTACATATTTGTTGAACAACTTAATTGTATTGAAAGATCAGACGTCACACAGCTGCTTAGAGCAAACTTAATTTATTGCAGAAAATGCTGAACATTCAATAGCAGTCACACACAGACAGTTATTGAGCAGAACAGTGTCTATTTGTCAAAGCCTCCTTGCTCTGTCCAAAGGACACGGCACACACCTTAAATCTCTCATTGCCTTTCCAGAGCCACATCGCACATTAAAACTCCTCCGCACCTCAGAACAAGACAGAAGGCTGAGAGGTACCTGCAAACGCAGACTGGAAGGCAGTGATCGATAGTGCTGGCTTTGTGGAGTCTTTCCTATTTGCAGGAGCGCTGATTTTGCGGAGGGTACATTGTGCAAATTTAAATATGAGGGATGGCGTGTCTGCGAGAGCAGATATCACTTTATTTGCTTAATAAGATTTCTTTATTAGTCTGGCTGCAGAGCCGCCGCGATCACATCTGCTGGATGACGCCTCCCAATCTCTCTCTCCCTCTCTCTCACCCGTTTTCACTTTTATGGAAAATTGACCTGCGGCATCGCAGGCACCGAAGCCATTTAATAAGCATAATAAAACACCTAACATTTAAACAGATTCTCAACATGGATACGTTTGGGGAGAAGGTCATACGTCTATAAACGTCCATGTTAGCTGGGGCTAGTCAATGGGTTAGCCGCTAACACATTTATAGGACTGAGCTGTGTGACACTGGTTCGTGCAGGTTCATTCTTCTGATATATTAGCACTGTGTTCACTCAGCATTGGAGTGTTATTGGCTTAGCGCTAGTCCCCCGCTGGCATGCCTCTGTCATTAGGGAGTGTATTGGCAAAAGTGTCGCCAGTCCAAAGCTATGCTAATGAAATAAACGTGTGCTGTTTGACAGGGCGCCTCTCTGGATTGCTTTGGAAGGTTACATATGTTTGGATTTTTTTGGTACTGTTTTGATGAAGTCAGATGAACTGTAAATGAATGTAGCAGTCACACATACTCTGGATATGATTTTCAGATTTATTTTATTATTCGCTGTGGTTCTAAATGAATAAAGTAAGGAAGACATTTGTTATATAAAAGTCAAGTGGTTCAGAGAATGTTGGATTATGAACTTAGACTATTTAAATAGCTTATTATCTTTTCTCCCCTCCTTCCCATTCCCTTTTTTCTTCTCCAGCTCATGGGCATTTTGGTGGCTGTGTATCAGAAGTGAAGTTTGCTCGGGGCCTTGTGTTTGGATGGGTCTGGAGAGAGGACAAGAGCCGTTTAGCTTGCCGTCAAAGGGGAATCAAATTATAGTCAGTTTTAGACGACATGAAACAATATTAATGTTGGAAGGTTGAGTGGCGCAGAAGTAAAAGAGATCAGTCATATTGAAAACCTTTGAAGTCTGTAAATTACAGTAATGCTTTATATTTTGCAGTAGGATGTAGCACATAAATGTCAACTGTCAACCTCATTGTTGATTAGGAATTTATAACAATAACAATCATTCCAGTTTGTGCATTAGTGGCAGTGTAAGGACACAATTTCAAAACAAGTATTTATGTGTTCTAGTCAATATCATAAAATGTCATCATAAAAAGAATTGAGATGGCATATGATCAGACAGATATATGGGCAAGTACAACATTTAATTGTTACATTAATCTAAAGAGATGATTTATGTTTCAAGTCATTTCCTGTGAAATTCCAGCCACTATTCAGTTTAATTGATCAGAAACCACTGTATTGTTTCATACAGCAGGCTAGCTGGATATTCTTTGTAATGTTCTTGTGTTAACAACAGCTGTAGGAAAAGAAAAACCATGACAATGTTATGATCTACTTCAATGTAAATTTTGGGCAGAGCCATGTCATCTTAGAAGACTTTTGTTGAACACTGGCCATTCTCTACAGCATCCATGGAAGGTAAGATAATTATCTGCATTTGTGAAGTGCTAAGCCAGTGCTACCGCCCTTGTTATTTTGAAAGCCTATCTCAATCATAAACTAATCATTGCCAAGTATTTGAAATGTTGCAGTGCGTAATAAAGCCAGGCTCTTTGGCAGTCAGCAAGCATTTTATTCGGCTTTTTCTATTGGCAGGCTACCACTGACCTATTCATGTGGGCCTTGATATTTTGAGTGCTGGATACTAATGTGACTGTGGATACATTCATTTTGCAAGTATACTGTACATACAATGCTGTTTCTTCTCTCAAACTAGAGCTCTTTTGATATGTGTTTAAATTTTTGCATGTTCATGTTTTTCACTGATCAAAACAGTCCATCAATAAACTCTAGTTTAGAGGAGGTCCTTTATGCAGATATGCATTGTGCATTGAGATGCACGTCAGTGACTTATTTTCTTCTTGGGGAAACTCTAATCTATTTGGATTATTATATGAAATCCCTCAAAGGATTTGAACTGCCCCGCATTCAGAATAGTCAACTAGT
>NW_027468663.1:35134067-35156567 GCF_046254945.1 Alosa pseudoharengus
AAATGCATTTCCCACTGGGGTCATCGCCAAGGGTAACAGTGACAGACCTTGTGTGAAGTGATATATGAAAAAGTGCCCTCGTTTCTTTTATCTGCCACTAACAATGGTGATGGGAAGCGACAGAAGACACACCCTAAGGATAAGCAGATTCTCTCTGTCTTTGTCTAACACACACACACAAACACACACACACACACACACACACACACACACACACACACACACACACACACACACACACACACACACACACACATATACACAAACATGCACACACACACACACACAAACATGCATCGCTAGTTCCCTAGCATGAACAGACAGATCTGTTGCCCTCAGTCAACCAGCAGCTCTCTGTATTCAGTGACAAGAACACACACACACACACGCACACACACCACCACCACCACTACCACCACCTCCACGCCAGGACAGTGTGTCAGTGGGCGAATGGGAGAGAGAGAGAGTGGGGCTGGAGGAAGAGGGTGACGCAGGGGTGGCACTTGTGGAGGCGATGACTTGGGATCTCAGAGTAATTCCTTGTGACAAAGCATGGATGGCCCTGACACACTGCTCTGACCCAAAGCTCCCCTCACGTGCCTCACGCGCTCTGGGGAACTGGGTGTCTGGGCTAATTCTTCTTGGATAGACAAACTTGCTGTTACAAAAAAGGGAGATTTGTATTTGAAAGTGTGTGAGTGTGTGTGTGTGTGTGTGTGTGTGTGTGTGTGTGTGTGTAAAATGATCACATCTGTGAGATATGAATTGTCATATTTCTGAAGGCTATGTGTAAGCTCTCCTGATGACAGTTTTCGTGTTATGACAGACACACACACACACAGTGCACACAGTCTCTCACGCACACACACACATGTGCACACACTCTCTCTCACACACACACGCACACACACTCACTCACTCACATACAAAAACACATGCACAAACACAAGTACAGACATTAAAATTCAAATTCAGAGTGCTTTACTGGTATGACAAATGGGCACTTGTATTGCCAAAGCAGTCATTACAAAAAAGGACAATAAATTCAAACATTCTCTTTCTCTCTTAAGACACACACACACAGCACACAGTATACACACACGATCTCACTCATAAAAGTACATTTAGCGTGAACTGTGGACTTACTGTGCCTATGGGCAGATAAACATAAATTGGTCTATGTGTGTGTGTGTGTGTGTGTGTGTGTGTGTCTCTGCGCGTGCGTGCGTGTGTATTTGTGTCTGCTGTGAGTGTAACATATGTGTGTGTGTGTGTATCTGTGTCTGAGTCTGCTGTGAGTGTAAGGTGTGTGTGTGTGTGTGTGTGTGTGTGTGTGAAGTGGCATGAGTGAGCAGGACGTTGGGTGAACTCTGGGCTTGGCCGGCAGGAAAGGGGTCAGAGTGAGTCATCTGGTGTGCATTACGGCCAGCCCTCAGGTGATATGCAAAGTTTGTGCCTCACAATTAATGACCTCGTAAAAAGTCCCCCTCTCGACAGAAACATTTTTCACCCTCATAAGTCAAGCCAGGGCCATAATTATCATGACGTTGCCCTGCTTCTCCACTTACCTGGCATTTCGCTCCGTTTGGGAGACTAGCGTCTGCATCGATCTCTATCTGTCTGGCCGCAGCAGACGCGGGGCCGGCTGACCACACTGCTCATCCAACCCAAAGACAAACAAACCAGTCCGTGTGTTTTGCTGATCACCTAAGCCAGCGCAGGCAAGCCAAACAAACGGACCAGCTATAAAATCTCTCCATATTTATTTCTACAGCTCAGACAGACGGGAGAAAGACGGACGATAGAAACATTCCTCCACAGCTGGCCGGCCTGGTGGACACAGCTTTACCCGTGTGCGTGCGCTGTCTGGCGAGGGGGTGTGTAGGAAGCGTTGAGCAGGATGGTTTAGAGAAGGATCTCGCCCTGATTACCACAGGAAATCTGCTCGTCTGTAATGACTGAAGGACCATGTGGGCATTCTGAACGAGAGACACCTGTTAGAGGACGCCATCATTTCACTGGTGATTTTTTACTCTCAGTTGACAGTGAGAGTGAAAATAGCCATTAAAATGTTGAACTTGAAAGTCCATCTCTCTCTCTTTCTCTTTCTCTCTCTCTCTCTCCCTCTCCCCCCCCCCCTTTCTCTCTCTGTCTCTCTCTGCGTGTGTGTTTGGTGCAGGCCATCTGAGGCTTGTGTGGTGGTTAGAGTCCTGCTGGAGTGGTGGTGCTGTCACCTTGCTCTGGGGCTCAGGGCTCTGTGTGCTGCAGCCTATAGCCCAGCATGGAGCCTCTCAGCTGGGTCAGAGACCTCGCCCTCTCCTGGCCCTCTCCCCTTCAGCTCCATAAAGGCAGTGGCATTTCTCTATCTGTCATTCAAAAGTGAAGAGGGGAGGAGGGAGCGAGTGTGTTTCTCTCTGTCTGTGTTTTGGTGGTGGTGGTGGTGGTGGTGTGTGTGTGTATGTGTGAGTGTGTGTGTGTGTTTGTGTGTGTGTGTGTGTGTGTGCACATAAGGAAAGAGGCAATGGCAGTTCAGGCATGTTTTTGTCATAGCCCTGTCTGCTGTAATCAGGTATGGAGCAGTGAACAAATCACCTTGGGCAACACACACACACACATTCCCACACCTCCCTCCCGCACACATTGTGTGTGTGTGTGTGTGTGTAGGCTACTGGTCATGATTGTGGGTGTGGAAGGACGTGACAGAAGGTGATGGAGAGGCTGTGTTAATGCAGACTCACGTACGTGGTCATTGTTTGACATTCCGACTGAAGT
This sequence comes from Alosa pseudoharengus, assembly GCF_046254945.1. Lineage (NCBI taxonomy): Eukaryota > Metazoa > Chordata > Actinopteri > Clupeiformes > Clupeidae > Alosa > Alosa pseudoharengus. Next base: position 35,136,840 of record NW_027468663.1, read on the forward strand.
CCTGAGGTCCTGATGTGATAAAGCCAATAACCAGGACCATGTCTATAGACACGGCTTCCGAATGAAACATTCACATTCACACACACACACACACACACACACACACACACACACACAGACATTTGTGGCTTGCTGCAAACTCAACTCAAAGACCAAGGAGATGGTGGTGGATTTCCGCAGGTCTAAGCCCGCTCTGCTACCAGTCTCCATTGATGGGGTCAATGTGGAGGTGGTAAGCACCTACAAGTATCTGGGTCTCCACCTGGACAATAAACTGGACTGGTAAGCCAACACTGATGCACTCTACAAGAAAGGACAGAGCAGGCTGTACTTCCTGAGGAGGCTGCGGTCCTTCAATGTGTGCAGCAAGCTCCTCAGGATGTTCTACCAGTCTATTGTTGCCAGCGCCCTCTTCTATGCAGTGGTATGCTGGGGAGGAAGCACAAAGAAGAAGGATGCTGGGCGACTTGACAGGCTGGTAAGGAAGGCTGGCTCTGTAGTGGGGGCTGAACTGGAGTGCATCACTTCAATATCTGACAAAAGGACCCTAAACAAACTGATCAACATCTTGGACAATGAATGTCATCCGCTCTACAGCACTATCAAAAACCAAAAGAGCTTGATCAGCTGGAAACTTCGCTCACTGCCATGCACAACTAAAAGGCTGAGGAAGTCATTTGTTCCTAGGGCCATTGAACTGTTCAATGCCTCACTAAAGGGAAGAGGAGAGATAGACTTCTCTGCTTAGTCTGTCTGCCTCTCCACCCTCTCCATGTTTGAGTACTGACTGCCCACTACTGCTTTACTACTGTTTTACTACTGTTTTACTAATGTACACAGCCTAATGTTTTCACTACTGTTTTACGGCTACACTGTTTTTCATGCTATATTAGCACACATGATCAATGGCTGCGGTCAGGCTTCTGCTACAATACTGAATGAATGAATGGCTATAAGCCTATTACCTCAACCTGTTCTTGCACTGAAATAGTTTTTTATTTTACATTGTCTACATTATACTTTACTCTCATATTTGTCCATACTATTTATGCTGGTCTCTAGACCTTACTCTTGCACTGTTGGACTAATGTTGGACTACTTTTTGCACCTTCACCATGACACTAACTCTCTTGAGCACCTTGCCATGCACACATAACTAAGGACTATGGTTGGACTACTGTTTGCACCTTCACCATGATACTCACTCCCTTTAGCACCTTACTAGTCCCGGCCCTGTCACTACAAGCGTCTTATGCTTGATCACCCTCAAGCACATTGGACTTTCTTAATTTAATTTATATAGTGTATTTAGTATTTAGTTTTTTTAGTTTTCTTATCTCTCTTATTATTGTACAGTGGAGTTTAGTTATATGTTTATACTTATACTTATGTTTAGCATTTCTGCTGTAAGTGCATGTTGTGTGTGATGTCTGTATGCTACTGAGACCCTTGAATTTCCCCTTGGGGATCAATAAAGTATCTATCTATCTATCTACCTACATTTACATATGCAACTTATTCTGAGACGGGTCCTTATCATTTTGGAATGTCCTCACTGTCTCAAAGCCAAGTGTGTCTAACCGTACAACCTCGTCCTCTTCTCCTCTTGTCTCCCATCCGCTCCTCTGATAACAATCTCTGGCTTGCTGCACAGTGTTAGAGGTCAGACATTTGGCGCGTCAATTTTACATTCCTGGGGGAAAGAAGGATTCCAGTTTTAAGGTTCCCTCTTTAAAACAATCGTGTCCAGTTTCGAAGATCAAGCCACATGTGCCTACACATTCACATATCACAGTATAATGAAAACAGTCTGCTCTCCTCTCTCTGTCTCTCTCTCTCTCTCTGTCTCTCTTTCTCTCTCTCCTTCTTGCTTTCTTTCTCTCAGTCTCTCATTTTGCATTCTCATTCGCTGCCGTGCGAATATGTGACAGGTTAATAGTGCTTGAACATTTTCCTTTGTTTGTTCTCCAGTAGTAACAAATACCAGAGAGCTCGGGAGAGACTGTTTATTTAAAAAGATATTCAATCACATGTATTTCAGTCGGAGTCTCCGTGCCTTCTGTGAAGTGAGTGAGACCTTCAGCCTCATTTTCTCAAAGCAGTGTGAGGAATTGAATTGTGTGTGACAGCCAAAAACTCTTTCACAAATGGAGCCAGTCACAGACAGGGTTTACTGCCACTTTCATGAAACATTAGAGCGACTTACAACTCTTAGCCACACATGATTATTACTGTGTCTTGTTCTCTGCCAATAGAATTAGCGATGGCTCTTTGAGGTTTGACCTCTGGGTGTAGAAGTCTGCATGCATAAGACAGGTCTTCATAGATGTTTACCTGACATTAAGTCTGTGGGGTGGAGTAGATTGTACAAGCAGTGTGATCATAACGTTACTTTGTGTTTATCAGAATGGTCATGTCACTTACAATCAAAAGACCGAAATGCCCACATGTGGACTAGCTTAGCCAGAGGCACTATCCATTTATTCAGAATTAGATTCTCAATTAGAAGAGTATGCGACATGTGGAAGCAGTGGAGTTTGTGGATGATAATTTCAGTATAGACCTTAATCTGTTGATTTAGGCACTCTCTGTGCTCAGAATTCTTTTTTTGTTTTTATTTGTCTAGGAGGGGAGACAAAATGACTGTATGGCATGAAACCCGGACATGAAGAGAGTCCATATTATATGCAATGGTTCTGTATATGTTTATGCTATTTCTGTAAATGTTTATAGTAATCTGCCCTGACTCAATGCTCTCTCTACCCTGATTCTGGGAATATTGTGGGACGTAGGGCGGGATCTGGCCTCAGTGGGGTGGCATTCCTGAGCACGGGCCGGCTGCTGCCTCCCCTTCATCATATATGAGCTTTACCATCCAAACACACACACACACACACACACACACACACACACACACACACACACACACACACACACACACACACAGTGCTGCAGGAGTTCTCAGCAGAGCCAGTGCAGCTTCAAACACATGCTTGCACATATTCATGCTCACACACACACACACATGCATGTACACATTAATTTGCCGTTTCTATGCTAAAAGATCAACACAAACTCATATAAGCAGTGCACACACCTCATAGACGCACACACTCACACCCAGCCCATATGATGATAGAACAGTTTAGCTGTTTAGCTGGTTAGGTGTCCCTTAGTTGTGTGTGTCTCCCCGGCTCTTGCCAACAGAGTGTGTGTGTGTGTGTGTGTGTGTAGGCTGACTTTCTGATAAATGCTTTCAGCGTTCTGTTTTTCTTCAAACTCCTCATCATTCATAATTCACATAAATTTATGGGAGGCACATTTACTGACTTGTTATTGTCACACACACACACACACACACACACACACACACACACACACACACAATTTTGAGTATTGTATTGGCTGTATTGTAGTAGCTATTCTGTGTCTTAGTCCAGTTCATCTCTGCAATACATAAAGAGTTTCTGCTGTGAGTGCAGGGTGTGTCGGTGGAGAGAGAGAAAGGGAAGACAGTCAGACAGAGAGGTTTAGATGAATGAGTTTCGGTAGGACTGCTGCTCTGTGGACAGGGAGTCGGTGCACGTTTCTGTCAGAGTGGCTCGGAGCTGCACCTAGGGCTGTGTGGGATGTGGCTTGGGTTTGGCTGAGATGTCATGACAGAGCTGCCAACCAGGCGCAGCCAAGATCTAAACAGCCAAGGACGAATCCAGAGGGAGGAGGAGAAATGAGAGGGAGAGACAGAGAGAGAGAGAGAGAGAGAGAGAGAGGGAGGTAGAGAGAGTGTAAAAGGACTAGTAAAAGGACATCCATTAGTCATGGGTGGGGGCATCATCCTCTATGCATTGTTGTTAAAATGTACACACACACACACACACACCACCAGAGGACCACAACGGTCACTGTAAATGGAATACAGAGTGTATGTAGAAGTTGTACAAGTCCCATGTGGGTATAGCGATGCTGCTAGTAGTGAATGGGCTGTTTTATGGTGTGGCTCAGTCTATAACAGGACATTTGATATTTCAGATTAGATATTAGACTGTCTTAGATTGTGCCCCGAGGATTGAATATAACCCTGCAAGTCAGATTCACAAGACAGAATGGTATTTTGTAATATATTACTGATATATCCTGGAGAAATTAATTGAAACACACACACATACACACACACACACACACACACACACACACACAAGGAGAGAGTTGCTGTGGCTGAGCGGGTTGTCTACAGTGGTAGCATGAATCAGACAGAGTGGGTCCCAGTGGGCGTGCTCAGTGCAGCAGTAAGCGGCTCTGCTTTATGAGTGTGTCAGAGCTCAATACGAGCACGGGGAGCCATCCTCTGTGATCCTTACTAAACACCTGCCACAGTACAAACACAGACACACACACTCTCACACACACGCCGCCACTTTACCTCATGTACTCTTCTGCACATACAGCCTGGCAAACACACACACACACACGCACAGAAATGAATACAAGCTGTAATAACAACATCCCAATATAAATACATTCAAACACACACACACACACACACACACACACACACCAAGTTCCACCACAGTGCACATGCACACATAAACACACTGCATAAACACACCACGATTGCATTCTCTCCCACATTTATCTCCAAGTTGAGTCATTATTTTAATACTTATGTCCGTGGTAACAGTTCCCATAGCGATCTTACATTACTGGCATTCCTGGCTGGCTCTAAATCTGCTCTGGCGTTTGTTGATGTAGGCAGAGGGCAGGAGCCATAGTGTTTTGCTGTTGGGCTAATCATAAAAGCTCTGTTTGTTTATTCTGGGCAGTGCTAATGCTTTGATTGGGACTCTCCTGGGTGATTTCCACTTCATATTCAAACCCGGCCCCATGTAACAGAGCTTAGGTTTTGTGGAGTGCACAGACTGTGTTTGCATTGACTTGTTATGTCTTGTTCTCACGCACTGTCATGATCATGTTTTTCTTCTTTTGGCTATTCTATGCCTTTGGTGTCTGCTTGATATGACCACTGTGGAAAATAGGCTTTGTGCACACGTACGTAATTCACATCTCCACACCACACACACACCTACACAGACAAAAAGACAGACACACAGTCACAGACAAACATCATCTCTCTCACACTCACGCACGCACACACACACATACACACACATACACACACTCACACACGCACACACACACACTCACACACACACATACACACACTCACACACACACACTCCGTATAATCCTCAGTGTTTAGACTACAAAGGCCATAGTGAAGTGCGAGAGGCTGTCGTCCATGGAGCGGAGAGGTGCAGTCCAGCAGCCGTGGCAGCTTTAGCAGTGTGCTTTGTCTGCGATGAACACACACACACACACACACACACACACACACACACACACACACACACACACACACACACACACACACAGAGGACCACACCGATCACCGTAAATGGAATGTGTGAAAGCGGTCTGATCCATTCCTCCCCTCATCCTCACACCGATTGAGATGTTAATACGATTTCACTTGTTTCCTCTCCTTCTCTCCTTTTCTGCAGGCCCTGATTGATTTGGGACATTCCCTCTGCCGAGGCCAGGTGCATAAAGGAGCATGTTTTATTATGGAAGCATGGGCGTAATCCTGTGGTAATCTGTTCTTAATCCCCACAGAATAAAAGAACATGGGGGGCATAACCTTCACCAGCTTTTCCCATTACCCTTCAACACGGGCAGAGCAAAACCTCATTTAAATGCTGTGTTCATGCCCTTGTGTTTTTGTGTTTGTGTGCCGCCGTTGGTCTGTTTAGGAACCCATCAGTGAGTGGACGCGTGAGGTCCTCCTAGTGTTTCCAGTTTGTTAAAATGATGGGGGATGCCTGCCTTCTCATAGTCATACGTGTGTGTGTGTGTGTGTGTGTGTGTGTGACTCTGTGTGTGCATGTGCTTGATGTGAAGTCTCATTAAAAGTGAGAAGTAGGGAAAAAAAGCTGTTGAGGCAGCGCACAGAGTCAGTCATTAGGCAGAAGAAACCCAATCCATGTGCTTGGGAAGCAGACTGCTATGTTTGTCTGTTAAATAAACTCGCTCTACTGGCTCAGCATTAAAAAACACAGAGCAGAAAGCAGAACTGAGGCAGACCACCAATGGACTTCAAAAAAACAATAGGACATGCTGTTCAGGCCTGGGAGCACTCATTAACACCAGCGAGAAGTTCAGTGAGAAGTTTGAAAACAAATGGAGAGACTTTGAAAGGCGTATGTGGTCCTCTCCTCTCACACCCTCCCATTTCCCTCTGGTCACACTATCCAAATGGCCTTGCCTTAGAGCGCATGTTTTGAAATGTTTTTTTTAAAAGTTCACACATTTAATGGACATTAGATACAAAGCCCCTTGCAGCTCCCCTGCTGCTTCCAAAGCCTATATGAACAGAACACTTGATGAACTTGCCTTTTAAAGGAAACACAGATGACAGTGCAATGTAGGTTAGCGCCTCCTGCTTTCATTCTTTCATGTCTGTCTTTCTCTCTCTCTCCCCCCCCTCTCTCTCTCTCCCTCTCCCTCCCTCCCTTGTGTGTCTCTTTCTCCTCCACTGAGCCGTGTTAAGTGGGACAGACAGAGCAACCTTATTGTGCACTGCTCTACGGCAACAGCAAACTCCTCATCTCCACGGTAGCGCACACAAACAAGCGGCCGCGCGGCCGGCTGCTAATCAGCGTGCTAATGACCGCCGCCCGAGGGTCCCGTCGCTTCCGCCCCCCCCGAGAGCCTCGGCCCCGGCTTATGGGGCCCTTCCAGCGAGAACGCTGCAGGACTAACCGAGGCGGGCCGCAAGTGAGCTGCCGCAAGTGAGCTGCCGCAGCTGCATGCGCACATACGTAGCGCCTGGGACTGGACCCTGTATGCGGCACACACGTCTCTCTCCCTCTGTTCCCAGCACCCTCACTTGACCCGCGCGACCCTCAGCTGCTCTGAGCGTGGAGCTCCCCCAGGCTGATAAAGGCTGGAGGGGTTGGAAGTGGGAGCTTTACGTGCCGGTACGAGCGCCGGCTTCAGGGCAGGCCTGTGAGTCCACTGATGGCATGTGAGACTGTGTTTATAGGCTAGTGGGATGCTGGAATCATGGGGAGATAATCCCAGTGTTAGCAGTTTGTTAAGTCTGTGGCATCTGACCACAATTTGCAGCAACAGGTTTGTCTAGCAGTTAGACTCCTCATACTAGAATTCCCTTAGAATTATCTTAGAAATATACATAGAAAACTATTCGGGGTACATGCAATATATGTTGAAAATATTGACATATATTTATCCTTGAAATGATATATTAAGACATGAGAGAGAGGAGAGGTCTGATAGACCAGACAAATTTTTCTCACACATTGTGTGATTTTTTCATTAAGATTTCTTTTTGGTAAATGTCATTCATTTCGATAGATTAACAGGAAGTTGCCTTCAGTTTTTATGCCATGCTTATACCAGACTCACAATGAAGAGGCATCTTTTGTCTCTCTATTTTATCGCTGGCCTTAAATTAATTTCTCTCAGTAATCATTTCCTGATGACACGGTGATCCCGCCGTGCACCACGCCGCATTTATAAAATGTCAGCTCAATCATGCACCTGCAACAAGCCTGGGCAAATATTGACCTGCTAAACTGTCACATCACAACAACATAAACGCCCCAAAATGTCATCAAACAAACTATTTAAAAGGCCATCATCACATGTTGGACCTACCACGGGGAAACTATGTAAACACACAAGGATCTCTCTCTCTCCCTGTCTGTGTGTGTGTGTGTGTGTGTGTGTGTGTGTGTCTCTCGCTCTGTCTCTTGTTCCCTCTCTAAGATTGGAAATGCCAAACAATCTTGATGTAGTATTGATGTTTCTCAGTATTGATTGTGCATGTGGAAATCGTCTGAATTGGAGTTTTCTCACACGGCAAGACTGTGAGGGAGCGGTTTTAATAGATCTGTGTTTGGATTTGTCCTTTTCCATTGTGAAGACCCGGGGTTGGGAATGTCTTGTTCTTTTGGAGAAGTCTTTCATGACATCACAAGTGGTGTGTTTCCGATTTAGAGTAGTGAGGTCTCTATTAAAGAATATTTGCCTTGTAGTCTTGGTTTGTCTGTTTGATCTACCCAGATCTGGAAACGATTGTTTGAGGGCTTTTTGTTTATGCTCAGTTTCAAAGCTACTTTTGATTTCTGAATACTTTAAGAAAACCCTTCCACCCTTTCCCTTTCTACAGATCTCTTTATCTCTCCATAGTACAAGTATACTCAGCCTTTCTCCCTCTCGTCTGCTTCTCTAATTGATTTCATACTTCTCTCTGTATGTGGCACATATGTTTAGTAATGTATGAAGCAAGCTTCTGCTGAACCCCCCCACAAACACACACACACACACACACACACACACTCACTCCCAGTCCTTTACAAATGTGCGTACTCAAATTGATTTTTTTTTTTTAATTCTGACTTGATCCCCTGGACAAATAGCAGCATAAAAGGAAAAGAAACCGGTATAATGCCACTGACTCACAGCAGGACTTGTAATTGAGAATACAAAGGGGGAAAACCCTCTTACCTCAACAAACCATGATCAGATTCTGCTCTCTGTGTCAGTTTGGTCAGATTGTTTACAGAGAGTCAGACTGTTTTGGGGGAATACTGTGGAAGGGAGTGTGATTGAGAATCACAAATGCTCTCCGTGCCGAGAATCCGTGACCTTCTCGTTACACCCATCTCCCCTCCCAATCGTCACTGTAACAATAACAACTTCTCCGCACCTCTCCGCACTCGGCGCACTCCTGTGTCAGAGTGTGTATTTGGGGCTATAATTTCCTCCCCCAAGGGCCCAATAAGGCTTATTAGAGCGCGCTGGTGTGGACAGATGAGATTACAGACGCAATCGGACTGTGTTTAGATATCCCTAATCACTTACCCCGGCCGCTGACAACCCCAAAATGTGGTCGGTCTACAGATCGACTCCCGTGAGAGCCCCCCCCCCCCCCCCTCTCCATCTCCATTAGGTCTATCATCGTGGCAATTGTGCAGTTCCACGGCAGAGCACAGGTCATGTGGTGTGCACCTGATGGTGGAGTGCTGATGTGAGTGGTGCTCTGGCTGACTGAAGCGCTCCACCCACACCCACTCATCTGGACCTGGCCCTGGGCACCGCACTGTGCAGCGCTCTCCGCTGCGCACGAGGACGCGTGCTAGTAGTGGCAATAATAGAACACTCAGGAACACAAGAGCGGTCATTGCTGCTCTGGTTGGAATAAAAATGCCAGTTGTGATGGTTTCACTATGCCTGCTACAAATGGCAGATGGATTAAATGGCATACCCTCTTCTTCAGTTTTTTTTTTTTCAGAAGTTTTTGTTTTACTTTTTCAGAAAATACCACTGTTCTTTGTTTATATCTTCCTTTTCCTACAAAGAGCCTTGGCTATCTCTGTTGATGTGTACACCCTTGAGTGACCTAAAGCACTTTGAGGAGCCCTGGAGTGTGCCAAAGTAAAGTGTTGGAGGATGAAAAGCTTTATGAGGCCCAGAAATCCTCTAGAGCCGACAGGGAGAAAGCAATAACACTGGTGATTGTTGTGATGGAAACATTAGTTGTAGTACACACACACACACACACACACACACACACACTGTATAAGATATGTCTCCATCATGGCATATTATCTTTCTTAGGAAAAAGCAGCCTTTGAGCCATTTAGATGATCTGGAAAGGTGCCCTGCAAATGAGATGTGTCCATGTTCTGTTAAACCAGTTACTTGTTTATCTTTTGTATTGGATAGATTTCTGAGGTCTCTAGAACTTTAAAAGGTATACTCAGATTGTTGTGACTTTTTTCAAAATCACTGGCTCCCAGTCAAAGCCATTGAAACTCAATGCTGGAGACATTAGTATAGAAAATGTATCAAAGAAAAGGATTTGTTTTCTTGAAGAAAAGGGGTCACCAAGCATTCTTGGTTGTAGCCACCATAACTATAAAGTGAAAAAAAGAGATACTTGTTGAATATATTCTCTGAAAGCAACTGTTTGACAGTATAATTTGATATAATTTGAAAGGCATTTTCAATGAGTTTCTTTGTATTTGATTTTGTGCTCTGTCTCTCGGTCTTTATTAGCATGACTGTATGGGAATCAGCGTTGCCAAAGCTGTTGTTACATACAACATAACATACAAGAACATAAGACCACAGTAGTAAAGAACAAGAGTAATACTGTAATAGTGTGAAGTGTGTGTGTGCGTGTGCGTGTGTGTGTGTGTGTGTGTACACAGTATATATCACAGACACAAATATGTTTTAGTCCCTCAGATCCTCACATTTCAAGATAAATTGTGCTGCTAGGGCAGCAGAGGACCCTTCACCAAGAAGTATGGCCATTTTTTCATCATTATCAAAATCTTGAAAGTGTGGGATAACTATTTGGAATTTGGGGAAGAATGTCTGTCTTACATGTTTGTATTTTTCACAGTGAAGAAAGAAGTGCTCCTCTGTCTCAACCATCTCTACCTGACAGTGACCACATATTCTTTGTTCTTTTGGCAGCCAGTTTTTCCTGTGCCTGCCTGTTTCTATTGCTAGATTGTGGTCGCTGAGCCTGTATTTGGTCAGGACTTGCCTCTGTTTTGTATCTCTGACAGAGATGAGATACTCTGCCAATTCATATTCTCTTTTTAGGATCAGTCCAATGATCTAAATATTCTTCTTTTGGTTGATTCATGATTTTGTTGACTCTGATTGATGTTTGGGAAACAGAACTGTGATGTTTGCGGCGGTGATGTTTATTTTGTGAAATTTTCTTTTAATTGCATAAAGTGCCCTGCGGGCTTTTGCTTTTAGTGCATTCACTGCCATGCTGAAACTTCCTGATGCTGTAATGATTAGACCAAGGTAGGTTTATTGCATTGTGTGATCTAGGGCGGTGCTGCCTAGAGTGAACATGTATCTATGTTCCTGACACCTGGGTTTCTTTTGAAAAATCATAATTTTGGTCTTTGTTGGGTTTACTGCCAGGGCCCAGGACTGACAGTACTGCTCTAGCAGATCGAGGAGCTGCTGTAATCCCTGTTCTGAGGGTGACAGGAGCACCAGGTCATCGGCAAAGAGCAGGAATTTGACCTCTGTTTCTTGGAGTCTGAGTCCAGGGGCTGTAGACTGTTCCCTACTGCACCGCTAATTTGTTTATGTAAATATTGAACAAAGTTGGACTCAGACCACAGCCCTGTCTCACACCTCTACTTTGTGTAAAAAACTCTGTTCGTTTTTCTCCAATTTTAATACTTCATTTAGAATTTGAGTACATTCCATTTTTTGGTCTTTTACATGTTTATTGATTAGGGTGTGTAGGGCGTAAATGTGATCTGTTGTCTGATGATTTTTCAAGAATCCAATTTGGCTTTTACTGAGGGTATTGTGTTCATTAAGGAAGGTTTGGATCCTGTCATTTATAATGCAACTAAATACCTTCCCCAGACTACTGTACCTCTGTAATTATTAGGATCCAATTTGTCTCCATTTTTGTAGATTGGGGTAATAATCCCTTGGTTCCAGGTGTCAGGAAAATAGCCAGAGCTAAGGATAAGGTTGAACAGTTTGAGCACAGCTTTTTGTAATGTGAGAGTGCTGTATTTTAGCATCTCAGCTCTAACGTTGTCAGGACCACATGCCTTTTTGGTTTTTAATGATTTCAACTTTTGCGCCAATTCTTCTGCTGAGATGAGGTAATCAAGAGGGTTTTGATTGTTCTTGATAACTGACTCCAAATTTTGGAGTTTTTCTTTAACATGAATCTGTTTTGGATTTGATGGTATTTCGCTGTACGGGGTTTTGAAGTGTTCAGTCCACACTGTTGCATTTTGGATCGGCAAGGCTGACTCGGCTGGTTTGGCTGTGCTCAAATTATTCCACATCTCCCAGAACTGGTTGTTATTGATTCACTATTCAATTTGGTGTAAAATTTGGTTGGTGTACGTGATTTACTTTTTTATTATTGATTGTGTGTTTAAAGGTTTTTAATGTTTCACAATATTCAGTTCTAAGAGCTGTTTTCAGGCTGATGATGTTTTCGGTTTGACAGTTGTCTCAAACGTTTTCTGATGCTCTGGCATTCAGAGTCAAACCAGACATGATCTTGTTTTTTTGTTTTGTTTTTAGTTTTCCTTATTAGTTCAGCCTTTTGTGCTGACTTTTGGTATATCATATTCAGCTCATTCACAGCCATATTTATACCCTTTGTATTATTAGTGAACTGTTTGTTAGTGAAATTAGTAATCTCTTCAACCAAATCAGGTGAGTTTATTGCCTGTATACATTTTTCAGAGCTATTAGGAGTCCATCTGTAGGTTAAATTATGTTTAAACAGCTTACTGGGCTCCGTGTTTGTGTTTGTGGATTTTCTATCCATTTTAAGAAACACATTCATTTGATTGTGGTCAGAGAGAGGAGTTTGCTGCCTGACAGTGAATGCATTGAAGGAGGAGGGGTCCATGTCAGTGACTGCATAATCATCTACACTACTGCCAAGAGATGAACAACATGTGAACCTCCCTAAAGAGTCCCCTTTTTGTCCTGCCATTGGGTATATACAGGCCTAAGGCTTCACAGAGGTGCACTAACTCTCTACCACTTTTATTTACAACATAATCAAGGTTATTTCTCTGGGGGAGGTTTGGTGTGGTGTATAGAGTATTTCTACCAAATACATGGCTATTGCCCTGTGGGTCAGTCTGATCAAGCTCATATCCTGTTCTTGCGTTAAAATCTCCACACAATAGCACATTTCCCTGGGCCTGGAAATTGCTTGCCTCTTGTATTGTGTGGATGAGCTCTCCATCAAAATAAGGTGAGTCTGCTGGGGGGATATATACTGCACAAAGATATATGCTTTGTTTCGATATGCCAATCTCATTATCAATGTTTAGCCAGCAGTGGGTTTTTCCTGTTGTGATAACAGAAATGTGTTTGGCAAGAGTCTCCCTGAACCACTCCAAAAGTCCTCCTGAGGCGTGGCCACGTCTTACTGTTTTTGTTTTGTGGGAGGGTATCAATATTTCCCCAAAACCTGAGGGACAACCAGTGGGTGTGTCTCTACCACACCATGTTTCAATCAGGATGACAATATCAACATTTGTAGTACGTAAGGGATAATGTATAGAACGCCAGTCATTACTGGGAAAATAAGTCCCGACAGGGCGAACTGGACCCCGACGCGCAGCGGAGAAAGACGTATCAGAAGCACAAAACCCGTTGCCATTGACAGCGGTAATTATATGTTTGCAGCAGTAATTACATGAATTGATTTACCGCTAGAACTTTGGGAAATCCCATTCAAGTCAATGGAGCGTTCTACTAGCATTGTGAAGAGCCGTATAATAAACTCTAAGAATTCAGGGTCCCCACTTTTCAGTCCAAAGGCTGAAGAGTAGAGGCCCTGGATATTCCAACAGCTAACAACAAATGAGCACATTTTAAATCATCTGGTTGGACCATTGTGAAACAGATATGCAAATAACAACAGCAATCATATAGCTTATATTGGTAAATTACATAGAAATGACTTATGGTGGACAAATTTTTTTTTTTGGGTTACTGGGCACAAGCAAGTAATCTACTGCAGAGAGTGTGCAGCCTTTCTTTTATCTCTCCAAGTTCGTTCCTATCTGGGAACGTTGGTTGGATGTTAGGAGAGTGTGTGGCTACTGCCGCAGTGTACCTTTTAGATACTACCTGTGGCTGTGGCCTCTTGCATGGCGATGCAGCTTGATTCACTTTCTTTCTGCTCTGTGGATTGAACATGGTGGCGGGATGTGATGGCTCTGGGGGGGAGTGACATGTGTAAGAGCTGCAGGATATGGTGGCCCGGGTACTGTTTTGCCTTCTTGGGAACTGGGGAGGTGGGGGTTGGGGCCTGGGAGGTGGCACAAAGCTGGTTGAGGAGGGATTACGGCCTAGGGCAGCATCTTTAAGGGTCTTTGCAAAAGACCTCACACCTTGTTGATGGAGATGGATTCCGTCATACATGTCACGGAGGCTGATGGTGGGTTTATGTGCCAGGTGTACACTGGGCAGTGTGGCACATCTCCTGCTGATTTCGGTGTTGATCCCGTTGATGACATGTGGGGTGGTGTCATGGCGTGGCAGCAACGTTGAAATCACAATGCCTGACGTGGGGAACTCCCTCCCTGCTCTTTCTGCCACTTTCAGGAGAGCTTCAGCTGTACCAGCTCTAAGAGTATGGAGGTCATTTGTCCCAAGGACGTCCTTCCTCAGGAGCTGCTGGGTATGTTCTGTGGTGCTGCAGGGCCTAACTGTCACCTTGTGCTTCGGGAAAAGCCTTTGTGGGTCCAGAAACCGCTTGTTGGAGTCCATCAGGATTGCAATGTGCTGGCTCTTTTTTTCCTGTTCATCTGGGCCCGGGTCTGGGGTTGGAGATGGTAGCGGTGGGGGGGACGGTTTGACAAAGCAGGATGCTGTGGGGGGTTGTGAGGGAGGAGAGGCATGACCAGTTGGGTGCAGGGGAGGGAGCTGAGAGATGTTGATCTTGTAGTAGTTCTTGTAGCTGTTTTGTAATGGCTCTCTCCCTGCTTGTACTGTCCTCTTTCATTTTAGCCATCTGTGCACGGAGGCTGTAGTGTTCCTCTTGCACCTGTTTGAGGGTCTCCCTGAGCTCAGTGATGGTATTCATGTTCTCAATCTTCAGATGCTGGATCTCCTCTCTTAGTTGTTGGATAGAGCTACAGTCTCTTATCTTTGTCTGCATCAGTTCTTTAAACTCGGTGTCATCCATTTCTAGCACAGCTAGGCTTTCTGCTATTTGCCTGTTATTTGGTAGTGATGGAGAAATATGTAGAGCAGTAATATGTAGAGGAGGCTGTGGCTCATTTTCCTCTCTCTCTCTCTCTCTCTCTCTCTCTCTCTCTCTCTCTCTCTCTCTCTCTCATACACACACACACACACACACACAGACACACACACACACAGACACACACACACACACACACACACACACACTCCTTTAAATGTATGATTTTAAATTTAATTTAAACACATTTCCTGTACATGTAATGTGTGTGTGTGTGTGTGTATCAGAGGTTGATGTAGTGTGACAGAGACTTACAACAAAGTGTTTAAACTGCAATCATTATGTTGTCATGGTGACAGATCCCCTTCTCTCAGTGCTCCTCAGATATATGCGTGTAATTAAGACCAGAATGCTCTCGCTGAAAGTCCTCAAGACTCTGATATGGGAAGCAGGAAGGTGGATGATGAGCCTCAGGGATTTTGCTGTAAGGCAGTGGACTGGATAGATGACTCTCTCTCTCTCTCTCTCTCTCTCTCTCTCTCTCACTCTCTCTCTCACACACACACAAACACACACAGGCACACCGCGTGTTTTCCTGTTCTCAATCCAGATTCTAAATCCAGATCTGAGGTAAGAAGTAATGGAGTAATGGTAAAGGGATAATAAAGTCCTTATGTCTTCTGGGTGTCCAATGGAAAATATAATCACATACACAATTACTATAACAGATTTCCTGTCTTGTAGTCTGCAGCAGGTGTTACATGACTATTCATAACAGTGATGTGCGTGTGTGTGTGTGTGTCAGTGTGTGTGCGTGTGTGTGTGTGTGTGCGTGTGTGTGTGCGTGTGTGTGTATGTCAGTCAGTGTGTGTGTGCGCGTGTGTGTGTGTGTCAGTGGAGATGTGAAATAGACTTCACAATCTCCTAAAAAGGGTTGGTCTGAGTGACCTTATAAAATCAACGCAGTTTGCCTGGACATGTTGCCATAAACATTCAAATGCACTACAATCCACATTCAAATGCACTACAATCCACATTCAAATGCACTACAATCCACATTCAAATGCACTACAATCCACATCCTCACTGTGCTGCACCCAGCCACCTGTCTCTGTGTGCATCATACGAGCATGTTCTACTTAGTGATAGTTCTCTTTTTATGGGCATTGGATACATCATGAATGTGATTTCTTAAATTATACTGCGTGTGTGCTTCTGTGATTGTGCATGCGTGCATGCGTCCGTGCTGTCTGTGTGTATGTGTGTCTGTCTGTGTGTGTGTGTGTGTGTGTTCTCTCTGTGGTGGAGGTGCTAATGTGAGAGTGTGTGGAGCAGATGTGTGAGGATGAGTTGCAGTGTGAGGCTCAGTGTGGGCCGTGGCCCAGACACCTGTTCCACTTCAGCATGCCCTGGGGGCAGGCAGGCGTAAATATCACGGCCAAATCTCACCGCTCACATCACATCCAATTCACCCACCCGCACTTTTGGGTCTCGTTTTTTTTTCTCCCACTCCGTCTGCACCTTGAGTCTGCCGCTAGTCATCTCTCTGGGCTGTTGTTCTTAACATGTCACTGGTGTTAGTGTAGATTCCTGATGAACAGCTGGTATAGTAGACATGGAAAATCAGTACACAGGGCAAAGAACACACACCTCAGTGAGACTGGCTTCAATCAGAACTTTTAATTGAACAGTTCTGTAGCCCATTTCATCAAATGAAATGCAGTAAAATCTCATGTCAAGTGATTCCAGGAATGCCCAATGTCTTGGACACACAACAACATATTGATTTTAAATCAGTCATTCAGTGAATTGGAGCAATTGGTTTTTAAGCAAAGCAATATGGACAAACATAAGACCCATATATGCAATGTCATAAATTATGCTTCAACAGTCAACTTTCACATTACATTAATTACTTACTTATGCACAGGCATGTGTGTACAGTATGTATGTTTCTGGGTTTATTTGTGTGGAATGCAGTGAATATTTCAACCTTTGTTGGCCTTATGTGTCTGAAACAAGGATTGTGTGTGAGAGGAGCCTTAGGAGTGGCTTGCGTGAGTGTGTCTCATTAATTTTTCCCATCGTGCCTGCTCACTTAATAAATCATACACAATTTCCTATACATTTGATCCTATTTAAAAATCAATACCGCTCCATTCCTATGAGCAAGTCCATAATGAGCCCCATGCATTAAGTTAGTCAGCACGTATTGCCTTTTTTTTCAAAGCTCTTTTTTCTCTTCTCTTCTCTTCTCTTCTCTTCTCTTGTCTTCTCTTCCCTTCTCTTCTCTTCCCTTCTCTTCGCTTCTCTTCCCTTCTCTTCCCTTCTCTTCTCTTGCCTTCTCTTGTCTTCTCTTCTCTTCCCTTCTCTTCGCTTCTCTTCCCTTCTCTTCTCTTCTCTTCCCTTCTCTTCTCTTGTCTTCTCTTCTCTTCCCTTCTCTTCCCTTCTCTTCCCTTCTCTTCTCTTGTCTTCTCTTCCCTTCTCTTCCCTTCTCTTCTCTTGTCTTCTCTTCCCTTCTCTTCCCTTCTCTTCTCTTGTCTTCTCTTCTCTTCCCTTCTCTTCGCTTCTCTTCCCTTCTCTTCTCTTCTCTTCTCTTCCCTTCTCTTCTCTTGTCTTCTCTTCTCTTCCCTTCTCTTCCCTTCTCTTCTCTTGTCTTCTCTTCCCTTCTCTTCCCTTCTCTTCTCTTGTCTTCTCTTCCCTTCTCTTCCCTTCTCTTCTCTTGTCTTCTCTTGTCTTCTCTTCTCTTCTCTTCCCTTCTCTTCCCTTCTCTTCTCTTGTCTTCTCTTCTCTTCTCTTCTCTTCTCTTCTCGTTGTTGCCCACCTTTCCCCTTCTCTGTGTGCAGCCACGTCACGGCTCATTTTCACGCATCGCCATGGCAAGCTGTGAAGGTCATTCTCAGCAGAGCTGTCTCCTGGGCAAACAGGCGGTGGGCTGCGCTCTCAGACTTCCTCTGCTGTCCTGTCTGTGTGTGTGTTTGAACGGGGGTCATAAAGCTTCCTGCTCAGCTTCTCGCACAAAGCCCTGGCCAAAATGAATGGGGCCGTCTCAAATATTTGCCTGTTCTAAATGATTGGGCTTTGGCCGGCCTGCTCCACTCTGTTCCTCTGTTCCTCTGTGGGATCGGGGCTCAGAGATGAATGAGTCCATGTTTGTGTGTAGAATTGTGTTTGTGTGTGTGTGTGTGTGTGTGTGTGTGTGTGTGTGCGTGTGTGTGCGAATGTGTGTTTGTGTGTGTGTGCGTGCTTGTGTGTGTGTGTGTGTGAGAGAGAGAGAGAGCGCATTTCCCGCTCTTATCATTTTGTCCTTGTAAACCAATATCCGGCAAGCAAAATAAATAATTAAAATAATTGCTTGCGGAAATGAAAATGCCGTCTCCCCCTTAAGTGTCATGAGTTTTGTTGTTGCCTGATGCAGGAATGCAGGCGTGCTGAATGGGGAGTAATTCAAATCTTCCTGGCCCACTCAGGCTCTAGCGCCTGGCCAGGGCTCCTGAGCACTACCTGCTGCTGCTCCAGCGGGAATGCCATACACACACACACACACACACACACACACACAAAACTCACACACACACACACACACACACAAAACACACACACACACACACACACACACACACACACACAATGGACCAGGGTCAGTATGTTACTTCAGCCTGAGGTCACAGTGATTAAAATACTTGGACAGCTTAAAGGATATTTCCATGTTCAGGAAAATTGTCTGAAAAGACTTCTTACAAGCTCTGAAAATGTGTAGTGTAATATTTGAAGGACCAGACTTAGCATACGTATTGCTATAATATTTTACTCTGTGAGTAGGATCAATAAATTGCTACATAAATGTTGCCTATGAGTCTATAATGTTTAATAACTATGAAGTTTATAGCTAAAAAGCCATAGTGTAACTCGCACATCATGGGAGTTATTGTCTCCCATGCCTGGCTGGTAGTTTATGCCATTGCCACAAGGGCAACAATAATGAGAGCAACGTCATTTGAAGTCTGCCCAGACACACATTTACAAGCAGCGACAATAGAGTTCATGTCGTAAAACTGTTTACAATAACACATCATTATTAGTATTTACCCAAAACAATAGTCTGCTTGTCCTGGTTCCTCGTGGTGCTTTCTGCTCGATGACACCTCATCTCTGCTGATGATGGCAGGATCAGGGGCTTAAAGAGGGTGAGTCCTCTGGAGCTAACTTGCCACAGATGCTCTCTTAATTCAGACCTGATGCTCGGGGGGAAAAAAACACGGCAACAAGAAATAATGATTACTGTTATTCTTGTTCTTAATGTGCGCTTCCTAACGACCCTCAAAGTGTGTAAACTGAGTAAACCTGCTTTGTGTTGCTCTCTGTCCCACCCCTAATTTCACCCTTTCCATACGTCCTTTCTAGCATCTCTATCTCTCTGTCTGTCTGTCTCTCTCTCTCTCTCTCTCTCTCTCTCTCTCTCTTTCTCTTTCTGTCCCTGAATGCTCTGAAGGTTATGATTGGAGGCTTCTTGCTTAATTGTTTCCAGAGTGACTGTTTGGAAATGTGTGTGATTCCGCATCACACGCTATGAGCTGAGCTGCCAGAGAGATTCCTCTTCTCTCCTCTGCTCCGCTCTCCATTCCTTGAGTCCTTCCCCACTGCCCTCTCCACTCCCTTGCCCTCGGCTTTACACTCCCACTGTCCCCTCCACTCCTGCTTAGTGCTCCTCCCTGCTGGTCCTCCTCTTCTCCTCTTCCCTCTCCTTCCCCTCCTCCTGTTTCCTCTCATCTCTCCACTCTGCACTTTTCCTCCTTTCTGCCCCTCCTTTCAGAGGTCATCTGTATACGTATAAGTAAGTATATATACTCTTTTGATCCTGTGAGGGAAATTTGGTCTCTGCATTTATCCCAATTTGTGAATTAGTG
>NW_027468663.1:35159067-35166567 GCF_046254945.1 Alosa pseudoharengus
CATATCCAGCTCAAACTGGAAACAGACAGATGGCGAAGGAGGAAAATAAGGCCATGCTATCGCCCAGTTCAGCTAAGAGCAGTCACGGGATCCTTTTCACCGTAAATTAGGCACTGTGTTTGTGGGATCTTTTGCACTGTAAATTAGGCTCTGTGTTTGTGGGAACATGATATAAAGCACTATCCTGTGGCCCTGATTACTGGCTTGGAACACATTAGAGCTGGAGGCTGGGTGGGTGGGGTGGGGTGGGGTTAGAGCAGGGTGGACCCAGAAGGAAATCCTGGCTCTGCTCTGCCCTACTCTGGTCCTGCTCTGCTCTGCTCTGCTCTGCTCTGCTCTGTTCTGCTCTGCTCTGCTCTGCTCTGGTCTGGTCTGCTCTGCTCTGCTCTGCTCTGGTTCTGGTCTGGTGTGGACACTCCTGGCCCTGCGGCCAGCTGCAGTGCTGCTCTGTTTCTGAGCCATGGGCTCTCGTCAGGACAGGGCTAATTGCTTAATCATATTTTTCCCAAAGCTTTCAGCACCATCTCTCTTCATCTGGATTCAATCAGAGGGCCGAAGCTTCTCCCAAATGCTCTGTCTGCTTCTTCCCATTTCTCTCTCTACCTCTACTCCTTTCTCTCTCTCTCTCTCTCTCTCTCTCTCTCTCTCTCTCTCACTCCCTGACTCTCTCTCATCCCCGTTTTTATGCCTGCGTATGGAATGGCATGCTCTGAAGAGGCTGAAGCCCCTGTGGTTTGGTAATGACCGCTTTGGTCAGGCAGGGCAAGAAGAATAAAGCAAAGACCATATCCATGACCCCTCAACATGCAGCCTTCTGTCAAACCACATTGAACAGGCACACACACACACACACACACACACACACACACACACACATACACATACACACACAAGATGATGCAGTTTAAACACATTGTTTCAAGTCTCTCTCTCAATACTTTGACCTCTGACACACACACAAAAAACACCTAACTTTTATTTAACCCTCATGAATCTGTATCACACACACACAAACACCTTCATGCAAAGCAGATGCAGACACACACACACACACACACACACACACACACACACACAAAGTTTGAGTGTGCTCACCCCATCCTAATCTAGGTCAGAGGCTTTGCTGAACCCAGGGATGGGTATAGTATAACACCAGGGGAAACCGCAGTGGGGAAAGCGTTTTCATTCCCCTCATTTCCTAAAGCCAACGCCAAACCCATATAACAGCTGCCCTGCCTGCTAACAGTACGCTAATACCAGAGCCAGCAGCACCAGTCTCAGCCCACTACACAGTACACACTAACACACACACACACACACACACACACAGACCAGACCAGTCCAATAAGTCCGCTCCTCACTGGTTGGGCACATTAAGAATATCAGCTTTAGCACTATACTCCATGGCATGCTACCACAGAGGGGTAGCAGTCAGCTTCCTGACATGTTCTGGACTTAACCCTAGATATGAGCACAGATGTACCCGGCTGCGCTCAGCCCTCTGCAGGAAGCACTGGACCCCACAGCTCAGACAGCCTCCGCAGTGCACGCTACTTAGATAACGCTAAATACAGCTTCACAAATACATACCATGTCACTGCCCAGAACATTAAACCAACCCCCTGCCACTAATAACAAGACCAGCCTTGACCATATTCACTGGTAATAACAAGTCCAGCCCTGATCGTATTCACTAGTAATAACAATTCCAGGCTTGACCGTATTCACTGGTAAAAGTAGTTGTAGTGGCTAATACTTTAACTCACCGAATCAACACCAAAACTGCACAATAAATCCTTTGTTTAAAAGTTTTATTTTTGCACTACCCCATTTCACAACACAGTACTCAGCTAATGATGTGTCTGGGCTTATTAGCACTCACCCTGTGCTACACAGACCAACTCAACTGCAGGACAACTGTGAAATAAGGGCAAAGTCCAAGAGGACTGTAAGCCTGAGGAACCCAGTGAGCGCCGACCCCATCCTCCGCCACAGATGGAGCGCCGCTCTGTGTGAGCACCCAACTAAGCGGACCCGAACGCTGTGTCAGCAACGCACTCTGCCAAAAACGCTGCAATTACTCCCCTGGCTTAATCCCAAACTGAAGTTCAGCAGGGCTTGCCGCTCACTACACCGGGGAGGCTCCGAACCGGAGTTCACCGCGCCGCACCGCGTCCTCCGCTACGCCCTCGCCAGCCATAACTGCAGTTTTTCGCTGACTCCTGCATTCCGCCCGAGCGAGAGGATGAAGCACGTCGGCCCATGAATGTGTAATTACAGGAAATGAGATTCTGTTTTTCGGCTTCATAATGCAGTTTGTGATGTAGATTCTGGCTATTGGAATCATATTTCATGATCTACAGATAATGCACATTTACTCCTGGTGCTGCGGCCCAGGATTACACTCCCAGCTCTGGGAATGTAATATTCCTGCCCAGGAAATGTAATCGCCGAGAACATTTATTATCTTTCCTGTAAAAATGAGGAGGGGGAATTAGCTGTTTTTATTTCTGAAGTGAAAATGATGATCTGGTAGATATGGTGGTGGGGGGTGTGGGGGTGGGGGTGGGGGGTGTCTACAGGCTGCAGCAAGCAGCACAGTGGTTCACAAGATGATCCTCAGGTTGGGGTTAATCGCATGAGCATTTTACAGAGTGGTAACATGTGTGTGTGTGTGTGTGTGTGTGTTTGTATGGGTGTCTGTCTGTGTGTGTGTGTGTGTGTGTGTGTGTGTGTGTGTGTGTGTGTGTGTGTGTGTGTCTGTCTGTGTGTGTCTGTGTGTGTGTGTGTAAAAGTTTGTGAGGCCATGTGTGGAAGATGATGATGTCGGTGGAAATAGCTTACTGGCAAAGCAATGCGGGAGATCAAAGACCTGTCATCTCTCCATCTTTCCCTCTCCACTGCCTCCCCCCACCCCCTCCTCCAGCGCTCGACTCCCCTGCTGTCTCGGGGGGGAAACCCTGGTGAATCCATCTGATGAGAAAGGAGTTGGGGGTTGATGGAGTCGACTCGCTGTAGTGTGCAGCAGACGCAGTAAGAGAATGCACTGTCAGACAATGAGCTTCTTGCTCTTTGTCTGTTATTGTCTGCCCCTCTCCTTTATTCCCTCCCTTTTTGTGTTGTCTACTTCATGGTCAGGGCACACACTCATCTCACCCGGGTACTCTGTCTGGGTCTTTCCATCATTCCTTGTATGGAGGTTTTTTTTTTTCAGGAGTTTATGTCATATATTTATGTTGGGGATTTATTTTTGTGGATTTTATTGATGGAAGAACACTGACAGCACAAAACTAAAAACAAACTGTGTGTGTGTGTGTGTGTGTGTGTGTGTGAGAGAGTTATGTCACGGTGCATTCTGGTTAGCACTGAGGTTGGGCCAGACTGATGAAGTGAGATGATGGATTTTGTGTCTTTCCCACTCTGTCTCTCTCCCTCTCCCTCTCTTACCACACGTCTGTGTACTTGTGTGTGTGTGTGTCCATCCATCCCAGTGTGTGTGTGGCGCCCGTGTCTATAATGTGTGTATGAGGTGCTGTGATTGATGGGGTGTGTGTGTGCTGTGTTTTGAGCCATTCTCACAGTTAATGACGTGGCCCGTTGGCCAAAACCACTTCTCCCGGGCCAGCCTCCGTACTGCCCACACTCTCGGAACAACTCCGCAAACTCCCCCTCCCCCGGCCAGGGGAAAACACTCGCCGCTGAATTATCGCCGGCCGCGGTTCGGCCCGACAGCGGGCTGATGCAACCGATCGGCGGTGCCAAGGAGCTGTAACCCAATCGTATGTTTTGGAGGGGCCCGAGCCCATGTGACACGCAGCTGAGCGGAGGCCGGGGGCTGAGTGTGGACGGAGAGTTAACTGACCGGGTGGAGCCGGCAGCGCTGTCGACTGATGATGATGTCATTGCAAGAGCTCACAAGTGCTGGTGTAGTCATATCCTGAATATTAAACATGAGGATCAAAAACGAGTCTGGTCTTCTGTTCTACATCAGAATACATTAGCAGGGTTCACTGTGTGCGCACAGCACTTCAGTATGAATAACACATGGCAGTTTTATTGTTTATTTGGGTTTATTTTTACTGAAGTTCTGTTGATGAGGTTTGCTTGTGTGTACCTCTGATAGAAGACATCAGCCTACCCAAGAGAGGGGGAGGGGGCTCCTAAATTCAGTGCCTTATCGCCATGGGGATGTGGAATGTGATGGAAATGCTGGAGACAGCTCTGATCATGTGACTTGACTGACCTGTCAATCACCCTGAGGGAGGTGCAGAGTTGGGGCACTTCCTGTGGTTCACCTGTCCATCATATGCATGTTTACCCACCCCTACATAGAGGAGGGGAACAGGGAGTGTGAGTATACAGCTCTGGAAAAAATTAAGAGGCCACTGCACATTTTCCTGATGTCATCCTACGGTTGCTGAGTGACATTCGAATGAGTTAACGGTCATATTTAAATTTGCAGTGGTCTCTTAATTTTGAATATGACCAGCGACTCATTCGAATGTCACTCAGCAACCGTAGGATGACATCAGGTCTTATAACTTTTCCCAGAGCTGTAAATGAGAGAGAGCTTACTTTTGTATGACAGTTATGCTAAGGAAAAAATGTAAGCCACAAACATGAAAAAAGCGAACATCGATAGTTTAGGTACCGTAAGCTAGATGTCATTATTTGTTTGTTATTGTTTTGTGAGGATATGTAGTCCTAGATTGCGAGGCTGATTAGTAGTTTGTTCCTCAAGGGTGTTCATTGGTTGGTTTTGGCTGGTTGGATTTGTCTGCTTATCATGGGGGCTGTCCCTTTGGTGGCTCATTCAGGGAAACCATCTGGAGCCTGAAGATCCACCGCCACTGAGAGAGCAGCGGAATGTCTGTGTGTGTGTGTGTGTGTGTGTGTGTGTAGGAGAGAGAGAGAGAGAGACAGAGAGAGAGAGAGAGAGAGAGAGAGAGAAAGCGTGTGTTTGTGAGAGAGAAAGTGTGTGTGTGAGAAAGCGTGTGTGTGTGAGAGAGAAATCGTGTGTGTGAGAAAGCGTGTGTGTGTGTGTGTGTGTGTGTGTGTTTGGCACAGCAAGGCCTCAGTGAGTGGATCAGTGTGCCAGTGCAGTGGGAGGCTGGCTCGGTGCCTTTGACTGTGTGATCTGCCAGGGTGGTATTCCTCCTCCCTCTGCTAGTGCCACCATGGGCTGCCCCTGGCACTCTCATCTCTCTCTCTCTCTCAACTCATCTCATCTCTCTCTCTCTCTCTCTCTCTCTCTCTCTCATCTCATCTCTCTCTCTCTCATCTCATCTCTCTCTCTCTCTCTCTCTCTCTCATCTCTCTCTCTCATCTCATCTCATCTCTCTCTCTCTATCTCATCTCATCTCTCTCTCTCATCTCATCTCATCTCATCTCATCTCATCTCATCTCTCTCTCTCTCTCTCTCTCATCTCATCTCTCTCTCTCTCTCTCATCTCATCTCTCTCTCTCTCTCTCATCTCATCTCTCTCTCTCTCTCTCTCTCTCTCATCTCATCTTTCTCTCTCTCTCATCTCATCTCATCTCATCTCTCTCTCTCATCTCATCTCTCTCTCTCTCTCATCTCATCTCTCTCTCTCATCTCATCTCATCTCTCTCTCTCTCTCTCTCTCTCTAAGCATACCCCCCTTTCCTCTCCCTGTCACCTGCACCTGTGGACAATGACCGCTACAAAATGAGAACAATCACAGCTTCAAGTCATAAAGCCTTGGACTTCACCTTCACTTCATTTCTACCTGTTTTCAGTAAAAGCTCTTATAAGCGTGGCCACTGGCTAGTAGCTCATATTATTGTAATTCTATGCTATTCTAGTGCTAATCCTGATGGATAGTGAATAATGGCTCCACACACACACACCTACCTAGCAGCAGTATTCATCTCCAGTGTGCTGAAGCAGAGAGAGATGGAGGGAGAGAGAGAGAGAGAGAAGAGCAGATGAGCATGTGCGTATTGCATCAGAGGCCTCGGAGGACCTCCCGTCAGGAGCAGTTTGTTGATGCTATTCTCTCCTCTCCTCCTCTCCTTATCTCGTCTCCTCATCTCCTCTCCCTTCCTTTCTCCCCTCCTACCCTCTCCTCTGTTGTGTCCTCTCCTCCGCAGTGCCCCATTAGAAACAGGATCTGCACTCCCTCTGAATAGGAAATCAATAGCCGTCTGCTGTGCGGCCAGCAGTGGTTTACTCGCAGCGGCAGCACGCGGGGAGCGTTTGATGTGGTAAAACGGTGCGAGGGTTTACCGCTCTCACGGGCGTCGGTAGCCGGGGATGATAGAGGTAAAAGTCAGCTTTGAAGTGCCGGGCTTCCTACGGCCCGTGTCGACTTTAATCAATATTTACTCACTGCTAAAGGCCTGCGGCTGTCCCACAGGTAGGCCCAGCGCTAGCCTGAGAAACACACGGCGCATCCACTTTCAGCCTGTAAAACTTAACATGGATTTCCCCATATGTCTGCTTCACATTAGACCATGGCAATTTTTGCCGATCAGAAAGATGATCTGTGGGCCACTTGCATTTCTTGTTAGCCTGTTCGATGTAGTCTCCAAAAGCTACTTCGGTTGAACACACACACACACACACACACAAACACACACACACATACACACATGTGCACAGAGAAAGAGATAGTGACTGACGGGCACTCTTCATACAGCTTACCATTTTGCTGCCGATGGCCCCTCTTCTGTTAAGCGTAAAGTGCTTCTCTTTTAGTTTGCGTATGTGTGTTTGTGAGGTGTGTGTGTGTGTGTGTGTGTGTGTTTGTGAGGTGTGTGTGTGTGTGTGTGTGTGTGTGTTTGTGAGGTGTGTGTGTGTGTGTGTGTGTGTGTTTGTGAGGTGTGTGTGTGTGTGTGTGTGTGTGTTTGTGAGGTGTGTGTGTGTGTGTGAGTGTGTTTGTGAGGTGTGTTTGTGAGGTGTGTGTGTGTGTGTGTGTGTGTGTTTGTGAGGTGTGTGTGTGTGTGTGTGTTTGTGAGGTGTGTGTGTGTGTGTATGTGTGTTTGTGAGGTGTGTGTGTGTGTGTGTGTGTTTGTGAGGTGTGTGTGTGTGTGTGCGTGTGTTGGCTGATGGAGCTTGGCTGAGACCTTCTCAGGGGACAGTGCTCAGTAATGAAGATGGATGCTAACTCAGGATCCATCTCCTGAACCTTCAAACTCATTAGTCCTGCCTATTACCTTACAAGGTGAAAAACAGGTGCATCCAAGCTATAAATCTGAGGCTGTATAAATTCCAACTAACAGATCCTCACACACACACACACACGCACACGCATTGCAAACCTGGTAAGACTCACAACGTGCTTGATACAATGCATACCAAAAATGATTGTTCTTTGTGCTTTTTTACATAACAAAACCATGGTGCGTTGACGTTGGTGTGGGTAAATGACTCTTGTGCTGGGTCCATTTGGCCAGCGAGTGAAGATGCTGCTTTGGTGTTTGGCCCAGTCAGCAGGTTGCAGGTTTGATATGAGTTTGAGCTCCTGCCCAGTAATA
>NW_027468663.1:35171567-35179067 GCF_046254945.1 Alosa pseudoharengus
GTGTGTGTGTGCTTGCTCATTAGAGTAAGTGATAGCCATTTAATGGTGCCATGACAATGCTGGGTCCAGTAATTATTGGATTGAACTCATTAAGGCTGATTACACTTGTGTGTGTGTGTGTGTGTGTTTTATATGAACACTTTTACATGCAGCTGAATATGTAAGCAACCGCTATTCTGATATACTGAACACAAAAAATACACTGTGCCATATGTAATATAATAATAATAATAATGTATTTTATTTGTAATGCACTTTACATTAGCAGGGAATCTCAAAGTGTTACACAGTGCAATAACAAATCTATGTGTATTTCTGTGTCCTGCATGCATGGTAATTGATAACTTCTGATGGAGAGAGCAGTATCAAAGCATCTCAAAGTACAGGAGGCCCACTTTATTATTCTAAATGCCCTGGTGTACTTTGAAATGTATTTTAAGTGAATGTTCAGATGCCAAATATACAATACAATGTGAAACTCTACAGAGAGACAGTCCCGCCCTGTAAACATGCTCATCATTGTTTGCTACTGATGAGACAACTTGTGCACATTGGAAATCTGCTGTCATGTCTCTGAAAGAGCTCAGTGAGCTTAGTGATGGATTGGCGTCCTGTTGTCTAAAGTGGTGAAGAGGCGGGAACACACCTTCATGGTGGCGGAGCATCTCTCAGAGGCCACATGCACTCCTGTGCGTGGCTTTCCCAAGTCTTTCTCAGTGGCCCTGTGTGTGTAAAAGCCAGGAGCTGTTGGGTTTCATCTCTCTGGAAAGTCCCCCCCCCCACCCCACCGCTTCACCTGGCAGGTGGAACAGGCTTGGACTGAGAGGTCGGATTAAAGAAGGAGACTCTTCTCATTGTTGTCGCTGGAAGGTAAGGCAACAGTGGCGGTGTTTTGATGGAAACTATTTTCCAACGGTAGTGAGCAAACAAACAAGCGCATGTGGTCACATTCAACACACTCACACTTACTCATGCTTGCAAAAATAACACAGGTGAGTTTCATTCACAGACGTATGTCTTGTGAAACACACACACACACACAACAGCGTACAACAACAACCTCAACCATCAAGCATCTACCATAAACTTTAGATCAAATGAAAGCTGAGACCTTCACAGTTTTGGCAAATTTTTGATGGTCATTTTTCACTCATTTTTCTCACTACTGGAGGATTTATTCATTCTTAGACACATTATTCAGGACACATCGATATATTCAGCATTTGAAATTCAGTGAAATGCAGTTTTAGGTTGTTTGTGTCAGTTAAAATGTTAATGTGTATTTTTTATTTACTTTGTAAGAAATGTAACCTCATTGAGAACATTACTAGGTTGAAATCATTTAGTTGTCTTTAGGAAACATGGCTGCTTACTTAGGCATTCCTAACCAAACATTCAAATATGAGATGTATATTTATAGGAGTCATGTTTATTTTAGTGAAATATTTATGTTCATGTTTATTCTCAGAGTCTCTCTAGGGATTTGGGAGTGAGAAAGAGAGAATGATATGTATCTCTATGGAATACTGTAACTCAATATGGACTTAGAATATTACATGTGCATATTTTCAACCAGTTGCCGGTCATTTCGAAACATTAAACACAACTATAATATTTACTGCAACATAACATTTAAAGTGTAGGCAGTTATTTTTAAAAACATTTCATAAAACAGTCTAAGAACATACAGTACAGTGAAGTTACTCCGGTAAGATTTGGAAAAGTTAACCACTGAAGGTAGGCCTAAATGCTGAATTAAAATGTTAGCATCTGTAAAACCTTAATGATACATTTGATACCTTGAGTGTATTTTACCAATTATTTATGGCTGGCTGCTGACAGAGAGGGTCTATGAAGTTGGCTTAGATGTGGTTCTTTGATGTTCTGCCTCTGTGCTATTTTCATCCATATAAGAACCTGATCTTTGATTGATGTGCGTTCCAGAATGGGAGTTTCACATTTTCCTTGTGAGACGTGTGTGTGTATGTGTGCGTGTGTGAGCTTGCCTGCATATGTGTATGTATCTGTGCACAATCATATGAGTATGTATGTAATCAATCCAAACTGTCAGAGTTACAATCTGAGGTGTTCAAGATAATCATCCACTGATATCTCTCCATGCAGAGGGCTGTGAGGAGAGGAGAGGACCTGTTTGGGGACATGTGGCGAGGCCTGTGGGGCAGCAGATGTCACCGGGTGAGGATGGCTTCCATCTGGTTAGGGAAGTACTGGCCACTCACTCCCAGATGGAGAGCTGTTTGCTGCAATCACAACAGCCATAAAATAACAAAAACACAGGTGCCGTAAACCACCCTAACACAAACAAACACACACACACATGGGGGCACACATACACACACACACTCACACAAACCACATACCACACACATGCACCTTAGATGTGCATATGTAGTACATTAATGCTGCTTAATAAGCTTAAGGAAATGACCCCAAAAAGACAACAATGTTGCATGGGTGGTTGTGACCTCGTTTGATGCTGTGAAGGTGTGTGATAACTTCTTTTGTGCCTTAATGACACTGCAATTCCCTTCACACAGAGAGATGGTCTTATCAGATGCATAGCTGGCTTTGTAAGTTAGAATGAGTGAAACCCCTTAAGGTGTGTGTGTATGTATGTGTGCCTGTAAAAGGGTGTATGTGTGTGAACAGCAATCCATTGGCCCTGAGGTGGTGTGGGGTCATTCTGCAGTGCTCCACGCCTCCCTCTCCCAAAATCTCATTATCTGATGGGCTCCTGGCTTGGATGGTAAGGAGAAATGCACCTTCTAATCCCAGATTATTTCTGTGCATCTCCAACTTGGACTCATCTTCCACATCTCTGAATATCCTCTCTGCAGTCCTCACCTTTCTCCTTTTCCTCTCATCTGTTCCCTCTCTCCTCCCCCTCTCCTTCGACTTGCTGCATTGAGCAGGGAACCTGTTTGTTGAGAGAGCAGTGTCCAGAGTGAAATTAACTGTAATGCCATCAGAGATGACTATCTCCTGCTGCTTTAACTGACTGCTAATGAGCTGCTCACATTCTTTTTGCACAAAGCACTGAGCCATTATTACGACAGAGCAAGCATGGGCCAGATTAAAGCTTTAGGTGACCCTCTACTGAAATGCCACTTTTCACATTTTCAAATGGCTGACTAATCTGCCGTTATTCATCTTTAATAACCACTTCGGTAGAAGACGAGAGCGCATACTCATAGCACACACTTGTAAGGTAGGCACTACTGCATGTAATATCTTACTGCTACGCTCACAGCTGTAAATCCACTTTCTGCGTCTCACTTGGTTACACCGTGTTTAGATTTCACCTGATACCTCAAGAATATCATACACCGACGCGTCAAACGCTTGCGTGAAGCGTCAGGTCCGTACAAGGCAGAGTGCCCCGCCGAAAGCTGGCCTAGGGAGGGCTTAGAGGCGGAGTCGCACTCTGTGTATATAGCTCAAATGCATTTAGAACTAGGGAGTTGTACAGTCCCAAATCGCTGCGATTTTACCGTTAATCTTCGACCAAACCAGCGAATTTAACCAAACCATGTTTACAGATGGAATCAAGAGGCTATTGACAGAAATAAATCTGAGCTAACTTCCCGGGGGGCAATTTAAAGAAGTTGCTGTCGTTTTCTAAAGTCCCTTGTAACTTTCAAGGTTTAAAAAAAGAGTAATTCATTGGCCTTTAAGAAAAGGCATGCCTGTCAGAATCAGTTTGGAGGATTTTTGGAGAACTAATTTTACGCGCTTTCATAAAGAATTCATTTCATATTGTATCTTGTCTATTTAGTTTTCTCTAAATCGCTGTCCGCCTCATCTTTGGAGTATTCAAAACGGAGCGACAGAGATAACTGCCCCTCGGCGACTGCACCTCTATCTGGGCTGATTTGAAGACCGCGCTAGTTACTTTGTGTAAGCGAGGTTGCGGGTTGATTACCATAGAGGAGGAGCCGTGCTGTTCTACCCCTTCACCCCACTCGCCATCAGGTGTTTGTCGGGAAGAGGTCCTCTACGAAAAAGACAGAACTCTGTGACAGTCTGGCGTGCCGACGTGAATCGAGCTGAGAAACCTTCACAGCGGACTTCTACTTGAACGGAGAGAGTGAGAAAGAAACCAGATAAATAACCGAAAAGACGCCGGACGCCTGCAAACCTGTCCGGTCACGTCCACCACTTTATTGCAGCTTTGATCGAGACCTCTCTGCCTGGAGTTGGATTTTAAATGGTCTGCTCTTTCCGACTTGTCGGTGACAAGATGATGGATGCGTGAGGTGGAAATCAATACCTCCCATCGCCGAGTGACCTGCCAGCGCGTGCACCGAAAGCTCTTTGGACAAACGTACACCGACAGCTCTCTGCAACTCACGCGGTGAAGCAGAGAAAACTGCAACTGCTTTCTCACCTGGTGTCCCTGCGCTCAGGCGTGCAAGTGTGTGAATGTGTACGTGAACGAAGAACCTCATTTCAGAAGTGTGTATGCGCACGCGTTTGTGTATATTAAGGCTGTACACATTGGCTATCGCAGGGAAATGTTTAACTTAGTGTGACTCGCTGCCGCAGAATGTGTGTTTGAGGTCTGCCCAGTCAATGTGCCGCACTTACGTCGCCCCTACAAGTGACTTTTATATCGTGCCCTTGCTACAAAGCCACTTGAAATCTTCACGTCGAATGGCACGCTATGAAGTATAATTTTTCTACTGTATTATAGGTGAAGAAATACCATTTCAAGGAGGCAGAGAAACCCGGGAATATTTCGAGATTCAAGTGACCATCACCTCATTGTCTGGGTGGAAATAAAGCACACACTGGGGACCCTCCTTAACAGTGAAGCAAAGTCGGATACAGCCTAATAACTTACTGCAATTATGGTCGTATTTAGACAGGCCGCGGCTTTGAGTTTGTTGGTGGCTTTTTTCGGCGCGGTGGAGTCGCAGCCATGCCCGGCTCCGTGCTCTTGTTCGGGGACCACGGTGGACTGCCATGGTCAGGGGCTGCGCAGCGTACCGCGGAACATCCCCCGCAACACAGAACGACTGTAAGGAGCTGTTTTATAAGTGTTGTTCATGTCCTGTATATTCATAGTAATGATCATTTAATTGGTAATGCACGAGTAAATATGTTAAGTGCCGCAGTTAGCGGAGATTTCTTAGGATGTAATAAAGTTCTGACTGATTATGGTTGCGGTCCGCGCTATTGCAGTGTAAAACCACGAGCGCGTCGGTGCGGTTAATCTGGACCCACGGGCCTCGAGATAGATCCAGCTGCCTGTACCAAACAAATAAAAACAAGGAACATATTTATTCACAGAGGAAAATTTCAGCAGATATTCACATATATCCACAAACTACACTCTACCTTTCTAGGGCCTACTTTAATTAATTATAGGCTATTAACTGTTAAACTTTTAACTTATTTTGGTTGTTTCAGCAGTTACAGTTTTCGCTAGCGTTTCGTCACATAACGGAAAATTGTGAGCACGTTGTGCAGTTCCACTGAAAAAACAGTGCACCCTAAACATAAGTATACACGGATTTAAATACTGTTTCTCAGGCTATTCGCACTTATCTTACAGCTGCAGTTTCTGTAGGCCAGTTGCCGTTGAAGTCTTCAAATTAGTCAGATAATTAATTCTGTATAATTGAAGCACAGTAATATTTAAAATTCGCATTACATTCGTATACATCTTAGATTATTTATTACAAATAGCTTTATTAAACCTGTATTAAATACCTCTTTAATTAGAGGTCTGATTAAAACTTCAGATCCAAAAGAAATAGCCACTTTGGCGCGTATCTGGTTTTGCTGAAGGTTCTAGTTCATTTTACAAGTATCCATTTCTATTTTATTTATCTACATATTTGGTTCAAGGAATGACGGTTCGTTTCGTTGATTTGGTTTATCCATTAAGTTCTTTCCACTTATTATTCTCGTCATGATTATCTCTCCACAGGGATTTGAATGCAAACAACCTGACAAAAATCACTAAAGCAGATTTTGCTGGATTGAGGCATCTCAGAGTTTTGTGAGTATTACATTTCCATTTGCCTTAACTTGAATGACCCTTATATGAATGTGCAGTCAGCGCGTAGCTCTATTCTTGCCTTTTTGAATAGATATGTTATAGACATGTTATCATGCAATATTGAAATGGGCGTGATTTAGCTGTGCACTTGATAATTTGAATCAATTATAATTAAAACACATGGAAATAGGTACTTAATCAACGTGACATTAATCTTAGGTATTAATAGCCTCTCTGGAATTCCAGCAATTCCCCCAGTGCAGCCATCCCTTGTTTTGGGTGTAATATGTGATATCCTTTCCCAGTGAAACAATGCAGGAACAAGTTTGGACAGCCTGATTTAAGAAGCTATTAAAGGCATGATCTAGGAAATGCTCTGCTGACAAAGATAACATTGATTTGCCTAAGTGATTGCATTATTGGAATGTGCCCCCATGCTCCTGTGAGGATGGAATGTGTGTATGTGTCTGTGTGAGTGTGTGTGTTTGTGTGAGTGTGTGTGTCTGTGTGAGTGTGTGTGTCTGTGTGAGTGTGTGTGTTTGTGGGTGTAGAAGAAAGAGAGAAAGAGCTCGTGTAAGAACAGGTTCTCTGTCACATCCTCAGGTTAGGATTCTCTCTCTCTCTCTCTCTTTCTCTCTCTCTCTCTCTCTCCATCTCTCCTTCTCCTCAGCCCCTCCAGCATGTGTCTGTGTGTGCAGGACTTTTTTGTGATGGGGGTGTCGGGTGTCTCCTCTCTCCTCAGGGTGGGGTCGGTGGCTATGACGGGGTTCCGTCAGGTGGATGCGGGGGGGGGTTGTCAATCACGTCACAGCTGCACCGAGGCACAGCATTCAGCCAATGCAATACTTAACATCTTTATGTTCCATTGAAAGGACGGCCCAGGGAGCTCTGAGAGGCTGTATTCCCCGCTCGGCCCTCATCCTCATCTCGCTCTGTTTCTTTCTCAGGCAACTAATGGAGAATAAAATCACTACTATAGAGAGAGGAGCCTTTCAAGACCTCAAGGAGCTGGAACGACTGTAAGTGGAAAAACTACAATGCTGTTTAGATTTAGACTTTAAGCAACCTTACCCAGAATCACACACAAACCACTATCTACACAGATGCCTCACACACCGCGTCCATGTGGCCACGACTATGATACTGTTGCTATGAGACACAAAAGGTGGCTGAAGTAGATGTGGAGGACAGTGGGGTTTGGGCAGCGTCACTAGACCCGTTCCTCAGTCTCTTTAGCTACACCCACATCTAGAGTGCCAAGATTTCACGAGCACGTCTGTCATGTGACATTAGCGTCCAGCTCACTGACCAGCTCACTAGAGTGTCGGTGGTGTTCCAGCATGGGCCACTGTAAGGTCACTAAAGACAAGGCCATGTAATGTAACATGCCATGCAGAAATGCACATACATACATGAAGGACCAGGGCAAGCCCAGTGTGTATGTATAACCCCTGTCAGCCGGGACTTTGCTG
>NW_027468663.1:35189067-35191567 GCF_046254945.1 Alosa pseudoharengus
AGGAGAGGAGATGAGAATAGAGGAGAGGAGAGGAGAAGAGAGGAGATGAGAATAGTGGAGAGGAGAGGAGAATAGGGGAGAATAGAGGGGAGTAGAATAGAAGAGAGGAGAGGAGATGAGAATAGAGGAGAGGAGAGGAGAAGAGAGAAGAAGAGAGGAGATGAGAATAGTGGAGAGGAGAGGAGATGAGAATAGAGGAGAGGAGAATAGAGGAGAGGAGAGGAGAATAGAGGAGAATAGAGGAGAGGAGAGGAGTATAGAGGAGAATAGAGGAGATGAGAATAGAGGAGAGGAGAATAGAGGAGAAGAGAGGAGATGAGAATAGAGGAGAGGAGAGGAGATGAGAATAGAGGAGTGGAGAATAGAGGAGAGGAGAGGAGAATAGAGGAGATGAGAATAGAGGAGAGGTGAGGAGAACAGAAGAGAATAGAGGAGAGGAGAATAGAGGAAAGGTGAGGAGAGGAGAATAGAGGAGAATAGAGGAGAGGATAATAGAGGAGAGGAGAATAGAGGACAATTTAGGAGAGGAGAATAGAGGAGAATAGAGGAGAGGAGTATAGAGGAGAATAGAGGAGAATAGAGGAGAGGATAATAGAGGAGAGGAGAGGAGAATAGAGGAGAGGATAATAGAGGAGAGGAGAGGAGAATAGAGGAGAATAGAATAGAGGAGAGGAGAGGAGATGAGAATAGAGGAGAGGAGAATAGAGGAGAATAGAGGAGAGGAGAATAGAGGAGAGGAGAGGAGAATAGAAGAGAAGAGCTCTGTGGTATTGGGCTGTCACATCACTGAAACCTATTACAGGTTTTCTTTTTCTTTTCGATTTTAAACAATGAAATATAACACCAAACAACCCCTCATGGATTACTACTGAGTTCTGTATAACACACATCAAGAGACTAATACATATTTTGGATTTCCTGACTGCAGCAGTGTGTCCCAATCTGCAAGGCAGGCCATGTATTTTCCCCAAATGCACAGTTATTTTTTAGAAGGACAGTATGGGTCTTATTTTATTAAGTCTTATCTTATTAAGTTTTATCCATCCAGATGAGGTGAGGTGACATGTGTAGCCCAGTGTTGAGATGGATTGTGTAGCCCAGTGTAGCCCAGTGTTGAGATGGTTTGTGGATGGATTGTGTAGCCCAGTGTTGAGATGGATTGTGTAGCCCAGTGTTGAGATGGATTGTGTAGCCCAGTGTTGAGATGGATTGTGTAGCCCAGTGTTGAGATGGATTGTGTAGCCCAGTAGTAGGATGTGTTGTGAGGTGGGCGTAGATGGCGTAATGAGGCTGCTCTGGGGTCAGTGGTGTGTGGGAGCGGTCAGGATGTGGGCACTGAGGTGCTGATTGATGGTGCTGGCCTGGGGGCCGGCTGCCGCGCCACCGTAAGAAAATTGGAAAACAGGCTGAGTGACGGACTGTTGGAGGAGCCAATGACCCTGGCTGTTTTTAGGGGCAGGGGCCAGGGATGAGGAATTGGATTTTTGGTGAGAGGTGAGGGCCATCCCTGTCAGACCTGTTTGTGCTGTTTGGTGTTGAGTTTCTTTCACAGTTATTGAGGAAACGTCATATCTGGATGCAGTGGTTTTACACAAGTTTGCCTGTGGTCCTTGGCTGCATATAGACATGAATACACACCAGTACATCTGCACACACACACACACACACACACGCACACACACACACACACACACACACACACACACACACAAAAGAAACTTTAGAATGGATATTTTGTAATACCCTCATAAGTTTTAGATTTAACTTGAATTTACACATGGTCCAGCATTTACACATGGTCCAGCACTTTTATAAACTGTGGGTTTCTCTGTGTGTGGTATATAGATTTGAAGGGAAAATGGAACATGTGTGTGTGTGTGTTTGTGTGTGTGTGTGTGTGTGTGTCCCTCTCTGGAGGCCTCAGTGTCTGGGTGTTGTATTGCACTGCAGTAATTCAGTGTGAGTTTGTTCTCAGTGTTAATGTGGCCAAGGCCCACAGCTCGGGTCGAGAAAGCTCATTGGCCAGCTTTTGTGTGTAATCCCCTCTACACTGTGGCCAGAGGAGGCCCGCCTCTGCACTCTGGGTGTGTGTGTGTGTGTGTGTGTGTGTGTGTGTGTGTGTGTGTGTGTGTGTGTGTGTGTGTGTGTGTTTGTGTGTAAGTCTGTAAATGTGTGTGTGTGAGACTCGCCAGGGTTTCCTAGGTCACCAAATGATGGGAAAAGTCGTCAAGGGTCCGGGCTTTGTCTGCTGACTGAACGCTTAACCTCGGCTGAGTTCTGTTAGCTCACACGAGTGTGTGCGCGTTTCTCTGAGTGTGTGTGTGTGTGTGTGTGTGTGTGTGTGTGTGTGTGTATGTGTGGAGCCCCGTTCCAGATCTACACAATCACTTCTTATTGACTGTGTCATTACAGAGTGTTTTAATTTCCCCCCAAAAAGCAGATATCTGGGTGTTATTAGCGGGTTACCATGGTGACGCCCTGATTGTGCAGACGAGGAGCC
>NW_027468663.1:35196567-35201389 GCF_046254945.1 Alosa pseudoharengus
CACACACACACACACGCACATACGCACACCATGCCTCCTGGTTGGCCTTGCAGTCCCTCCTGGTTATCAGAAATGACAGGTATAGATTGCACCAGCTGCTGTTATAATTGTTTTTGGGACACGGGTAGAGGCCTCTCTGGCTCTGCAACTCCCTTCCCTCTCTTTTGCTCTCCTCCTTCATCCCTCACTCAACCAGCCCTCTCCTCCATCTTCCTTTCTCTTTTCAGTTTTTTTTTTTCATGCTTCTCCAACCTTCTTATTCTCTATGGTTATAGATCTGGAATACTGCAGAATGGAATGAAGGCTATGCTAAACGTTTAGCAGCATTCTGAATGTGTTTACGTGTTAGGTGTTGTGTTCTTGCTCGTGTGTGTACGTGTTTGTGCCTGTTTGTGTGTGTGTGTGTGTGTGTGTGTGTGTGTGTGTGTGTGTGTGTGTGTGTGCTCGTTGGAGACCGCAAACAGGTAGGAGGGAGGTGCTGACAAACCCTGCCTGAGCCGGTCTCCTAGCAACCAGTCCGTGCTCTGGAGTTTCACCTTCACAAATAACGTGTACGTAGCACCACGGCAACCAGAGCAAATCGCTGTGGTAACTGGAGGGAAAGTTTTTTTTGTTGTTTTTGTTTTGTTCTAATTGACTCATTAGGCTCCTGTCTAAATGAACAGGTTGCACAGACATGGGGCTGGGGCTTTGGTGAGGGGGGTGGGGTGTGGGGTTTGGTCAGCAGTGGCTGACTTTTCCCCGGGCCTGGGAAAGCCTTTGTATGGGCGAGCGGTAATCCACCCAGCCTGGGCCGGGCGAGCAGGGAGAGGGAGGCCTCGCTCCAGTGTGTGACTCTGTGGAGCCAGACTCCATCTTGGCTCGAGTTCAGGTGCAGGGCCGCCCCAGTCGCACAACAGCCCATTCACCCGCAGTGGGGCTAGCGCAGCGGCTCTTCACTCACATTAGTGACACTTGAGTGAAATAGCGGGCATTCTTCAGCACTTCTGTCATCTTTTTGAGTCCAAATTGGCACTCTTGTCCCTCTGTGTTCTCACAGTCAAGGCGCTGCCACCGCCAGTGAGAACCAATGACAGTTACACAACTCAATTCTGCTCGAGCCGCTCTCTCCATTTCTCTCCCTCTCTCTGTTCCTCAAATCAAATCAAATCAAATCAAATGACGCTTTATTGGCATGAATGAATGAACTCATTGTTGCCAACGCTACATGTTTGAAACTATGTGGAGTGTGCATATTATTGAAAATTTTTGAAGGTTTGATGAAACCACGACAGTGTGTTCATCTAAGTTTAGTTAGATGATTATCATTCCTTTCCTTGTCTCTCTGTTTCTCTCGCTCTCTCATTGCCACGTGTCAAATGTAACTGAAAAATAACTCAAAAAAATGTGAGAGAGCATGAAAAGCTATGATAAATACTGGTTAATTACTATGTTATACAATCATTTTACCAACAAAGAGAAAAACATTCTGCCGGCAATTTTTGACGTGAATTTTGTACCATTTGCATATGGTATGTGCGCTGCACGTCTCTCATTCCTCTCTTATCAGTGGTTGTGTATTTTAGAGTCCTTGTTTGTTCAGACTGGACCTGCTAAGATCTCCAGTGGGACTGATGCTACCACTCTAATATCTACCTCTAGCTAGTCTTTACTACACAAACTTAGTCAGGGATGGTGCGTAAAGGTCCTAGTGCGTCACAGAGAGGACATTATTCCAAATGTGCCTTACTTCTTATTTGTTCTTTCTCTCAGCCTGTCTCTCTCCCTCTCACTAGTCTCTCTTCAGGCCATGATTATTGTGTGTCATAAGAGACAAGCAGGAGGCTGTCTGACTGTCTGATAAAACAGATGTTCACTTTACAAGTCCATTAAAATACAGCCCACCCAGTTAGAGTCCATGTGTGTGTGTGGGTGTGTGTGTGTGTGTGTGTGTGTGCGTGAGCGTGAGATCGAAACAGACAGAGACATGGGCAAGGGGATGTCACTGAAAGCCTGTACATTCAGGACATGAGTTACTAGCCTCTATTAAATTTTCCTTTATGTACGCCTGTGTGCGTGTGTGTGAGAGAGAGAGACCGAGAGAGATAGAGAGGTAGGGAAAGAAAGAGAGAGAGAGAGTGTCTCTGCATATGTGTTTGTATGTTTCTGTGCCTCTGCCAGGCAAAGGCCCTCAGGGTCTTCCTGTCCTACTGGAACAGAGCTCAAAGCTGGAAGGGACAATGGAGAGATGAAATGGTGCCTCCTCGTCCATACTGGGACTGGCCAGTTCCACTCACAGACTATTGTACTTCCGCATGCTCATTTCTCTTTCTCTAAAGAATGAGAGCATGCAGTGTTACCAGAGTACAGCCCTCGGAAGCACATGAATCGACCGCTGTGTGTTGGACTACACTGTACACAACGTGTCTGTGAAGGCAATATTAAACCTGCAAGGATGGGGGGGGGTTGATAATCAGTGTTCATATGAGAGATGCATTCAAGGCAACATGTTCAATCGTGTGCAAAGTAGCTGTTGTCTCTGTCTACGGACGATGGGTAGAGAATTGAGAGAAGATGGGATGAACTTAGAGGAAAATATAAAGCTCACGGAAAGGAGAGAACCGAGAGGCAGAGGAAAAGGGTCCAGATGAGAGGAATGATTAGGGATAGAGAGAGAGAGAGAGAGAGAGAGAGAGAGAGAGAGAAAGAGAGCTACTGAGAGAGTGAGAGTGCACCAGCATGAGTGGGCATGACCTGTGTGAGTGGCTGAGTAGCGGTAGGGCAGAATGATAGCTGTGTAATGACAGGTTAGGGGAAGCCAGCCTGTTATTAGTTCATTACAGTCTGCTGTCGGCCTGCGCGCTGCGTCATGCTCCTCCGCTGGCTTCACACTCTCCGGGCTAATCCCGCCGCCTGGCCACGCACCGGGGCAGGAATGCCCGAGATGGAGGGATTGGGACGGAGGAATGCAGCGGAGAGAAGGCCAGGGGAGGGAGGAAGAATGTGAGAGAGAGAGAGAGAGAGAGGGAGAGAGAGAGAGAGAGAGAGAGAGAAAGAGAGAGGTGGATGCCTGAGTGCTGTGGTAATGGCACATGAAATGGGACGGGAGTTTGATGGGCATGAGATTCTGGTGCCATAAACAAACAGGACTGCAAGGACCATGCTCACTTTTACATGACCAGACTGACGCATGAAGACTCTCTCTCTCTCTCTTACTCACACACACACACACACACACACACACACACACACACACACACACACACACACACACACACACACACACACACACACACACACACAAGCACAGATGGAATTGTGTAAAGGAGTGGATTACGGTCATTTATGAATTCCCTCATGAAGTTGAGTCAGCTTCTTGAAATGGGGGTGGTGTGTGTGTGTGTGTGTGTGTGTCTTTGTGTGTGTGTGTGTGTGTGTGTGTGTGTGTGTGTGTCTTGGTGGTCAGATGGATGACCTGAGCAATTTGCTTTTTCCTCTTTTCCCTGAAAAGTGTTTTCTGTTGTGAGGGAAGCGTTGTCTACTACATATT
This sequence comes from Alosa pseudoharengus, assembly GCF_046254945.1. Classification (NCBI taxonomy): domain Eukaryota; kingdom Metazoa; phylum Chordata; class Actinopteri; order Clupeiformes; family Clupeidae; genus Alosa; species Alosa pseudoharengus. The sequence continues at coordinate 35,200,097 of NW_027468663.1, forward strand.
TGCATATTTCACAGTTCCATTGCAGAAGTAAGTAATGTGAGAAGGTTGGCTGAATGTTTGAGCATGTAGAGCATGTGGAAATGTGTGTTTCAGTCTGTACAGTTCAGGGCTTGTCATTATTTAAAACTGTTCAGTGTTTTTTGACAAAAAAATGGAACTTACAGAGAGAAAGACACACACACAGACACACACAGACACACACACACACACACACACACACACACACAAACACACACGCACACACACACACACACACACACACACACACACACACACACACACACACACACACACACAAACACACACACACACACACACACACACACACACACACACACACACACACTCTAACTCACACAATCTGTGTCACACAATCCCAAAAACACATTGGAGTCTAAATGACTTTTAGACCCAACAAACAACCAGCAGACCCATCATGTGTGAGTCACCAGCTGAATAAAGCACAACACCATCCATCCCTGTCTGGGAGGGGACAGTGGACAGCCACACCGACACACACACAGACAGTGTTTTTCTCTTTCTGACAGCGGGTAATGGATGGTGTGTTTTCAGTTCCTGATCATGTTTCGGATGGTTGTTCTCTAGCGTTTTCTTCCGGCGCTGTGGGGGACCCGCACCTGTGGTGCCGTCTGACTAACAGGCCCAGAGGCCCAGGGGTCCAGGGGTCCAGGGGTCCAGGGGTCTGCTGCAGCCCCGCTGGCTGGAAGTGAGCCCAGCACACAACACAGGAGGGGTGCTCTCACTATAGTCCCATAACCACTGGGCATGTGGAAGGGTATTTTGGGGTGGCCAGGCTATTTCTAGAAAGCTGCTGTATTTCCAAGCGGTCCATGCCCATTTGGTTTGTTAGCATACTTTCAAGGTAGCAGGAGGTGGTTTGGAGGTGGTCATGGGTAAAGACGCCCTAATGAATGCCGTCTCTCTCTCTCTCTGTCTCTCAGGGCTTTTCTCCTCTGGTGCTCCTGGGTGTGTGTGTCTGAATCTGTGCGGATGAATGAGGTTGGCGTAGGCTTCCTGTTTTAGATGTGGTTTTGCTGAATAAGCCGTGTGTTCATGTATGTGTTCGTACATGTGTTATGCAGTGTGTGTGTGTGTGTGTGTGTGTGTGTGTGTGTACGTGTGCGTGTGAGAGAGAGAGAGAGAGAGAGAGAGAGAGAGAGAGAGAGAGAGAGAGAGAGAGAGAGAGAGGAGAGAGAGAGAGAGAGAGAGAGAGAGAGAGAGAGAGAGAGAGAGAGAGAGAGAGAGAGAGAGAGAGAGAGAGAGCGAGAGAGC
>NW_027468663.1:35206589-35209089 GCF_046254945.1 Alosa pseudoharengus
TTCTTCGGTCTCCCTCTCCTCCCTGTCCCTCTCCTCCCCTCCTGTCCTCCCTGTCGCTGTTGGGGTTGGGTGCACTGATGCGTGTGGGGAGGGAGGGGCCGTGCCATGTTGGTGTTTCGGGACGTTGAAGGGAAATCACTCGAGCACAAGCGACTACGCCGGACGAGGGGGGCGGTCCCGATTTCCTGGTGGTGAATGGGCCGAGTTGTCATGGCAGCAATTAAGAGCCTTAAGGTTCCAAATCAGGGTCAATTAACACAAGAGGATGAAAGGCTATATGCCTTGTGTGTGTGTGTGTGTGTGTGTGTGTGTGAGTGTGTGTGTGTGTGTGTGTGTGTATGGGCGGGGGTGTGTGTGGGTGGATGGGTGGCGTAGCCGTTAAACTGTGGGGGTCAGAGAATGGAACTAATGAAAGAATAAAAGAACAGATTTGTTCCCTTCTTCAGATGTCTCTGTTTTGAGTTCACCAGAAGGTCGTTTGGTCGTTAAATAAGACCTCAGATTTCATATTTTGATATTTATGATTTTTTTATTGTATGTATGTTTATGCTGTAAGGCCAATGTTAGCCAGTGATGTTCTGTATTGACACGTTAAGCACTCCAGTATCCAGGGGTGCTGCTGCTCATTAATTACAATACATATTTGTACACACACACACACACACACACACACACACACACACACACACACACACACACACACACACACACACACACACACACACATACATACACACACACACACATATGTTAGCTGACATAATGCTGTGTTGATGTCAGTATATGTCTGTGTATGTTGATAGAGAGTGCTGTGTGTTTGTGTGTGTGTGTGTGTGTGTCTGTGTGTGTGTGTGTGTGTGTGAGAGAGAGAGAGAGAGAGAGAGAGAGAGAGAGATGGAGAGATTTCTGTAAATGGAGAGAAACATGTAAATGTGTGTGAGAAATAGAAAAGTCTATTTAGAAATAAAGGTGTCCAATTGCACAAAGAACACTTGGATTTTTAAGTTCCATTTATATGTTATAAGGCAGGTTGCACCTGTTGTGGTGTGTGTGCGTGTGTGTGTGTGTGTGTGTGTGTGTGTTCAACATGTGTGTTTGCACTCACAATGGGAGTGGAAAACCAGTAGCGGTTAGAACAGCTGTGGGATAAAAGAGCGAGGGAATACGAGGGAGAGAAAAGCGGAGGAGTGGTAACCTAGCAAACACATTTAATCCCTCTCTAGTTTCTCTTACACTCGCTCCCTGTCACACTAAATTAGCCACATTATGAACCCAATACAAATGCTCTCAAAACACATCCACTGTACAGAAACATTTGCACATGCGCACAGATACACACAAACGCAGATCGTCAGAGGAGTATTTTTAAAAGTGTTGGCAGGCACTTAATTTTGAATTCCTATTCATAGAGGAAAAACTTCCGGCATGATTTGTTGCCATTTGAATGGCCAAGATGCAGGAATTTGCATCAGATAGCATGTCTTACATAGTAGGTGTGTGTGTGTGTGTGTTTGTGTGTTTGTGTGTGGGTGGGTGTGGGTGCCCGTGTGGTTTGTGTTTATTGGTATGTAAGCCTCTGTGGACAGAGTAAAGTCCCCCTGACACACACTCATCACTCACTGCGATGTTTGTCATAGCACACAGATCCTCTGTGAAGTACAGTGTGGTGTGTGACTAGATGTGTGTGGGTCGTTAAAATGTCTGTCTGAAAAATAAGAGCAGTCAGAGACCTGTCATGTCCTTCTGAACACACACATACACATATACACACACAGACACACTGTGTAGGCAAATATATACACATATATAACCCAAACACACACCCCTATAGGCAAATCCATTACTGTCCACCATATCATGTGGCCTTTGAGTTGACGTATATGGAGTGGAAATAAACATATACATACTGAGGTGGGGAGGAACACACACACACACACACACACACACACACACACACACACACACACACACACACACACACACACACACATGTGTTGTAGTGTACTCACAGGTGTGCCTGCATTGGTAGGCTCAATAGAGCGGAGTGTCCTGCAGTGATATGGACATGGCTAGTGGGCATGAATGAGAGGAAAGTCCTTGCGCCATTCCCGCTTCAGACACATTCTCTCTCTCAAACACACACACACACACACACATACACACATACACACATACACACACATACACATATACATACACGCGTTGTGAAATGAAAGGTGCCGGATATGGTGAACTGGTTCCCAAAAAAATGCAATTTATTAAAAATAAATGCAATTTATTTTCAACACTTGTTTTCCCCAGGAAAGCCAAAAAGCAAATAGAAGCTCAAAAAACTCTTGTGGATGTGTGCAGGTGCTCGACGTTGTTGCTAATGGCAATGGTATCATTAGAGAGTTCCAAAAGGTGCAGAGAGAAAATGTGTGAAAAGGAGCCGAAACTGGCCTCTGATCTGTTAAAAGACTGACTGAGATTTTGTCCATTTAATGTTTCAATATGTCTC
>NW_027468663.1:35219089-35229089 GCF_046254945.1 Alosa pseudoharengus
AGACCACAGGACACTGTGTGTATGTGTGTGACTGTGTGAGTGTGTGTGTGTGTGTGGATGTCTGTGTGTGTGTCTCTGTATTTGTGTGTTAGTGAAACCTTCTGTGGGAATTGTCTCGGACTGCATTATGTAAAATTATTCCACTTCTCTACCCTTGATGCAACAGTCAGATCCAATCCATAGAGTTCACAGTGGCGGCAGGTCATTTGCAGAATTAGATCATCTTCAGATCATTCTCAGTTGTGCGTGTGTGTGTGTGCGTGTGTAAGAGAGAGTGAGAGAGAGACAGAAAGAAATAGACAATTGATACAGCTCTCTCTCTCTCTTTCTCTCTCTGGATGTGTGTGTGTGTGTGTGTGTGTGTGTGTGTGTGTGTGTGTGTGTGTGTGTGTATTTCTTTCTGTGTGTTTCAGTGCCTGTAGCAGGTGGAATTATACAGTATTTTTCAGCCTAAAGTGTGTGTATATTGAGGGCAGAGATGTGTGTTTGTGGAGCCATGCTCATGAGATACACTGTGTTGTTTTGTGGAGCCATGCTCATGAGAAACAGGGCCATGCAGAGCAGAAGTTGAGGGAATCCTCTGAGGACATGAATGTGCATGTTGCCTACATGGACTACTGGTTTGTTTTTGTTTTGGGGTAAACAAAGACTGTTTGTAATTCAGTTCAACCTGAGTACACTTCTGTTGAGAGAGCATGAAGCAATACTGTGTGTGTGTGTGTGTGTGTGTGTATGTGTGTGCGTATGTGTGTGCGTGCGTGCGTGCGTGCGTGCTTGCGTGCATGCGTGCGTGTATATGTATGTGTTTGTGAGTGTGTGTATGTGTGTCTGTGTGTGCGCGTGTGTGTGTGTGTTTGTGTGCATGTGCGTGCGTGTGTGTGTGTGTGTGTGTGTGCGTGCATCTGTCAGTCTGTGTGCATGAGGTACATTCCATGTGTTATTGTGTATCAGGCGTCACTGCAGACTGAGTGTATTGTGTCATGCTCAGTGGGGTAGGCTGTGGGGCATAATTACCTTTACCATCAGCAGAACAAATGCTGGGGAAGGACTTTTTCCATTGCCTCATGCGGTTGTGTGTGTGTTTGTATGTGTGTGTGTGTGTGTGTGTGTGTGTAGGGGGGGGGGGGGTGGTCAGAGACTCTATAAACTATTGTATGTGTTATCACAACACTGAAATACTAATTACTAATTTAATGAGGGTCTGCAATCATAGAAACAGAGACATAGAAGATCACCAAGAGGGAGGTAATACATGAGAAGAGAGAGAGAGAGAGTGTGTGTGTGTGTGTGTGTGTGTGTGTGTGTGTGTGTGTGTGTGTGTGTGTGTGTGTGCATGACTGTGTCTGGAGGAGGTTTTTATGGCCTTAACAGAGCTGTGTTTAAAAAAGTTTTGGGTTTTTCCAGGTCCTTCTCTGGTGTGTTTGTTTAATGGTGCTGTGGGGTATTTCCCTGGGCTCCCTCTCATGTGTTTGTCTCAGACAGCCTGCTAATTGCAGCTGATTTGCGCTCCAAATGACCTCATTTATGCACGAGTGTTTACCTGGCGGAATGTTTACCTGGCGGAGTGTGCAGCCACCTTCTCCTGCTGCTGCTGCATCATTACTGGGTTTGTGCTAATCTGACACAAACATATACTTTGAGAAGAATTAAAGTAAAGAGAAGATAAGAGAACAGGACAACACACACACTCTCTCTCTCTCTCTCACACACACACACACACACACACACACACACACACACACACACACACACGCGCACACACACACACACACACACACACACACAAGCACACACACACACACACACACACACACACATACACGCAAACACACACACACACACACATGTGTGTGTATGTGTCAGAGAGAGAGAGAGAGATGGTGAGACAGAGTGAATCTCACAAGGTGAGGCCTCATTAACCTGCTACAGTCACAATGTCATGACAGGGGGCAGCTAGCTCCTTTTGTGGCCATGTTGAGGACTCCCTCTCGCCACTTGAGTGTTTCCTTTTCAAACAGGCATTCTTCTCTGGCACCTCTGTGAGAGGGTCCTAAGCTCCCTGCTGTGAGCCCCTAGTACCCCAACCTCCACTCTCACCTGGCCAGAGATGACCAGCACAGCTTGTGGCCACAACAGGTCCACAAAACCTCACGACTGAATGGACTAATAATAAACACATCAGGTTGGGTTAGGAGAAGGGATTTAACTGAGGCTCCTGGATTCCTTTAATGCTCAGGCTCTCTGTATAGACCCTTGAACAGCTGAACAATCTGCACTTGAGGTGTGATTTCACTTTGGTAAACTGGCGTTTAAAGGTTATGATCGTGTGTTCATTAAACAGGCCCCCTTTATGATGGCAATGGTCGTCAAAGCACTGCAGCAGTTAGGGATATGAGAGAACCATAGAGATGCTGAGGTGGCTGTGTGCTGTGTGCTAATCTAGTGGCCCATTAAAATGAATTCTTGGTGCTGGAGACTTTTGCTATGATCCAATTGTCGTAAAGTGTGTTCATCAAAACAGTCCTAATTTAACATGGCAACGTTTCACCAGAGGGAGAGAAGAAAATGCCCCCTTTGCTCACTGCTAAACCAGCCACTGGTCAATCTCACAGATATATCAGATGTGAAGGATTTATAAAGTGACAATAAGAAGCTTACTGACCCTTGGTAAATCTTTAAAGAGCTCAGGTCCAGGAAAATGCTCCAGACACATGTAGCCACGAGGTGCAGTTCCATTGCAGAGCATGGCGGGCGGGCAGGCCGGCCGGCCGGCTGTCTGGACGTGAAGTATGGAGTGTTAGGGAGGCCTGGACAGACGGCTACAGACCCAGACTGCGGTTTGGGTCCGACAGTAGTATGAGCCATAATCCCAGTTACCAGTGGAACAAACTGCATGTTTAACAGGCAGCGCAGCAAAAATAATACGATCCTTTCGGTGCAGGTTCAGTGAACTACTGATCCAGTCAAACCACACTCAAGGGTGTGTGTGTGTGTGTGTGTGTGTGTGTGTGTGTGTGTGTGTGTGTGTGTGTGTGTGTGTGTGTGTGTGTGTGTGTTTGTGTGTGTTTGTGTGTGATAGCCCCTGTCATGGGTTTTTGAGAACCAGTGTGTGTGTTTTGTGAAACTGTGTATATGTGTGAGACTGTATTTAGGAGGCCCTGTGCTAATGTGTGTGATTCTGTGGTTGTGTGTGTGTGTGTGTGTGTGTGTGTGTGTGTGTGTGTGTGTGTGTGTGTTTGCGCTCAGTGCCCGACGGGGAGCCTATGTTAGTATGTGAGTATGTGTATGGCTCTGTATATTGCTGATCACTAGGCAGTAAATTATGGAAGGAAATCCTTGTCCCATGCATGAAATTCCCCCTGGCAGCCTGTGTTTTAGTCAGAACCCACAGCCATCTCCCTCTCTCTCTCGCTCCCTTTTCTCTCTCTCTGTCTCTCTCTCTCTATGTCTGTGTGTGTGCGTCTGACCCTGTCTTTCTGGTCGATGTTGGGCAGATGCCTCTTTTTTAAGTTAACTCCATTTCCTTTGGATGGCCTCAAGTTTGTGCATGTCAAACGCTGGTGGTTGTCTGGGACTGGTCTTTGATTCCTCTATGAGACCACAATCATTGTGTCTCCTTGGTTACACTGAGTATTATAGCATTCAGAACTGGCCTTTGATGCTGTGCTGTGCTGTGCTGTGCTGGTCTGTTCATAAATATTTATGCCATTGCATGTCATGATGAGGAAATGATCTGTGGAATTTTCCGTGTGAGGGTTTTCTGATGGATTCCCTCCTGACTCTTCACTGTCTTTCTCAGGGAGTTTTAGGAGATGAACAGATTACATGAGAATTATGTAATTATTTCCCTCAGGATGCGCCTATGACAGCTCAGCTCTCTCCCCAAGGCCCAGTGCTTCTGTTCTACCCAAATAGTGGCATGACAACAAGGACTGGTGCGGGCATTGGGAATTTGGCTGGATAATGTTCTAATCATGGCCTCCCACTTATGCACACTTGTGCGTCTCATCATAACTGTGCATGTGTGTGTGTGTGTGTGTGTGTGTGTGTGTGTGTGTGTGTGTGTGTGTGTGTGTGTGTGTGTGTGTGTGTGTGTGTGTGTGTGTTTGCGTTTTATTGCTCATCTTAAATCCAGGGAGTTAGTGAAAGCATGCGTGCCCTTTGTGGTATTCAGCCACTGTTGGGACAGAGAGAAAGTGTGTGTGTCTGTGTGTGTGTGTGTGTGTGTGTGTGTGTGTGTGTGTGTGTGTGTGTGTGTGTGTGTGTGTGTGTGTGTGTGTGTGTGTGTGTGTGTGTGTGTGTGGCTGTTGCTGTTGCTGTGGTTGTGTATATACCTTAGCCACAGTCACAAACATAAACTTCTATTTTACATACACCTTTCAGCTGGACACACAGCCGTGATTTCCCAATGTCACATTCACACAGCCAAATGAAAGTTGAAAGCCAGACAGATGGATAAATAGATAGGCTTAAATAGAGAAAAGAGGAGGATATAGTGTGTGTGTATGTGTGTGTGTGTGTGTGTGTGTGTGTGTGTGTGTGTGTGTGTGTTTGTCAGTATTCTGTAACAGCTGTGTGTTGCATTAACACTCCTTTGTGTGCTCTCTGCCTCACACTTCTCCTCTCTCTCCTCTCTGTCCATCCCTTCATCCTGAGGATCAATCAATTCTCCCTGCCCTCCCTCCTCTCTCTCTCTCTCACTCTCTCTCTCTCTCTCTCTCTCTCTCCTTCTAGGAGACATGCACAGCAAAGTGATTGAATTCAATTAGAAACTACATTCCTTTCACATTCTTCCTCTCCGTCTCTGTCTCTGGTTCTCTCTATCTGACAGGGAATGCTGTTGTTCTCGCGCGCTCTATCTCCACATCTTGCTGTTCCCACACTTCTCTTCTGCGCCCGGGCCTCAGTGTTCCTTTTGTGTTTGTCATTGTTGGACAGAAATGTGTCGAGTCATGATCAAATGTCAGGCATAGATCATGCTGTGTCCTTCTCACATTCTGTCATCTTTTCTCATTAATGAGTGCTGTCTCATGCAAGTACACCGCCCAACCAGTCCCACTGCCTAATCCACAGGACCACAGGATTGTGTGTAGGTGTGTGTGTGTGTGTGTGTGTGTGTGTGTGTGTGTGTGTGTGTGTGTGTGTGTGTGTGTGTGTGTGTGTGTGTGTCTGGAAGGAGAGTTCAGTAGTTGTAAATCAAGGACAGTGTTGAGTTGATATGCCTCTTTTGTGTGTGTGTGTGTGTGTGTGTGTGTGTGTGTGTGTGTGTGTGTGTGTGTGTGTGTGTGTGTGTGTATGTGTGTGTCCTGACTGGTATGGACAGATGGTCGTAGACAGCTGGGACTATCACAAGTGCTTGAGACTTGAGGCTGGCCCAAGTGAAAGAAAACATTGAAGGCTCTGAAAGTATTTGAACAGGAATATTTAAGTTTGTCTCCAACTGCCAGAAGGAATGTGGATCTGGCTAACAACAAGGACAAGAGACCAGAAACATCTTGAAGAGATTTGGAAGAGAGAGAGAGAGGGAGAGAGAGAACGGAATCATCTCCTGTATGTTCACCCATCAGATATCCGCACACGTCAGTTTGCACGTGTTGGTGTCCGTAGATAGCTTGTTCATGCCGACACTTGCTGATGTTACCAAACATTACAGCTATTCACACATGCACACATGCACACACACACACACACACACACACACACACACACACACCATTTTCCATGTGTCTGACCTCATGCTGGCCGGTGTGCCGGGTCTCTATTTGAACTGGTATAAATACATGTGCTATCACTGATTCCATGATTCACACACCTATTTCTGTCACTGCAATTGTTTAGTCTAGTCTGTCTCCTTGTGGCCTTAAAATAGTGGCTCCGTTTATTTGGTGTGGCTTTTGAAGTGGACTTGCGGTTTTGCATAGGGCTAGTAAAATCAGAGAATTATTGACAAAGTCTTTTGTTTTGAATTGAATTGTGTAAATATATCTGATGCCATCTCTCGCTCAGTGTGTGTGTGTGTGTGTGTGTGTGTGTGTGTGTGTGTGTGTGTGTGTGTGTGTCAGTGTGTGTGTGTGTGTGTGTGTTAACAGCTAAGGCAGAGTGCTGAGGGGAATCGGTAGACAGAGGCATCCCTCATGAATGTAAACACCTCCATAATGAGCCCCAGGGAGAGGGGTGGAAAGCCTGTCCAATCTGACGCCGCACCTGTCGGTTGTGCACACACACACACACACACACACACACTCACACACACACACACACACACACACACACACACACACACACACACACACACACACACACACACACACACACACACACACACACACACACACACAGACACACACCGGCCCCAGATAGCAGAGCATGTTCTCCTAACCGCACACTCCAACACACACTCAGAGCAGAGGACAGCAACTCGGTACTCAGAAGTCCAAACCTCTCAGGCCAAGGAGATGACCAGATGGATGACTCTGTGGTGAGGCTGTGAAATGGGAAAAGGGGAGGGGAGAGGAGGGGAGAGGAGGGGAGGGGAGGAGAGGGGAGAGGAGGAGAGGAGGGGAGGGGAGGAGAGAGGAGGGGAGTGGAGGGGAGGGGAGAGGAGGGGAGGGGAGGAGAGGGGAGAGGAGGAGAGGAGGGGAGGGGAGGGGAGAGGAGGAGATGAGGGGAGGGGAGGGGAGAGGAGGGGAGGGGAGGAGAGGGGAGAGGAGGAGAGGAGGGGAGGGGAGGAGAGGGGAGGCAGTGACCTTTGCCTCTGGCTGAAGGTCAGTGTCTCCAGTCTGAGCCCTCATCCACCAGAAGGCCACTCTGAGTCTGGATCAGCGGCACCTGTAATCTTTGGGCCAGGGATTATAGATAAAACCATGTGCAGTCGCTGATTGAACTACATCACAGTTCACACATTCACACACACACACACACACACACACACACACAGAGAGAGAGAGAGAGAGAGAGAGAGAGAGAGAGAGAGGCCTTTTCCAAATCCAACAAATATGTGCAGGTGTGATAGTAGGGTGAAGGAACAGATCACGCTTCAGTGGTTTGCAGCTGCAATGTGGTTTGCGGCTTGTATTTAATTTGTGTACGTATTTTCAGGTACACAATACACCCCAAGAACTGTAGCCGACTGTTGAGTCTTTAATTCATGAAAAGTGTCTCACTAATTTAACCCATCCAATTCATCTCGCAGTTGTCTGATGACTTAATCAATATCCATCCTCTTACCACTGGGTTACAATTAGGCCGAGTTTTGTCTGCTTAATGGTACGCTACTGTGAGGAACAACAAACAAGAGCAAAGGAACATCAGACCCAAACAAGAACACATTTAGCAGTCTCAAACACGGGACACTAGCCAGGACCACATCAAACCAGCACACGCATTTCCCTGGCAACGTCTTCAAATGCACCTCAAACGACGAGAAGTTTGTCGAGCGTTTCTGATAAGGGTGGACTAAATGAAAACAATCCGTTCAGGCTGGATGTGTGTTTTGCTTTTGTCCCGTTATTCAGCCAGAGGATCAAAACGTGTCAGAGGCGCGTTTTCCGTGGATCAAACGCATGCGTCCTTATCGCCACACTCCGCTCGATAGCATTGTTTACTTTGTGTAAGATTAACAGGGCATTCTGAAAGAGCAGATGTAGTCCGTCTATCAGGGCGAGACTATACTTGGCGCACATGCGATATGATCTGCAACAAGTCAGCCCCCCACTCCAGCCCCTTCTAATCGCGCTGTTTGCTTTTGATTTCCTTCAGTCTTCATTTACACAAGGGCAAGAGTTTGTGGTTCCACCCCTCTTCAAAGGCGTCATATCGTGATAGAGAAATCGTGTGCTATTACACTGTTGAAATGATTACAGTCATGGTGCATGCACGTGAAGTTGTATGAATGAGTACCCCAGTGAAGCTTACTCTCTGTATATAAGGCGAGTGTTTGGTGCACTTTGTTTGGTTCATTTTGTTTGGTGCACTTTGGTTTGGTGTGTGTGTGTGTGTGTGTGTGTGTGTGTGTGTGTGTGCGTGTGTGCATGCGCGTTTGTGTGTGTGTGTGTGTGTATGACTAATGGCAGTGTGTATGGAAAGCAGCAGAAGTACAAATAGGTACATTACTCATGTTGAGCATGACAGCCATAGAGGCCCTGTACTGAAATCTAATTACGAAATATTATGAATGAAACACAATCTGGAGGCTTAGCAGGGGTTTTGGCTGCCTAATTGCAGTTGTTCAATTTAACTTGCCTCCATTTTAATTTCTCTTGATAGCTCTAAATTCTCAGGAAAACAGAGAAGCCTATTTTCAGCCATTCTGCCGGAGTAATTACCAAAGTAAACAGTTTAAATCAAGTTATATTTTTAGACTGAAGGAATGGGCACCTGTTTCCTCTCAAAAGTTTGCTGAAATGTAGAACTACATGATCAAGTATGGGACGAAAACTTTGAACAACAACAGGCAATAACCTTTGCCTTGGAACCGGCAAAACTAATGTGTATGCAACAACAGTAGATTGTCTAAGTAAACTTAGCTATGTCAGTGATATTGGATACCATTCTGAATGCATGGCCTTTCAGTATGTGCTGTCATCAGTCAAACTAAGGGAGTTGTGGGCTTCCCAAACCTTTGAAGATGACCAGCGTTTTTTAAGATGTACATGACCTCAGACATGACTTGTGTCTTTCCCAGAATGCTTGAGAGAAAGACCTGATGCTTACTGCTGGCAAGGCAGCTTTCCCAAGGCAGTCCCTTAGCTAAGTGGCCATGACTAGTGGCACCTCTCTGTCCAAAGCTCATTCCAAAGCTCTTTACTGCCCCATAGTGGAACACAAGAGAACATGCACCCTCCTCCAGCTGCGTATGCTCAGTGATGTGTACATCTGCTAGCTGTATGTATAGTATGCATGAGTATGCTAAGTGTACACATAAGTGTACATAAGTATACATAAGTGTGTGAGCGTTTGAGTACTGGTTGTATATTTGTTTTTAATGCCAAAAAAATGTGTGTGTGCTGTTCATTTAAAAAAAAAAAAAATGAAACAGAGACAGTAATTGATAGGGTGAGGGAGAATATGTTTGAGAGAGAGAGAGAGAGAGAGAGAGAGGTTTCCAGGGAAGCAGAATGTTGGTGATCAGCAGTATCAAAGTTCTATCCTCCTCGAGGCCAGGACTGTAAAAACAGATTAGTGTGGAAACCGAGAAGGTGTTATGTAAATAGTTGAGGAAAAGAGGGTGACAGAAAGAGGAGGAGGGGGTGGCCCCTAACCTCCCCGCTGACACCAAACCTGTCAAGAAAAATGCAACAACTTGACTCTCAACTTATCAAAAAATTGGATGTGTCAATGTTAATGCGTAGGTTTGTTAATGGAAAGGGGAGTGTTGAGAAAGGAAATAGGAGCATTGAATTGGAATCTTGGACATTCAGTGGCCCAACTCTTCAATCATTGTCAACCCACTCATTCTTTTTGGATGCAGATTCCGCCCCTGGTTCAACTACGGACACTGTAGTGTTTCCGCCATTTGTTTATACTGGCCAAAATAACCACTTAATTAACCTACAGATCAGACTGCAGAATCTAGACGTGTGATGGTCTGAGGGAAAGCGATAATAGTGTGGGGCTGAGGGAGCGGAGTGGCGAGGAGGCGCGGGGGAAAAGGAGCTGAGGGAGCGGACTGGCGAGGAGGCACGGGGGAAAAGGAGCTGAGGGAGCGGAGTGTCGAGGAGGCGCGGGGCAAAAGGAGCTGAGGGAGCGGAGTGGCGATGAGGCGGGGGGGAAAAGGAGCTGAGGGAGCGGAGTGGCGAGGAGGCGCGGGGGAAAAGGAGCTGAGGGAGCGGAGTGTCGAGGAGGCGCGGGGCAAAAGGAGACCCCCGCAGATCTGCCCTGCATTAGTCCAGCCACTCGTCCTGTCTCTTTGTGTTTCTCTTTTCCTTCTAATTGCACACAGGAGTGTGATGGGGCTGTCCAGTCTGAGACCACACACACATACACACACACACACACACAC
>NW_027468663.1:35241589-35244089 GCF_046254945.1 Alosa pseudoharengus
CTGTGAGTATGAGAGCCGCCGATTTCCTCCTGTACACACTCGGATCACCGTAGGTCACCAGTGTAGAGGTGCTGGCAAACGATTAGTTTAGAAACACACTGTGCTTTTGCATGCTTATATACTGTGTCTGTAGTGTGGTAGTCCACTGGCTTTGGGGCAAAAAATGTATTGCTTATATTTGTTAGATTATAAAAGAATGTAAACAAATCTGGTTTAAATATTTTTTTTTGATTCTAGCCTCCATTTTAAAAAATCAAGGCTCTGTTTCATAAATGTTTCATACATGTATACAGTATATAGTATGTAGTATTTTTTAAAACAAATCTAAAGTTCTCCTAAAACATCCCCCAATGAGTGAATGTTAAAAGTCTGAAAATCATTGATATTGTAAACAAACAAAACAGATTAAAAAAAATCATTTTATAATTTCTGTTTGACTCCAAGGTGCAATTTAATCTTCAAACGTTATATAATCTTTCAGTCCTGCTGTTTTCTAGTCCTGTGTTTTGTGTTTATGTGAGTGCTCCTCCACACGGTCCTCAGCCTGTATTTATTGCCTGCATATCCCACCATGCTTCAGTGAGCTGGTCCTGGTGACCATGCAGGACTCTAGTGTGTAATGAGATCATATTAGATTATGGAAACACTCTGGAGTCTGCACATGCATTCATCTGACACTGTAAGTGGATTATGCATCTGGGTCTTTATGTCTGTCCGGAAACCACCCTGCCACACACACACACACACACACACACACACACGCGCGCGCGCGCGCGCGCACACACACATGGATGCACGCACACAAACACATGCACGCACGCACACACACACGCACTGACGCACGCACCCATGCAGAAACAGCTAATACACACTGTACAGAGATGTACACATATATCCACAGTGGCACACTTTCTCTGTCGCCCAGATTAAGTGGTAATTTGGCACAGCCTTTGTTATGGTGATTCAGACTGAATGGGGCATATTTTACTGATATGCTTTTCCACTGTTAGACATGATCTCATTTTACACTGTGCAGAGTGAGGCGGAGAGGACCAATCACTGCAGCATGGCATAGTGCCCCATTATGTATAAAATAAAAAATGTGTGTATGAGAGTTTATCACCCAGAGCTAAGCAGCCTGTAGAACAACCTCTCTCTCTCTCTCTTTCTCTTTCTCTCTCTATCTCTCTTTCTCTCTCTCTCTCTTCCTGCAGTACTGCAGCAATCCTAACAAATATATCCCCTCCATGGTCACATGACCCTTCTTTATGAAGATAGAAATGAACATTCCCTACTTCTAAACTGCCCATGCTCATAACTGTGCAATAAAATAATTCTTCCATTGGCTTGATCATGGAAGCCTCATTGCATGGCCTTTGCTTTAATTGAATCCTAATCTTAATGACCATTTAACTGCTCTCTTATTGGGCAAAGGAATAGATTTGGATCTGCCAGTATATTTTTTTCTTTTCCCATTTTGGAATTGATATGGTTGAGCAAATTCGCTGAGCAGAAAAAATGTGATCTTCCTTTGTCCTGTTTTCCAAAAGCAGGTATCTGTATAGATGGACATGTGGATAATCGATATGCATAATCGTTATACATGCATGTTCACCGTTTATATTATTTACTGTTTTTAATGGGCATGATGCTTCAAGGAAAAAAACGTTCATTTGTGATCATGTACAAGAAATTGTTTAATGTTTCTTTTTTTCTTCCTTCCTATTTTTTCACAGCACACTCAACAATAATAACATCACCCGTTTGTCTGTGGCCAGTTTTAATCACATGCCTAAGCTCAGGACTTTGTAAGTATTGGCCTCTTCCACTCCCATTCTCTCTCTCCAGATGCACACTAACACAAGCACATGTCACTCTGCTCTCTTTCCATTGGGGGGGGGGGGGGGTGTCTCTTTGCACAGAGAGAAGATTTGTGATCTGTTAGAGAGTAATATTCCATGTTGGTGCTTTCTCCATTCAGGGTCATGAGATAGACTAGCCTATGAGGCCCTTCCTCTGCATCTCTCAGCCCTGGATGGATGCCGGCATCTGGGCTCTCCCAGCTTTCTCTCTCTCCTGGATGATGAATGTGTCTCTGTCCCGGTTTGGGCCGGGGTCATGTGTGTTGTAAATTTGAGCGCGCAGATATATCATAATTAGCCATTAGCCTGTGCAGCGCCTGTGTCAGCCTAATGAGAGATCAGCATTCCGCCCCCTGCTCCATGCTTCAGTAGCCAGAGCCCTGATTGGGTTAGGATTGAGTGGAGCAGCGCAGAAATCCTGAAATGACATTAGTCTGACGGGGGGATGGAGAGAGAGGGGGGTGGGGGTCGGGAGGAGGAAAAGAGATGCGGAGAGAGAGAGAGAGACAGAGGGAGGGAGTGGAAACAGAGAGAGAGAGAGAGGGAGAGAAGGAGAGAGCAAGAGATGGATCGATAAAAATAGTAATGATGAATTTGTGCGATCCTGTGTGTCATGTTCTGGGCTTGGTTAAATGAGG